>NC_036454.1:3441214-3767047 GCF_002775205.1 Xiphophorus maculatus | reverse complement strand
CCCAGATGGAATCAAAATAAAAGAAAGAAAACAAACCAGCAACTCTTTCATCCACTCAGGCAGATGTCTTCTCATGTCTGTCCTGGTTGGATAATGCGGCTAATGAAGAGTCATAAAACGATGGCGTAGGAGGGTTTGCTATTAATCTTCTTAATGACAATCTGTTAGTCGAGTGAACTCTCTGCTGCTGCGTTTGGATGTTTGCTGAAACTCCTGCAGGAGTTCTGGAGTGTTTTGCGATTAAAGCGACACCCACAGTCCAAGTCTCCCATCAGAAAGTATCACAATGCAGCCAAAAAAGTTTTTTCCCCTGAAGATTTTATTTTTAAAGTCAGAGAAAGCAAGAACTTCCATCACTGGTGACAGGAGTCTGCTACATCTCTATGGAGGAGTTTTGGCCAACTCTTTGTTGCAGAATAGTTTGCAGATGCCACAACATTCAAATCAGTGATGGGATTTAAAAATGTGTTCTGATTTAGTTACCTCTGCGATGTACTATGTGTGTAAAGTTGAAAATGTCTGCATAAAGTGGCAAGATGTGTGAATTGCAATCTGCCAAAATGACAGATAGGATGCAGATTTTTCCTTCACTGTCATCGTGTGTATATATATATATATATATATATATATATATATATATATATATATATATATATATATATATATACAGTATATATGTAAAGCATTTTTAACATCTGAAGGTAAAATAGTCACTTGATTCTGCTATAAATCAAGTAATGTGCCTGGAATGCTCCCAAGCCGTTATGTAAAGTCAACTTCTTTGAGCGTTGCATCATGCTCTAATGTTATTCCCTCCTCAAAATATACCTGGAGTGCTGCTTTGACTGTTTCATGCTTCTTTAAAAAGTCTTTTGGCATTCAGCTGGGGAGAACGACTGGGTAGACTTAGCTTCGCCTTCGAGGCGCAGCTCCTTCAGACTAGCCAGGAGCAATTGGCAAACACCTGGTGGAATTGCTGAGCTCATTATAGGAGCTACATCTCAGAGCAACGCTGGTAAAAACGTTGTTAAAGGGTTAAAAGAGGAGCCATGTTGTGAAGACTTCCTGAAGGCGGAGTTTCAGAAAGAGCAGGAGCTTCTTAAAGAAACAGGGACCCAATTTAAGGGCGTTAATTCAGGAAGTCGAGCTTCTTTTTAGTCATATTTGATATATGTAACATTTTTATAACAACTAAAGGTAACAGTTGTATGACTGTGCAAAGAAATGGCACAATATGCCTGGAAAACACATATTTTTAATAAAAACTTTTAGATATAAAGTCCTGCAGTCATAAATATAATTCTTTTGTTCAAGTATTTATTCATATTCTGCTTTAATCTCTTTGTTTTCTAATTAGATGGAAACCAAAATGTTTATTGCATCTCTAACCTTAACAAACAAGGTTAAAAATATATAATATGAACGCCTCAGGAGTCTCAAATATCACCTAACCCCGTAGTCTGATATAATCTGTAAAGTTCCCCGGATGCGGAGTCAGGAAAAATATCTTCAGATGTCTGCCTCGCAGTGTGACGATACCATGAATGATTGCAATTCCTAGAAACCTCAGAGCTGCTTGGTTTGTTTATTTACGGCTCTTGATGTGAGATCAGGAAAACAACAGATCCCAGAACAGTTCTCTGTAGGTGTGGCGGCTCTTTATCTGCTGAGATTTCCACGCTGACAAACCTTCATGTGAGGAAATGAAGCTTTGTTACTAGGCTACAGTCATAAGAGTTTTATTTTTTACCGTTTCACACAGTTTGGAGGTTGTTTTATTTATTTGGATGAGAAAAGACAATAGTCTTCAGTTTGGTGCTTTGGTCTCAACTGTCCCACTCCATTCTTTGTTATTGAGACAGGCCAACATATGCTTTGAGAATTACGATCAACGACAGACAGAGGAAGGAATTTGACTTCTGGGTTCATAAAAAATATCCAGTTTAGTTGTATTTGAGTGGCTTTTCAGCTAAAAGTAAAAACCTGAACATTACTACAGGATCAGCCTGCATGAAAACTGATTGTCTTGTTTCCTATAAGTAGAGATTGTTTATGGAGAGGCACTAATTAAAGTCTACAATCAGGATTATAGGAGGACCGAAGGAGAGAGATGCTGTTAATCTGGTTTTTCTCCTGCAGCCTGAATGAAAATTCGGCCGCCAATAAAGCAGCGAAGGGTCGAACTGAGACTGATTCAAGGAAAAAGATTCATCCTTTATTGAATGAATTTGAAAGAATCCCAGTGTGGGCCGAGCTTCTTATTACGACTGAATCCTATCAGGTTCTCCCAGCATGTGTCTGAAAATAGGTTAAAAATGAAAGGATTAATAATGAAGACTTAATCCAGAACAAAATGTATGGTGGTTCACTTGGCACATCAGGAAGCTGAGATTAAATTATTAAAAATAAAATCTTTCAGATGTACAAAAATAATTTTGTCTTTTCTTGGTTTGAAAGTAAAAAATATATACTGTCCTTTTTTTACATGGGGCACTACTATGTATTTTCAAAGCAGATAGTAGCATTTTATAGCATAATCAAGTAACTATGTTACCATCAGTTGTAATAAAAATGTTACATATATCAAATATGGCCTAAAAGAAATTTGACTTCATAAATGGATGCCGTTAAATCTTTAAGAACTCCTGCTCTTTCTGAAACTACTCCTTCAGGAAGTCGTCACAATATGGCTCCTTGTTAAGCCTTTAACGTTTTCAACCAGCGTTGCTCTGAGAAGTAGCTCCTATAATGACATCAGCAGTGTTTGCTAATTGCTGCTGGCTAGTCTGAAGGAGCGGAGAGGGGGAATAGCAGAGGAGGGTTGTTCTGTGAGACAGAAGGTTGGAAACTGCAGCTCTGAGGAGGAGCTTCGTCCTAGAAGGCGGGGCTACGTCCACCCAGACGTTTTGCACAGCTGACTGGTTGCCATGGAGATTGAAGGATTTCTCAAATATGCATGAAAGAATCAAAGCAACACTCCAGGTTAGTTTTTGATGAATAACATTAAAACATGGTGAAAAAAGAAAGATTCTACAGAATACTGCCCCTTTAAAATCAACAAACTGATCAGTTTTCATCTTTCCAGCTACATGTAGCAACGCTGCAGACAAACATCACACCTGTTGACTTTTCAAACATTTGTTGGTCATTCTATTAAAATAAAAATGTTGTCATATTAAAATTTATAGTTTTATTTTCTGATGAAAGGGTTTTTCTGCAGTGCCAAAATCTGCTGCAACAGAGTTTGAAATATTAGTTCTGTGAGAAAAACTTTGGCTACTTTATAGAAATATTTTTTTTACAGGCCTCATATTTCAGAGCTTCATGGAGTTTCCTCGTCTTCCATCAGAGTCATTTTGACCATTCACAAAGCTCAATGCACAATCAGTGTTTTCTATATGGGCAGTGACTGACAACGCTGTACACACACACACACACACACACACACACGCACACACACACACACACACACACTCATTTACCTGCTTGTGTGAACAACTGGCTCGCCTTTTTTCAATCTGTTCATTGATGTGGCGACAAACTCAAACCAAATGGGTTGGACCACATCTTCTGACATGGAGCCAGCACAGCAGAACCAGAGGCGGCCCGGCGTAGCGCCAACATGGTGGACAATGATTAAAAATGTCTGTTGGACATGTCCTTTATACGAGTCCTTTCAGAACCATTTTGGCTTCAGATTCTGTACCTTCCTATCATCTCGGACCAGGTTTCCTGTTCTAACCTGACAACAAGAAGGTCTTTTCATTCACACAACTGATGCTTTCTCTTTTTTCAGTTATTACAGCAAGAAACTAGCAACCAGGCTGAAATCTGGCTATAGTGATGGACTCTGACCTGAACCTTCAGAGCCACATAGTGACAGCTACAAAGTCGGCCTTCTATCACCTGCAGATCATTTCCAGGATTAGAGGACTGAAGTCTCAGCCAGATCTAGAGAAATACATAAGCATTTATCTCCAGTTGCATTGATTACTGCAACAGCGTCTTCATAGGTCTGCCTAAAAAAAAAAAAAAATCAATCAGCTGATCCACAACGCTGCTGCTGGAGTTCTGAGTAAAACCACATAAACCCAGTACCAAAGTCCTTCCACTGAGAGAATAGACTTTCAGATGTTAGTTTATAAATCACTGAACGACTTAAAGATCTGCTGTTGTTGTATCAACCTTCCAGATCTTTCTTCTGGTTCTGGTCTGCATCCAGAACCAGAACCAAACATCAGTCCAAAAACATGACGTTCAGGTTAATTGGTTTCTCTAAATTCTCCTTAGGTGTGTGTGTGTGTGTGCATGGTTGTTTGTCCTGAAAGCATGTGTTGCCCTGCGATAGACTGGCGACTTGTCCAGGGTGACCGCGCCTGTCACCTGAAAGGTTCGCTGGAGATCGGCACCAGAACCTCTCCCGGCCCCACGAGGGACAAGGGTGTTAGAAAGTGGATGGATGGATAATTGTATGAGGGGCCGTTTAGGACAAAAATTACGTTTTGTCTCTCACACACTACCAAAAACTCTTGCATACTCCAAAAAAGTAGCCACGCACACTCCAAAAAATTACGTTTTGTCTCTCACACACTACCAAAAACTCTCGCATACGCCAAAAAAGTAGCCACGCACACTCAAAAAAATTACGTTTTGTCTCTCACACACTACCAAAAACTCTCGCATACTCAAAAAAATTACATTTTGTCTCTCACACACTACCAAAAACTCACGCATACTCAAAAAAATAGCCACGCACACTCAAAAATTACTCACGCACATTCAAAAAATACTCAAATTGCGTATACACACACTACTAAAATGTCACACACACACACACAAACGTTAACTTTCTCGCTCACATACACTACTATCAGCTCGCTCACATATACTGTACTAACAGCTCGCACATTCACAAACGTTAACTTTCTCGCTCACATACACTGCTAACAGCTCGCACACACACAGACGTTTATCTCTCACATACACAAGACTAAAGTTGAACACACACACAGTACTAAGACTCGTTTTATGTATGTGTGAGAGCGAGACTTTTTATGAATGTGTGAGAGCGACACTCTTTATGAATGTGTGAGAGCCAGACTCTTTTTGAATGTGTGAGAGCGACACTCTTTTTGAATGTGTGAGAGTTGTCACGGAAGAGGCGGGGCATAATTTTTGGATCAAACTGCGCATGCGTAGATCCTAAACTATAAGTTTCGATTGTTGACTCACTGTATGTTCTATTACTTAGTATATTTGTGCTTTTAAATATATATAGAACGTTTAACTTTCTTGTAGATTAAATGTGCTATAGAAATAAATGAATCTGATTGATTGATTAAAAATAGCAAAATTGCTGTAGTACAATCTGTCCACTGGGTGCCAGATTGTAGCACTGCGGGCAGTCGTTGAATCGTTTAATGCGCCTGTCAAAGTGCTGGTTGCCTCCGGAGAAGATAGAATGGTGTTTAAAATGGCAGCTGCCTGACCAATTCTCTCTCGTTTCGAATTAGAGTTAGCCATGTTCGGTATAGCAAACTCTTTCTTCTTCGGCACTAGTTGGCGCCGGTTAATAATTCCTGTAATACTGGCACCCAGTGGACAGATTGTACTACAGCAATTTTGCTATTTTTAATCAATCAATCAGATTCATTTATTTCTATAGCACATTTAATCTACAAGAAAGTTAAACGTTCTATATATATTTAAAAGCACAAATATACTAAGTAATAGAACATACAGTGAGTCAACAATCGAAACTTATAGTTTAGGATCTACGCATGCGCAGTTTGATCCAAAAATTATGCCGCGCCTCTTCCGTGACAACTCTCACACATTCAAAAAGAGTTTCGCTCTCACACATTCAAAAAGAGTTTCGCTCTCACACATTCATAAAAAGTCTCGCTCTCACACATACATAAAACGAGTCTTAGTACTGTGTGTGTGTTCAACTTTAGTCTTGTGTATGTGAGAGATAAACGTCTGTGTGTGTGCGAGCTGTTAGCAGTGTATGTGTGCGAGAAAGTTAACGTTTGTGTGTATGTGCGCGAGCTGGTAGTAGTGTATGTGAGCGAGAAAGTTAACGTTTGTGTGTATGTGCGCGAGCTGGTAGTAGTGTATGTGAGCGAGAAAGTTAACGTTTGTGAATGTGCGAGCTGTTAGTACAGTGTATGTGAGCGAGCTGATAGTAGTGTATGTGAGCGAGAAAGTTAACGTTTGTGTGTATGTGCGCGAGCTGGTAGTAGTGTATGTGAGCGAGAAAGTTAACGTTTGTGTGTGTGTGTGTGACATTTTAGTAGTGTGTGTATACGCAATTTGAGTATTTTTTGAATGTGCGTGAGTAATTTTTGAGTGTGCGTGGCTATTTTTTTGAGTATGCGTGAGTTTTTGGTAGTGTGTGAGAGACAAAACGTAATTTTTTGGAGTGTGCGTGGCTACTTTTTTGGAGTATGCGAGAGTTTTTGGTAGTGTGTGAGAGACAAAACGTAATTTTTTGGAGTGTGCGTGGCTACTTTTTTGGAGTATGCAAGAGTTTTTGGTAGTGTGTGAGAGACAAAACGTAAATTTTGTCCTAAACGGCCCCTCATATAATTGATTGTCCAGCGACATTTGTTGTCATGACAGGCCGAATCGTGAGCGGGTTTTCTCAGCTGTATTTGTTGTAATTGTTTAATTACTGAAACAATTTATGGTCCAATAACCGGTCTAGCATTATGTGTATGTTAGCATTTGTTTGGATTAAATTTGTTGGTGGTGAAGAGTGTGGTCTAAACGTTTTCATGTCCCTGGGTTGTGTTTTGTTTTTTAAAGTGAAGCAGCTCTACAGAAAGCCGTACCCATCTCTGTAGTTGATGACCGTGTCGATGATGGTGTTCATCTGCTTGGTGAGTTTGGGCGGGTTGGGCGAGAGCTTCTCGGCCGGCGGTCGCCCTCGCCTCTTCTTGGCCTTCATGCCGCCGTCGTCTCTGCTGGACGAGTCTTTGTCCTGACGTCGTTTGCGTTTACGCTTCTTCAAGCGGATTTCCTCCTCTATCTCCTCCAAGTTCCCGTCCTCAATGGCCTGAAAGTCAGAGCAGAGCAGAGACCGGGTTTAATGTTACTTAGCCTCAGCAAGTACGATAATGATAGCAAATGTTGCTGGATAATAAATAGTCCCAGAAGTTACTGTGATAAATGATGATGTTGCTGTTTTGAGACCATCTTCAAGTAACATAATGGTAAGATTGGCATAATACCAAATCAAGAACACATTCTCAAAATCAATCAACTATAAATTCTAATAAACATTTAACACTGGAGCTGGAAGACATTTTAAAAATACAAAATAAATAAACAAAACAACAGAAACAACAAATAAAATTCATTATAAAGTCTCATTAGACAAAACTGTCATTCAAAAAAAAGGAGTTAGTTGAGACCAAAACACCAGACTGAAGAGTTTTGTCATCAAGCTTTTGGTAGAAAGAGAAAAAGAATAAATCATGCAGAGATGTCATAATAATTTATTTGTTTATTTATGTGGATATTGAAAATGTTTTCCAGTTCCAGTGTTAAATATTCATTAGAATTTAAAGTTTATTAATCTTTGAGAATCTGTTCTTGCATCATTTTGCCATTTTTACCATTTTATTACTTAAAAATAGTCTCAAAACAACAATATTATAGTTTATCAAGATAACTTCTGGGACAATTTATCGGCCAGCAAAACTTTTTTATCATGACAAACCTCGGTCACACAACCAGTTTATCAGTATTTCAGATATTTAAAATAAAAAAATTAATCGATTAACTAAAATGGAACAATTAAATCATGATGCTTTTTTCAGTCGTTTCATCCAGCACTACTTTCGCTCCATGAAACTATAAATTTTTTCGTTATCTCTCAGGGTTCTATTCACTTTAGTTTTTCAGAAAGGAGCGTTTTTACCCTGTTTTTAAACCATTAGACGTGGAGTTGAATTTGCTCCGTAAACCCAGATCTTCCTGTTTGTGTGTCACCTTGTCGTGATGGTTTTTGTTCTTCTGCAGCACACAGCCAGCATGTCGGCCCACATTTTTCTTCCTCTAATGAGCGTTTGTTTGAACCACAGCTTACACTGGTCTCAACATCCTGTCACCTTGGCCTCAAAGTGTCTTTGTTCTAATTCCGTTTATCCCTGAAGCGTCTCTGCAACTCAATAAAATTGATTTGCTGAGCTTTTGGTGTTTCTCCGGAGGAAAAGTGTTTATTTGTTGTTTGTCACCAGCGTCTCACAAAGCTAAACTTCTAATTATGTTCAAAAGTTATAATTATATAATATGAAAGCAATAAATAGCATCAGCAATCATTTACAAGTGGAGAATTTAAAGGGATGCAGTGTTTTTAAAAAGTAGTTTCTGCCAACTAAGCGTCAGAAGCTCAGCAGAAGCAAAACTGAAGCAGGACAAAAAGAAACAACTTGACTTTCTCTTGTTTTTCTGCAAATCAGAGAACATTTAAAACCGGCAGCACAGAAATCAGACGTGTCACATTTCTGTTGCTCCAAATAAAAAGATCAGAGTGGTAGAAACCAAATCGATTGTTTTTATCTTTAGCAAAATATTAAGGGTGGGTGAGCACCGACTGGAGTTTTCTGGCCCATCAGTCTTTGTTTTGTCTGAAAAGTCGCTAAATAAAAGGACAGGGCCTGAATTTCAGAACTTTTCGATATATTTACAGCACATAATATATAAGACATGAGTCATTTTATTACGAAGTATTTCTACTTGTACTACAGTAAAATTTCTGGATTCTCTACCCACTGAATGAAAAACAAACATCATAAATCTACCAGACACACACCTGCAATTTTTGTTAAAGTTCAGAAGTTTTCTACTGAAAGAAAATAATTTGTTCTGCCTGATTTTATTTTTTATGAATTATTGTCATTTCCATCCTTAAAATACCAACATTTCCACTAAATGGTGGAAAGGGGGTTAGGGTAATTTTTAAATATTAAATGATTGATAATTTGATCAGTTTCTCAGTACCCAAGAAGACCATTTACCTAATACTTTTTTACTCTTATATTAAAATATATTGAACATTAAAATGAAATTTAAAAAATGTTGGGGAGCAAACAGAGAGACAGTAACAACTGTGAAAAAAGTAATAGTGGGAATAACTACTGATCATAAATAAGAAATAATGTGTTTGTATTTATAAGTGAGTGAATCAAAGCGGAGGAAGACGCTTTCTGTTGTTAAGCTAAAGAAGGCGCCCACCACCCCACACAATGACTACTGTAATTGATTCACATAATTAATAGGAAACAAAAGATTGTTCCAGCTCTTCAATGAATAACTTTAAAATTAAACTGCCTTAAAAATAAAATATTTATAGCAAAATAAAATATTTAGTGTTCCTTAAAAACAGGATTCTGTTGCAGAGCTGTCCCTATGTGAATCATTAAAAAATATTCAAAGAAATACAGTAACAGCCAAATAAAGGCATCAAAACAGAGAAATGTTTTTTGCAACACTAATCCTAAATTTATATTAGCTGGGTTCAAGTTAGAGGGAAAAAAGCTCCAATTTACTATAAACACCATGTATGAAATTGTTAAATCATCGGCTGTAATTATATAGAAGCCTTCAGTAAAATCGTAAAAGAAAAACAGCTGCTGATTTAAATGATTATTATTATTATTTACATTCTATATTGTAAACATATGTTGCTTTTTCAAATAGGAAAATCTAAGCAACTTTGTTCGAGTTTAACCTTATATTTATGTTCCAGTTTGTCAGGCATTTTGAGTTTTTAACTGTGATTTTTTTTATTAACATTTGGTTTAATTAATCCCAATGTTTGCAGGTTTTGTTGTATAAATCGTAAATGATAGAAAGTTCTTACTCGCAGCCACTGTTTCTCGGTCAGCGTGTCGCTGTAGTCCACGTCCCGCCGGCAGCGCGACCCTCGGCCAAACATCTTCTCCTCCTCCTCCTCGTAGGTGAGCCTCTCCACCTCGGCGTCGTCCTTGATGATCCACGACGGCAGCTCGTCTTCTTCCATCAGACGAGGCTTACGCTTCGGGTTCCGGGCGTCCTCGCGCCGACGGTCCATGTCCATGCGCTACAGCACCACAGACAAAGGAGCAAGAGGCGCTCATAAGAAGAATATGAGAATGTTTTGGAAAACGAAACAAAAAAAAAAAATCAAGGTGAAGAACCAGGGTGTGAAAAGATATTGCAGGTTGTTGTTTTTTCACTTTGTTTTACATTTAATTTTATTTATTAGGGAAAAAGGTTAAGTCATGTTAATAAATCACTTAATTAGGAATAGTTAGGAAACAGAGTAGGCTATAAGAGCTCAAGCTTGAGTCTAAAGAACTTCCAACATTAAATAAACAATTTCATTACACTTTAAACCATTTTTTAATATTAAAATAGGAGTACACACACAGATTGCAATTTTTTAGACAGTTGTTAGGTTTGTTTTGTTCTGAAATGTCACCAAATACAGCTGAGTTGGTAACAGCAGAGTAACTATTGTTAACTGAAAACATGCAGACACGACCTGGTGGGCCTGGTCGATATAGAAAGAAACCAAAATGCCAAATGTGAATTCCACTGAAGTTTGCAGCAATCAGGTTGTTTTAATGCAAACTGACGTCTCTGTGCAGTGTGTAAAGAAATGATGAAATGTTCCTAGAGCTGACAGATCATCAGTGTTTCACAGAATGACATTTCAGTAAATGTAAATGAATTTCTTACCATGAACAGATCAAATTCGTCTTCATTGCGAGCTATCATCTGGTTAAGCGTTTCATCATCAGGGACCTCGTCTTCATCCTGAAACAAAGCAGAAGACGTCGTCATCAGGACGATCATGGACACCCATTTAGGATTTAAAGTATATTTACTGCCAGACAGGGAAAAACTCAAGTGTGCTGTTCAGATTTCAAGTAGAAAATAAACAGCTACGGTTGGATTAGGAGGCCATAAAAATGACTGAAGGGCAAATTATTTGCACATCAAAGAGACGCCCTCATTGAGCCAACAAGGATTTAATTAAAATTTTCCTGACGCATAAGACATAATTTACCTCAAGAGGAACAATCAGCCATTTATTTTTCTTACAATTCCAGCACTTAAATAACGTACTCGGGCCGGAGGATGGTGTGTGGGGTCTGAATGATGAAGAGCATCAAAACGCAGCTTTCCTACCTCGTTCTGCTCCTCATGCTCTAAAATGGCCTGCAGGAAGGCGCGCCGCTCGTGGCTGGAGGATTTCTGGTCGAACATGCCGGCCTGGATGACTTTCTGATCCACGTTCAGTTTGTATTTGGCAGCAGCCAGGATCTTCTCTTCCACGCTGTTGACGGTGCAGAGGCGCAGAACGCGGACCTCGTTTTGCTGCCCGATGCGGTGAGCCCGATCCTGGGCCTGCAGGTCCTACAGTTACAGGAGAAAATGTCATTAATAGGAAGTTGAAGGCATTTACACTGCATGCGTCTCTGCTGCGCTGCGCTGTGAACCCAAGAGGTGGCTGAGAAGGAAAAGTGAAAAATGAACCAAAGTTTAAAGCAAAAGGACCAGAGTTTAAATAATGCAGACTAAGTAGGACTGGTGTGAATGCACCTCGAAAAACAATAAGTGTAAAACCTTCAGACACCATGAGAATGTACTTCCTTCAAATAAAAGACAGGTGTTTTAATCCTAAAAATGGATGATTAGGGATGCAATAAGGCTAAAAGTTACAAAGAATGAAAGAAAACTATGTTTGGTTATGAACTTATGAATCAATTTCTAACAACCATATTAATTCATTTACTAAATTAGCTTACTACTGACACAAAAACATTGAGAGAGTAAAAGTTTCTTTTTATAAAGTCAATGATAGGAAACATTGTCAAAAGCAAAAACATGACTTTGCGAAGACTGTAAAGTCAGACACACCTTCAGAAACAAACGATAAACTGCTTATTAACACGATTATGTTCTGATGGACGGACCTGGTGCGGGTTCCAGTCACTGTCAAAGATGACGACCGTATCGGCGGCCTGCAGGTTGAGCCCCAGGCCACCGGCTCTGGTACTGAGGAGGAAGATGAAGTACTGGGACCCTTCCTCGTTAAATTTCTTTAGGAGTGCGGCTCGGTCCTCGGATTTAGTGGTTCCTGAAAACAAGGATCTAGTTATTGCTTTAAAGATTTACTTTATTTAAACTGAAGCAGAGAATTACAGAACATTTCAGGAAAAAAGAAATTACTTGCCAATAATTTAACAAGCCAATTCTTATTGCTTTCCCTCATTGCAGGAATGTTTGAGTGTATAAAATATTACAATGGAATAATTGAAAACAAAAATATGAATATGTAATATGTTTATTGATGTTTGAGACAGTTTCTTGTAGATGAAAGCCATCTTGGTAGATATCCGTAACTAACTGTCATGGCAGTGATCCAATTTAACTAATTGGTCAATTAATTAGTTCACTAATTAACTCTTGTTAATTAACTCTGGTTAATCAGTGAACTAGTAATGAGTCCTTTGCACCACCTTTAATGCTCGACCAGTAAAATACCGGCTCAGTAAACTCAGTATATTTCACAGGTGTGATCTTACCATCGAGGCGTAGATACTGGAAGTTGCGATAGCCGAAGTAATCCTCCATGATCGTCATCAGAGACGTCATCTGGCAGAACAGCAGGACTCTGTGTCCAGTGGCCTGGAGCTTTGGTAGGATCCGATCAAGGAGCTCAAACTTTCCAGAAGCTCTGTACAGTTCATGCCTGATGGAGACGATGGCGTTAAAAAAGATTTACCTGCTCAGCTGCTGTTTCTTTGTAATATAAAACAAATAAAAAAGTTTTGCTAAGAAGAAATGTGGTGAGCAGGCGCATCATTAGTCCTTTGGTCCATATGTTGCCACATTTTGGAGAAACGTGATGATATTATAGCTACTATGCATAAATATGTATTGGCTGGGACTTTTCAACTAGCTAGTAATTAATATATTCTCTGTTAACTTAAACAAATAGTAACAACATTACACAATTTTACATATTATTTGATATGACTATAAATACTTTTGATGATTTAAGAGTAGTAGTTACATAACAAAGGCACATTAATTCCATCTGATTTTGTGAAAGGAGCTAATGTGTTAGAAAATATTACATATATATTTATTTTGTCTCTTTAAAGGTTGAGAGAATTGGGCCATAAAACATCCTTAATCCTTTTGCACTTGCTTGTAAAACATTCACATTTAAATAAAAACATATAAATATTAATAAATTTACATTTACAAAAAGCTTGGATGGCCATACAGGGTTGATTTGTATGAATGTGACAAAAACATTAACAATAAGAAATTATACTTTAACAATCATAGGTCAAGCAAAGAATAATAAGTTTTTAATCACAACACAAAAGCCATAAACATTTAATACAGAAATCATTTTTCCAGACTAATCTGATTAGGTAGTTGGGTTTATTTTCTTTTCCAAAATCCAAAACTGTTTGTTTTTTTCTGCAAACTACTTAACTCCCTCACAAATAAGGGTTCAGAAAAATATTTAGATGTGAATATAATTACACATTTTATGCTTTTTTATTTGATCAAAAAAATAATGTCATTTAAAAACAGAGTTGCTGTTTTACAGTCACCAGATTAAAGAATATATTGATATGTAGACATATACAGAATCACCTGATATGTTTATGGTGTCCAAGAAAATAAAGAAATACTAATGCAAACTAATTCTGGACGACAAAAACACTTTGAAATCAGCAACCAAGTGCTAATAAAAATACTTACATTTACAAATGAAACAAACAGACTGTCTGTGTTTCGGTTTTTAGCAAACTGGTTAAATAAAGGTTCATTAAAGATAATAATCATATAAAAACATAATACTACCACTAATTAAAACAAAACCCTGAGCCATACTGTAGAATATGTCTGGTCAATCCTGCCAAACCTTGTTAAAACTCTGAAAAGTTCTAAAAGTACGGCTACATGTTCACTCTTGTGCTTGATTGAGCCGTCTTCTTTCACAGTCGGTGCTTTTTAAGTTAGATGATGAAATGAGATGTGACGCAGTAGAAAAGAAGGGCTCTTTTATGTGTAACTTACCCATTGATGATGCCATTCGGGTAGCCCAAGTGCTCAGCAAAAGACTCCTGAATAAAAGAAAATGTCAGACTTTCATTAGAAAAAGGTGTGAGGTCCTCAAAAGAAAAAAAATATCTGAGAAGAGCTTTGAAAATACATGCCAGAGCATTTTGGATTACCTTGATCTAAACAATGAACAAAGATAACAAACCAAAATGTTCAAAATGGAAGATAATGATGTTTTAACGAGAATCTGACGACAAAACTACACAAACAACTCCAACTTCTAAGACCTCAATAATCTACAGTAACCCAGAGAGAGCAGACCCTGCTTGGAGAAAAACTAAAATGGCTATGAAGGAGTTGAACTCGTGAAACATCAGAAAACATGTATTCCTGTCAGCAGAGCTCACCTCTATGTGCTGGAACATGTACGGATGGTTGCAGATCTTCTTCAGCTGCATGATGGTGTTCATCAGAGTCTTAGCTCCGCCTTTGCCCTGAAGAAAATAAAAATATTGTTACCCTTTGTTGTGAATTTAGCTAAACTAACAATGACAATAACCAGCAGTAACTGGATTTCTGCAGGTTCCATATAGAACGAGTTTCACTTTTGGATTTGAGTTACTGAACTACCTGAACTTTGAATGAACTTTTTATATTTATTTAGTATTTTGTCAAGATGCACGTCTACACATTAGGCTGAAAAGTGTTCAGAAGAGGTTCCTTTGATGTAAAAACAGCAGGAAAGCGTCATTATGAGGATAAAACTCACCTTCTTGTCCTTCTCCGAGCCGTCGGTCAGCAGGATGCCTTTCTGCATGTGGCGGTAGAGAACCCTCTGGATCGCAGACATGTCGCATTTTATGACGTATTCCACCTGACGAGTACAAACAGGAGGGATAGTCAGCACAGCAGAGACTTTCTGGCTCAACGGCACAGAGAGAAAACAGTAAACACAAAGTGAATGAATGGAAGGAACCAAAACCGTTATTTTGACAACTTCATGAGGCAGTTAGTTCACTCTGAAGCCCAAGATTTGTGTTATTTTCCCCAAACTGCACATTCCTTATATGGTGACCCCATCACTGTTAATAATTAACAGCTGCAGCTGACAAGTTGCACATATCAGCAGTTAGAGGCTGACAGCTTTAGTTTTCCCTTGAAGTGGAAAGGTGGCACTAAAAGGTCAGTAAAGACAATTTTATTTAAAGAGAAAGTTCATTCAAGAGATTCAAATATGATTTAGAAAAAATAAAAATCAACAACTCTCTGAGGGAAGCAGGTGCTGCTTTAGGATCACTTGCACCAGCACACCAAAACATTTCATCACCATAAAGAAGAGGAGGAAAACAATGATGAAGTTTCTCTGTTGAAAATATTTTCTCCAGATTTCAGAAGGTTTTTTTTCCACCACTGATGTCAGCCAGCTTCAAAGAGGAGGAACGCATCCATTGTAAAGTCAATGATGTCTGAAGCTGGGTTTGAGAAACGACTTCAAATAGGGCTGGAAAACGTGTAACCATTTAAGCGTTCCAGATCAATACAAATAGATAATTATTGATTAGTTTTTTCGTTTTAAATATCTGTCATAGTGAAAAAAGAGCAGAGATTAACTAGAGATTGAGTGGCTAAAGCCTTTTCTCTGCCTACATGACCCAGAATGCCGTGCAGTTCCGGATTTAAGTTCAGTGAAATTATTGAACATTCTTTTCAATAATTTTATATTTACCAATAAAAAATAATAAAATTAAAGTTTGGGGATTCTGAGCTCTGGTCAATGGACCATCATCTCTACAAGTCAGAGATTTAATACCCTTAACTGTTACCCTATAAACGCTAACATGCAAGGCAATGGGTCCATGAGGACAGCAGTCATGACAGTTAAGGGGTTAAAAGTCAAGCAGTAGATATATTATCTGACATTTTTCATGTCGTAAACAGAGTCATAACAGCAAAAGTCAAAGTAAACATCTCACTTTCTCGGGCAGCTGAGACTCCACCTCCTTCTTCAGCCTGCGGAGCAGAAACGGGCGCAGCACCTTATGCAGACGGCGGATGATCAGGATGGTCTCTTCCTCGTTTAGGTCAACCTGAAACAGACGAGAGGCAGAACCTCAGAGACCGGCCTGGCAGCTCCCGGCAGTTATACTTCCTTAATAGAAGAATAATGAGTCTGTAGCCACAGTTTAAATAAAGAAAATTGTGCAAGACATTTTAAAAGGAAAGCTGTTAATTTAAACCCATTTTAAGGTTTTTCTAAGCCGTTAAGAAAACTGCAACAGTTAGAAGAGCAGCAGTTTAACCAGTTACCCTCTCTCCAGTCATGGCGAACGGCGCGTTGAACCACTGCTCAAAGGTGCTGCAGCTTTTAAAGATGGTGGGCAGCAGGAAGTTGAGCAGGGCCCAGAGCTCGGGCAGCTTGTTCTGCAGCGGCGTCCCGGTGAGCAGCAGGCGGCGCGGAGCCACGTAGTGGGTGTTCAGCACCTGGGTCAGCTTACAGTGGTGGTTCTTCATGCGGTGGCCCTCGTCCACGATCATGTACTTCCAGCGGATCTGGGTGGAAGAAAACACCGGCGGTGGAATTAGAACTGCAGCATTGTTAAAAAAACTCCGAAACAGCAGCGGTGAAGCGAACTGAACAGAGGAAATATAAGTACTTTATGGAAAAAAACAAAATTATTCCATGGCATCAAATTTATCCCTGCTATATGTTCTTTGCCTTAACTAATAAAATACCATATTTTCCAGACAATACGCTGAAATTTTTTCATAGTTTTCAGGTTAGAGCTGGACAAAAAATAAACAACAATACATATCACAATAGACATGTGATCCATATCAATAGATAATATATCTGATAGAATATTTAATATTATATAAATAGAATATTCACTTAAATGGGATCCAGAACCACACGGCTTTCTGGGAAATGTAGACAGAAAAAAGACTTTGTCTGCTAAACCTCTCACAGCAAAGTTGGTTGGTAACTTAGTGTTTCAGATATTTAAAATAATAATAATAATCAATATCATCTGATATACATCACCGTCCTGACTCATTTTTTGACTAAAGGGACTTATCGTCTAGAAAATACATTACATGTGATTTCAGTTTAAACAAAGAAAACTTCTTCAACAACATAATCAGGTTTGAGCTACCAACTTTGTATGTGGCTAACTTTTTTCTTCTTAATATGCTGTTTGTTTGTTTTGTCTTTTTTCCCCAACAGAAAATGAACATGGGTGGAAAATAAAGGGAAGACAAAACAAACAGTGGAGATGTTCTCACACACTTCCGTCCATCACATTCTGGTTTCTATAGTGTCCATTTCCACCATCTCCGTTCAAAGGAATCCATTTTCATTCAAGAATGTCAGATTCTCCATTTAATAAATCTCTTCCATTGTTCCTCCTTGGTTGACTCTCTTTTGAGTCAACCAAGCCTTTCTTCACTTATTATCTGTGGCTAAATTAAATTGCTAACAATTAACCATGGAGGCTGAGAAAGAGCCCTGTAGAATCCTCAAGGCTGCTATAATCCCTCTCAAGTTTTTCACCACACTTTTTCCTTCCACTAAACATTTTAGCTAGGATGAAATAATTTTAATACAACCAGTTTCTTTAGTATTGACCTCTTTTTTAACAGAATGTCTGCTGGACAACTGAAGTCAGGATTCTCCTCCATTAACCAATGGAACCATAAAATACTGTTTTTGTATCAAGTTATTTTTACTTTTTTACTTTTTTATGGGGTTTGCATTCGCTGTAAGCAAAAATCATCAGAAATAAATGCTTGAAATTTATACTTTTGGAAGTTAATACATTTGTAGAATATATAATTTTTTTTATAATTTTCCCATCTTTTTTAGATGCACCTTTTTTAAGATGTAAATGTTTTCCACATTTCCATCCATCAAAACCCCTGCTCTCATTCTGAGGGACATCAGAGCTCTGATTGAAGCCAAAAGTTAAATATTGCAAAAAGAGACTGATGCTTTTAAATTTTTTTAATGCTGCAAAGCTCATTATTTCATTCAGGACTTATTTTGCAGCATTTTACAGAAATAAAAATCAAAGAAAAACAACTGAATATGAAAGATTTCTTTTTAAACAGAACCAAAAAGTGTGTTTTTTTGAGACAGAGATGTGGTGAAAGCTTGTAAGTTCAGAGCAGTTTCAGCCAACGGGATGCATCTTTGATCTCTTTTACCTTCGCCAGGATGTGTTTGTCCTTGATGATGTATTCATACGTCGTTATGAGGACGTTAAACTTGCCGCTGCGGAGCTGAGGGACGAGACCCCGACGCAGACCAGGAGTTCCCTTAAATGGAAAAGACAGAAAAAAATAAAGTTAGCAAAACAAAAACAGCTCAGGTGAAATAAAACAATAGATTTGATTTTACCTTGTAAGCAATTTTGACCACAGAAGGAGCCCATTTGTCAAGTTCATAAACCCAGTTGGACAAAGTCCTGAAAAAGAGCAAATGAAATGTGTCAGCTTTAAGTTTCACTACTGGATGGTGTGAACCTGGAGCACTCAGAGCGTCTGTCTTCAAAGGCAGCAGCTTAAATTACTTTAAGAGCCACTTCGAATCCATCATGTGCAAAGATACAGGAAGGAGAGGGGAGAGATACTCGAAGATTACTGCAGAGAGGATCGGCGGTTTTATCAAGGTTCAGAGAAAAGTGTAGGCATCAGACAGAAGAAATCCTCCGAGATGGTCGGAGGATTTCAGCTGACATTAAGACATTTTGAACAAAAGGTTTTATTAAAAAATTAAGCTCTCCCTCCCAGAGGTCACGTTAACAGAATATTTTCCGTATTTGACAGTTTTGGTTTTTTAAAAGACGGAAAAATTTGAAGACCGTCGGTCATTTTGACAGGTTATAATTCACACCCTTGACTGTTGCACATGCGCAGACATTATAGACTGTATGCAAAAAGTTAATCGTAGAGGCATCTAAAATCAATCAATAAAAAAAATCCTTTCTGAAAATCATCTCATAGAATCTGAACTAAATGAGTCTTTCTGACGGGGAGCTGGCAGCATGTTGAAGAGTTATGGACCGGACACTTTGGAGCGTCTGGTTAGGAAGAGCTTTCCAAACCTTTGGTTGAAATGGCGCCTTTAATTCTCCGGTACAGACCAGAGAAAACTAAAGAGAATGCAATGTTGTGTTAATCCATTTATAGTCTAAACAGAGGAGCCGGAAGTTTATCTTGAGAACATAAATGACGGTGCAGAAGCTAATTAGACCCTAATATGCGCAGTGCGCTGCACAACCAATGAGAACGCAGCTCCGCCGCTGTGAAGAATTAAACTTAACTCATCCAGCGGTTTTAACAAATGGAGCTGGAAGACATTAACCTCCCGCGCCCAGAAGGAGATCGGCGCTCAGAAGCGCGGCAGACATAACATCTGTCCGTTTTGGGAAAGCGAAACCACGCAAAAAAATCCTCGTAAAAGCCCAGGCCCGGACTGCACAGGGTAAAAAATAGTTCAATTGATCAGTTTGGATCAGACAGAGCCAACTGATTAAGGAACTAGCGCAGATTTCTCTGCAGATGCGTCCAGGAGGAATTTGTGAGGCTGTGCGTTCAGAGCCCAGCAGGTGAAGTGCTGGTAATTTAAGTGGAGTCGTTTAATTGAATGTATTATACGGTATTGGGGCCACAGTCAGTGGTCTGTGTCACTACGGAGAAAAATGTAGGTGTGTTCATCTGCATTATGTGTGATGGTATCTCTATTCACAGTGAATATTAACTAAACCGCATAAAAATGCGGCTAAATAACCTATTATTATAGTTTGACAGGTAAAAATAGTACATTTAGTACCGATTGTTTTTAATGCTGTTGGTCAGGATGATGGATAACAAAAAAGTCGACCTCTGCTCCCTCCCTCCGCTTGGACTAAAGAGTATAAAAAGGAATCAAAGTTTTCTCTGCTGAAAGCATCACTTCCCCCTTTCCGGTTTAGATTTTTATTTGTATAAAATTGTGAAACAATTATCCACCACTTCACTCCAGTAAAATATTCTGCATTCTGTACTGCTGTGTATTTGCAGTAGCAGCACACTGTGCTAAAGCTGAGGAGTGCTTACGAGAGAGGAACTATGATGAGATAGGGGCCGTTGAGCCTCTTGTGCTCCATCAGGTAGGTGATGAGGGCGATGGTCTGGATGGTCTTCCCCAGGCCCATTTCATCAGCCAGGATGCCGTTCAGGTCGTTGTTGTAGAGGGACACCATCCACTCCAGACCCTGGACCTTAAAAAGATACAAGCAAGAAAATATTTCAGACGCCGACACGCAGAGCTGCAAAGTTTCTGTCGCAGAAAATGACACACTGCAGATGAAACAACATATCAGTTCTGTTTAGTCCTCTGTAATTCAACTCTAGTTTGTTTGACTAGAAAGTCTGGTTCGCTTGTGGAGGTGTGAATGCGTAATAAGAGTGAACTTTTATGGTGACAGTTTGAAGGGAAAATAACAGAATTTAAATAAATTGTCAGTTTTTCTACCACACAAAAAAGATTTTTCTGGTGAGCTCGCTGCATTTGTTTTTCCATCTTGCTGCGTTTCAGAGCTGCAGCAAATAAAGCAGGTGGAAAAATAAAGACAAGCTACAAAATAACAATGAACAAAAGACAGGATGATGAAGCGGAACAAAAAGGAGGCCAGCGGCTGCAGAGAAAAGGTCCAATTATAAACCTCGTGTCTCTGATCAGTGCGTCCGTCAGCGATGTCTCCAGAAACAGAAAGCAGCTCTTATATTAACACAAATGAACAATAGAAATATTACTGCTTCTATAAATTCCCCAGGTTTGTTATGCAGATCGATGCTAGAAGTGGAAACAAGTGATCCAATTATTGGAGAATCCCTAAGGAGCAGCAGCACAGCTCAAATAAAACCAGCCAAACAGTAAATTAGGGGGATGTGCAGAGAGACAACTGGATGCTGAAGGAAAAATAATGTGAGCCGCTCCCAATTTAGTCGTTCGTCCTCCATCTCAGCAATCTGCGGCACAGTGAAACCTCGATCACAGCAGATCTGCTTGGTCACACCTGACTGCCTCCAACAGGTAAAAACTCATTTACAGACACGCAGACAAGATGGGCATCGGCTTAAACGGCTCCAGAAGGATCCAGGTGCCTGACTGAACTGCACTACATTATGCTAATGGATGCAAACAACGACAAACCTAGGCTACAGTCAGCTAGCTTTGCATAATTTATATGTTAATTAAGAATATGAGGATTATTAAGATGGAATTATTCCTAAACAAATGATCTGGCTGCTGCTTAACTTCTATTAAAAGTACAAATCTCCAGCAGATTACTTCCTTTGTGTTCCTGTTAAGAGCTGCACTGAGCAGCATTTTGCTGAACAACACAGATTTCCAGGTGTTGTTTGAGCTCTTAAAATCTTTATTTTAATTTCTACAGACTATAACACAGAAAAGCTCATTAGCAAGAAAACACATGAACCGTAAAAGACAGAAATGTGCTGCAGGTTCGTACCTCTGACTCAGACATAGAATGAGAAGATAATGCGACGATAAGCATTAAAACTTCACCTAACTTTTATTTTTAAGTTAAAAACTGAATCTAAGATGGAGAAGAAAAACTAGATCATATTTTGAAAGTATCTGCCCTGCTTATCTCTGGTCATCTCATCAAGATTCAACAAAAAGATTCGGGCATCACAAAGTACTATAGCCAGGGCTTTAATACGTTAATTTTGATTAATTAATTACATAAACTGTAATAATATACAATAAATCATTTCATTTTTATTTTCAGGACAGAACCTTGTGAATAAAGAGTTTCTGGTACACCCATAAATTTGACGCACAACCTGCATCAGCTAACATCAGTGATGGACGATAAAGCTGCTTCTCTCGGCCCATAAGGGGTTAATTAATATGTGGGGACTGAATTGTGTTTGCAGCAGTGCGAAAAGCGCCAGAGGGCAGAGAGGAAGTGTTATTATCTGATAGTATCTGTTCTCCCAATAAAAGGCTAATAGTGTCTGCAGGTATTGACTTTGGATTGTCAGTTTAGTTTGAATCCTCACCGTCAATTTTCATCTAATGGACATTTGCACCCTAAATGCTTGGATATTAAAGTTAACTATTAAAGAAACTATGCAGCTCAGATTTCTGTTAAGATCATGATGTTTCCCTATTTTCCTTCAGTTTGTTCAGGGAGTGAAAAAAATCAACATTAAATAAATCATTTCTAAACGCAGTCATTTTTGGGGGAATTTGAGGTATTGGTTGGGAAATCCGCAACTTTTAACTTTTGTAGTCCAGAGCTGAAAAACTACAACCTGTTGGTTATAAAAGTTGTTTTTGTTTTCAGTATAAAATCTCTATTTGACCAAATGGCTGAAATTAAACTAAAAGCAGATGCTCTAACATAAACGCATGCTGCACTGTGTGCGTTGAAGGAATTTTAAATTACAGCCAGCTCTTTCACTCATGGAAACAAGACAATTATTTGTTAACTCCAATAGGCTTTTAAAATCCATCTTAATGAGCAGAAAATGACTGCTCCATTACTGTCACCAGTGTGTGTTTTCTGTTAAACTGTCTTTTTGACTGATTAGAGCCAGGAAAACGTACGACTCCGTAAAAAGACCTCAAACTGCGTTTCTACGCCGGCGTAGCGTCTTAACAAAAAAATATGCAACACTGAACAGTCGATAAGAGGAAAAATGACTGCAGATGAAGTTGAAAGGAGTCTGAAGAGAAAAGTAATTTTAAAACCAAAATTAAAACTTCAGCTACCAGATTAGGTTGAGGTACAAATATGTTTTGTTTTAATAGAAATCTAGAAATATCTATTCATATTTTTTAACCAAAAAGAGAATAAAACAGCATAACCTTGGGGGGATTTTAAAATTGAAGACAAATTATTTTAGATTTGTTTTCAGATTTGATGTCTCAGCTGTCTGCTGCTCTTTATGACTCCTGTTCTCCTCTGAGGCCTTCGCAGAACAGGAGGCCGAGTTCCAATTCGCACCAAACCTCCATTTAGAAAGTTTCATTTATAAAAAGGGAATATTTCCTTCATCTTTCCTCTTAGCCACTGCTTTGTGTTGTTCTGCGACACAAAAAAACCCGACAAGCCTCTTTGAGGTTTGAGTTTCTGAGAAAACATGAAAAAGCTCAAGAGGAATCAAAACTCGAGCAAAAAAGCGAACGAATTCAGTTGAGCCTAGTAAATGGTTTATTTAATTTACACACGGACTTGAAAAAATTCTAGATCGGTAACAATGCGCCCAATCCATGAGTGCAGATCTGTTCAGTCTAATTCTACGCTTGTGCCCTGAGTGACGTCATGCTTTATTATTTGTTTTAGATTTCATTTAGAATTCCTAATTCCACTTTCTGAACCATCTGAAAGGTTTGTTGGTGTTTTTTTTACTGGTATTTAAGTGTTTAAATGAGCTGTACTGCAGCAGAGTTACCAAATCAATTTGTAATTTAGTACATTTATGTCTTCAGAAACATTTTAAGCCAGTTCAGATGTTTCAATTAATCAAGTTTATTTGTGCAGCACAGCGGTTCAAGGCGCTTTTCATAAAAACTCAAAATTACAAAGTCAGCATTACATTTTGCCTTCACCAGAATCATACACATCAAATGTTTTCAATGTTTAATTTAATACGGTTCAAAAGCTCTAAACTCTAAGCAGGCGGGTTTTTAGTCTGGATTTAAAGGAACGCAGTGTTTCGGCTGTTTAGCAGTTTTCTGGAAGTTTATTGCAGATTTGTGGTGAATAGAAACCCAGTAAATCTCAGATATTGGCCTTGGAAGTGAAAAAAGTGGATTGGTTCGCAGCATTTCAAACGTAGGAGGCGGTTTGATGCGAGCGTGTTTACCTGGTACTGTTTGAGCATGCCGTTGATCAGCAGAGACGACTGCTTCTCTACCCTCTCGATGACGGCGTGCGCCACACCGTAGTACGACTGGGAGCTGGTCTGCCCAGTGGGGACGCTGTACTCATCATCCACGTCTTGTTTGGCCGACCTGAACGTGTGCAGAGGAAGAGAACAGCTGAAGTGCTTTTGCTCCCGTCTGACACTGCTTTAACTTCATTATGCCTGCGCTGGACTCGTGTTTTCTCAGAGCTAAAATGTAATATGTGTGACAATGAAAAACAAATGAAGTACTCGATGATGTTCTTGGTGTCGTTCTCAGCCACTTTGTCTCCGTTGGGATCAACTTTCTTCTTCTCCTCCGTTTCCGCCTTGCCCATTTCCTCTTCATCCTGATAAGGGCAAATTGAAAGCAGATCATTAAAAAAAGAGTCCAAACATATCAAAGGCTAAGAATTAAAACTGAGGACATAAAGCTTGCAGCTGCCGCCCCCTGCTGGAGCAACCGGTTCACATACAAACAGCAGGCAGCTGATTCCAAGCAGGGCAGAACTGAGGATGGAACATGATTCTGATGATTCCACTGACCTCTTCCTCGAACTCTGAGCCGCTTTCCTCGCTGTCTGAACGGGGAGCGACTTCATACCTGGTCAGAACAAAAACAGACACAGGAAGTTTCCACCATCAGGGAAGATTTCAGTAAACAGGCAGAAACAGAAACATCTGGAGGAACGGCTGCAAACGAGGAACCGTTTGGTTTATTTCATTTAAAACCAGAACAATCTGCATCGAGGTCAGAGTAATAGGCTGAGAGTAGGATAGACCATCAGCTTCCTACAAACATACTTTTTTAATGTTTCCAGTAGATTTTATGCCAATTATTCTACAGAAAATCGGAGATAAGATCGGTTTCATATTGACGTATCAGCCAAAATGAAAGTAATCAAGAGGTGATTCATTGGTGCACCCCTAATAAAAACACAAGTAAATAAAAAGCAGATTTAAAATGTATTTTTTGGACTGGCTTTTAACGTCGACCAATTTTAAATCAAAAGAAAGAGAAATCTAAATCCTGGAGGCCACTGAACAGAACACTCTGTCTCCTCGTTTCTTCACTTTAGCATGGGGAGCCATCAGCAGAACATCAGGGATCTGCCGGTACATCTGGCTGCAGAACCGTTCTGATACCGCCTGTGTCTGTCCATGAACAGCTCTCCAAGTCAATTACAGACTCTTTAACTAACCAGAAGCCCAGCAGCAGTAATTTGGTTACTTTGAAACTGCTTTCAGCAGGTTTTGATAAGACTTGTGCATAATTCATTGTGATAAACAGTAATCCCGTCCTGGTTTGCTATTCCCATTTATTTCCACATAAATCTGCCTGTTAATGTGCTCAGAGCAGATAAAGGTTTCTGCAGCTGATACCGGTTCAGCGTAACAGTACGGCTTCTCACCCAGGGTTCATCTCCAGCCAAGCCTCCAGCTGGCTGGACTTGGGGGCATCGGTCCCCTGCAGAACCTTCCCGGTCTCGGTCTGGATCACTTTGACTGGCAGCTCGCTCATCTGGCTGCTCTCATCCATGGGCTGCAACACAACGAGACGCTTTGAGCTTTTAGCAGAACAAGCAAACAAACGCTACGCAGTTTCACAAAAACTGACAGGTTTTTGTTTCTAAAGACGCATATGATAAAAAGGCAAACAGATTAAGACCAAGCAATTAATCTGTACTGTTGCATCTGTACTTGGAGTTGGATGAAAGTCTCTTAATCCAATCAATGCAATTTTTCTGAGTTTGTTTTGGTCTCAGCTCTAAACTCATTACTCACCTGGTGAGTTTAATTTCACAACTAAACTGGACTTGTTTAGCTAAATTGTACATTTAATTTAGGTTCACAACTAAACTCACCAGGTTCACTCATATTGAAAAAACTAAAGAACCTTTTAAAGTTTTATTACTGATGAGAGGAAAATAAAGAGTCAACAGTCACTAAAACGTTTTTCTCTGCTCTGAAGTGCAGAGCAGAGACGCATATTCCCTTCTAGAGAAGAAGTACATGAACAACATTTCAGAAAAAAGACAACTTTAATCCCGATAATAAAAGGTGGAAAAACACCAACATTCAAATACAGTGACTAACCTCGCCATCCGGTCCAATGGCGCTGGTACCTTCACCGTCTCCTTCCACCTTCTGGAAATGAAAAAGAAAAACTGCTATGTAAATGATCTTCACCCACTTCAAAATTAGAGCATGAATGCTTAGCTGCTTGAAGAAGTTTTAACAGTTGATAGAAAAAACTTCAACATAGATGTCAAACTAACTTCATAAACCAAAAACAAAAAATTGCGCTTTCAAATTTATCCAGAATACATTTAGGGGAAGCTAACTGTGCTAAATATTTTAAAAGTTAGCAAAAAGTGCTAACTGATAAAGGAGCTCTGCTGTTAGTGGAAGTGTGACCACCACTGCTCAAAACAAACAAGATTAATGATACACGTTTAATGTATGTTTTACATAGACAACATTACGATTAAGACAAACAAATTAATCAAGAATAAATAGTTTTGGTGCCTTTTGCTGCATGTTTCCACCTTCTTCTTTCTTTGCCCATTTCCTGTCTGCAAATACAGGCTAATAGTGTTTCAGAAATATTATAGAAATATTTTCTAAAAAAAGAATATATATTTTTGGTTTTGGAATTGAGCGCTTTTATCAGGAGAAAAGAACAAACCTAAAACTTCTTCCCACCTTCTTTTTCGTCTTCCTTCTCTTCTTCTCCTTGGCAGCCTGAGCGGCTTTGTGTTCGTACACCAGAGTCGTGAGGTTGGCCACGTATTCATCCGTCTGCTGCAGCAGGTAGGCCAGACGCTTGTCCTTCTTCTGGTCAATGAGTTTTCGATAGCCTTCCTCATCCTCTTCCTGGAAAGACGGTGACAGGAGGGTAATTAGTTCACCTTCAGACTCCTACTGCCGCCATCTCAAAAGGTAGCAAATTCAAAACGGATATAATTTCCTCATCTCTGACTGCAAACATGTAGAACTATTAAAACAACACCTAGGAGACAAATCCTAAACCTTGTCAATGGATTCAATTTTATGGCTGTTCTAAACCCTTTTATTACTAATGGTAATTTCACCCTTTTGTAGTAACAAATAAATAATTCAGCTCCTTTTTTTTAAAGAAACCATTTCATTGCTTAAAATACAAAAAACATGCTCAGTGAGAAATAAAACATTTAACATTAAATTTTAAAAGTTAAAAAGCAAGACTAAAATGAGGCACTGCCTTTCATACAACTCTTTTTATCTACTAAAAATATAGTTTTTTTAGATAATCTGTTCTTTTTTTTTTTTTTTTTTTTTTTTACACATTATTACTCTTCTTGCCCACCAAGCAACAAAATGGAGCTAGAAGATATTAAGCAAAAGCTAAATTATATTCCAAAGCCTAGAGAGAGCAAAGTCAGGTTTGGAAGTAATTTTAAGTGATAAAAGTTTAAAATAATATTTTCCAGAGTGAGCGCTCTCTTTTCGGCGGTGCGTCTTCCTCCATAGCTGCTAACAGCACTTAGCATTTGTCAGCAGCTCACTGGTGGAAGTCAGAGTGTTGTGCAACAGAAATAATGGTCCGGCTGAAACACAGCGCACTGAATAGCAAGACATAATTTAACGAAACCTTGAGGCAAATAATTTGCTTTTGTCCTTTTGTGGCTGATGTAGCCACAGACTTACCAGCAGCTTCTTCATCCTCTCCTTCTCCAGCCGCTCCGTCTCCTTTTTCTGCTCCCGCTCGGTGTTTGTGTGCCAGTTGGCGACGGCTCGGGTGAGTTTCTGGATTTTCCCGGACACCGAGCGATGGTATTCCTTAAAGTCCTTGGCATGTTGGAGAATACTGTTGAGATATTCCTGCAAACCAGGCAACAATGTTTTAGGTTTAAAAATCTTCAGGATTTTTATCGTTTTACACCAAAAGCTACACATTGACCCCCGCTCAGAGGGCTCACCTGATGTTTCTGTCGGCGCTTCTTCTCCTGCTCCAGCTTCTGCTGCTTCTCCAGTTTCTCCGTCATGCGCGCCTCCCTGAGCGTCTGCCGCTTGCTGCGTCTGTACGCCTTCGAGTTGAGGGCCGTCTCCAGGGTCGTGTCGCGCCTCATACACGCCACCACATCCTGCCTCAGCTGGACGTTGCGTCCGATTACATAAGAAAAAAAAACGTTTCCATCAATGCTTTTTTTATGCACATTATTAAGCATCACATTCAAAAGGGCTTGAAATTTGAAATAAGTGATTTCACTTTGCTAAATTTTGAGGCTCTGAGTTCTTAGTAAGTTCTGACGTAGCGAACGTTTCCATCCACTGGTGGGTCTGTGCCTTACCAGAAGCAGAAAACTGAAAAAAGCTTAAAGTCCAAACGTCCATCATGGAGGGGAGGACTCTTCATTTTTCTGAGATTTGTGGTTTATGCTAGTTAGCAACCTGTACTTCCTGTTTATTACAGGCATGTGTAATAATGCTGAGCATGCTAAAGGTTGTGCTAACATTTAACAACCACTCATCATTTAAAATTGTTATAATACTAACCACATTTCTATGAATGTTTGAGCTTTGCATAGCCTAAATAATGGAAACATGCCTAATGGTCATTTTCTTGTCTCTCTTTATTACGACATTTGAAAAGTTTGCTCAAAATTTGTATGACAATTGAATGAAAACATAGCTATAGCATAAAATTAAGTTTTTTATCAGTAAAAAAAAATTATGAAAAGAAGTATTTCATAGTGAAGAAAGTTACAAAAAATATAGAAAAAATTGTTTTGCTATGTTTTCTGCCATCTGTCAAATAGAAATAATTTTGGAAATTCCAACTAACCAACAATGGAGAAGCTTAGTCTGATTTAACTTCAGACTGAGAAAAAAATTTACTTTTTATTCAGTGAAAGTGAAGATCTGGTTTCAACAGTACGCGCACGAGTCACTTAATATCTTCTTCTTTTGGAGAAGAGCCACAAAATGACATGACTTTACGTTTTTTCAATCGCTAGTTTACATGACAAGAAGAAAAAGTGTGACAACAGAGGAGATGTTTAAGTAAAGTGGGGAAACGGTTGCACTCATGGCTGAAGAATCTTCATGCTAGAGATAGCACTGTAGCAAATGTTTTTCTGTTTCATTTTATGTCCTGGTTTGCAGTAAAAACTGTTACAAAAAACTTGCCTGTAAGAGAAATGTGTCATTTTTGAATGAAAAAATTGTTGGATAGAGCCAGAAAGAAAGAAAACAAGTAGTCTTTAGAGGCAGTCCTGAAGAAAATCTGATTAATTTTCTTGCAAAAGTTGCTGTTAATTATTTTTGTTGTTTCCAGAAAACCAAGACTTGTTGGATTACAGTTCCTATTCTGAACTGGAGGCCAAAACCGTTTCATTTAGGTTCAGCTCTCCTACCTGCCGCTGGAAGTTGAGCAGCCGCAGCGCCTTGAGCTCCACCGTCGCTTTAGTTCGGAGGTCTGGAGGCAAAGAGCCAGGCAGACTCTCCAGTTCCTGGATCCGATGAGCGATCCGGGCCTGCAGTCTAACAGAGACCATCACGCCGTTAAAAGCCACAGAATACATGTTAATAGGTTTTAGAAAACAGAAATCACTAGGAATTATTGCAAGAAACACATTTTCAATTTACGATTATTGCATTCGCTGTCCAATGATAAGAAGGAACAACGGCAGAATGGAGACATTAATCACAGACTGTTAGGGAGTAACCAAAACTAAAGAGAATTTAAAAAACTAAATTCAGTCTGCAGTCGACAAAAACTGCAACAACTCCAACTTATGTACCATCGTCACAAACTGACCTGCAACCAGGTAGCTGTAGGCCAATGTTACAGATTAGTTCAAATCCTAATCTGTTGACCTTTAGATGCCAAAATTAGATTAATTTGTCCCATGTTCATTAAATTCATCATAAATGAATAGCAAATGAACTAAATTTGTAAGGAATTTATCCAAATTTACAGGGCCTCCACCAGATACTCCACTTTCTATCAGATTGAAGGGAACACAGTTTGGTAGATTTTTTTGTGATTTATTTTCAATAATTTCAGTTCAAGCTCCAGAGAATTTCATTGCTCTGATAAACAGCTACATCTCATAGAAATGCACTTTAATATGTTTTAATGAATTTTAATGCATTTTCTTGCTGCTCATTCTCTGAGTTTAAAACCAACAGTGTGGAAAGGCAGAAGCCTTGTTCCAGATTTCTATCTTCATTTTCAGTTTTCACATTTTAGACTACAAAAACAAACCTTGATACTTCATATTTTTGTTTCCAAGAAAAGTAAGAAAGTGAACCTCTGGTCCAAACTCTACCTGAACTCTCTCTCCTGCAGGATTCCCACCGGGTCCAACCCCTGGGGCTTCTGGACCGGTGTGATCCGGTTCTGTTTCTGCTGCATTTGGAGCATGGGGGACACCTGCTGCCCTGGAGGGTGAACGGCCCCTGAGCTCCCCGGGACGGGGCCCGGGGCCCCTACAGGCGCCTGGGGGGGAGCGGGAGACGGGCGTCCACTGGGGACCGGGGTGAGGTGCTTCTGTGCTTGATTGTCACTAGCTTGACCTGGAAAAATAAAATAAGACTTTTAATGATCTTACCATTCGGTAATCTTTAGTGTGTACATGAAGGAGCTTTTCTGTTTCATATTATACCGAGATGACAAAGTGACAGCTATAACAAATATTTGAAAAACATGTTGCTTATAAAAGTTACAAGCTGCTGAGGCCGGAACAGAAACTGGCACACGAGTCGGTTTCTGTTCCAGCCTGAGGACTCACCGTCAGTCCAAGGCTTGGGTCCGGTGCTTTGATTGTGTCCTTGCAGTGCTGGTGTTGGGCAGGGGCTTGATTGGGGGCCGCTCATGGGAGCCATCGACATACCTTTCAGACATAACCAGTTAGATCCAACATACAACTGTGCAAGTTTTCTGAAAATGTCAAGGTGGGCTGAAGAAAACGGCAACATCCAGGAGATGCTTTCTGACTTTTAAAAGAAATGCTGGAGATGTAAAAATACCCCAAAAGCTATCAGTTGTAGCCATATGTGTAAATACTTACTTTATTTTTTTATTATTGCATTTATTTGTGTCATTTATAAAGTGGGAAACAGATAAAAGAGCTGCATTATAAGAAAAATCAATTATTGTTGAAATTAAATCATGTTTTTATAACTTCAGGTAATAAAAAGGTCTGTACCTGTTGCAATAACTCAACTAATCTCGTGATAAATTAAAACAACTCAATAATTTCTATTTGCATGATTTATTGTTTCTCTCTTTCTACCAAAAATTGGCTGATAAAAGTTTTCAGTTTGGTGTTTTAGTTTCAACTAAGAGACTTCATAATTCATTTAATTTGTTGTTTCTGTTGTTTTTGTTTATTTCTGCATAAATAAAATAAAATAAAAAACAGTTTGTATTTGCAGTGCTAAATATTGCAAAAGCTTTTTGCAAAGTAACAAGTAAAAATACATTCAAGACCTGCAGAACAGCAAAAAACACTGAGTCACCGGCCCACCAGGTCATGTCTGCATGTTTGAAGTTTAACGACAGTTACTCCACTGTTGCCAACTCAGCAACTTTCTTGTTAGACTTTGCAACTTTTCAGACGAAAAAATGGTATCAGCCAAAATCAGAATCAGCAGATTAGGTTTGGTAATCGGTGATGGGCCACAAAACTGAAATCGGTGCATCGCTACACTTAAAATGTAATGTTTACTGGTTGACTTTGTATTTTTGTGTTTTTATGATGGAAAGGAATTTGAACTGCCTTGTTGATGAAATGTGCTACAAATAATCATGATTGATTGATTGATTGAAAAAGGGAAACTCGTCATTATATCCGTTTGGTTGCTCTTCCTACCTGAAGGCCTGTATGGGCTAGCACCAGATGCTTGCTGCTGCTGCTGTTGCTGCTGCTGCTGTGGCTGCTGCTGCTGTGGTTGTTGTGGCTGCTGCTGCGGCGGCAGCGCTGCCTGCGGCTGCTGCTGTTGCATCGTGGGTAGGCTCCTTTTGCCCTGAACAGCCAGCTGGAGGTTCTCGGGCAGTGGCTGCCCGCGGGCCAGGATCTTATAGGCCAGGATCTGCGCCCTGAGCTGCTGCAGCTGGATGGGGCTGAAGGAGGAGGGGCCGCGCCCCGGCTGGCCCATCCCTGACATGCTGGCCATGCCTCCCTGAGGGTCCATGGACATCATGGGGCTGGGCTGGGCTGGAGGCATGTGGGGCGGGGTCGGCCCTCCTCCACCTCCGGACATGGGGCTGGAGGCATGCTCATGGATTCCCAGTGGGGATGGATGAGGAGACATGTATCCTAACCCCACAAAAAGTTTCATGTTTCAGCAAATTCACAATCAGTATGAAATTTGTATTTTACTTCTTTTTTGTGTGACAGATCAACAGAGATTTGCAAGATGTTCAAATATTTTGTTAGATATATAAAAGTATTATTTATTTCTGTTCACTGCAAAAACACAAAATCTTACCAAGTATTTTTGTCCAATTTCTAGTAAAAATATCTCATTACACTTAGAATAAGACAAAACTAACTTACTACTAACTTTTCAGGAAGAAACAGAAGCTTGTTTTAAGTCACTAATTTCACAGTATTCATTTTAAAAAGTCCTAGTTCCAATGTCAGATTATTTCACTATTAACATGACCACTAGTAAAAGATGATACACACAAATGCTAGCCGCTCTTTTAAAAGCATTTATCATGTAGCTTCCATTAACATACAACTCCTGTTGGTTTCTCCCATAAAACACCATTAAAATACATTGCAGACTCTGGTTGTTTTATTTCAAGAGGTGTAAAGACTTATATTTATTTTTTAATAATAATAATAATCTTTGCTTTCTCAGTTTTGGGATATTAGTTGTTATTTCTTCTAGATAATTAACAGATTTTATCACTGATAATTGGATGATGGCGTCAAAAAGAAAGCTCAACTTTGAATATTTATTTGAATTTTACACCCTGAGTTTCACCTTGGCTGTGCTGGTCCATTGGGCTCTGAGGAGGCCCCATGCCGCTGTGCAGGGATCGCATGCCGACACCTTTCATGTGACCGAAATGCATCGCCTCGGCCATCGTCTTATCATTCATGGCCGCCTCCATGGGCTGAAACAAGACAGAGAAACAGGAGACTTGGTCATGCTGCTGTTCCTGTTTCAAAACGCTGGTCAGCTGGATAAATCTGACTCTTAGTAAATGTATTAACAAGATTTTTATAGCTTTTGTTTTATCTTTTTTGATTGGTGTTGATTTTTTTTTTTTTTTTTTACAATTAATCTCTGTGCTTTTGCAGCTTGTAGGTCTTTTGCTCGTACTTTTTTATTGCTTTTAACATTTATTATGATTTGTAACCAAAGCAGCAAAGTATTACTTTTACTACCTTCAGCAGCTAATTAGTTTCTCAAAGGTTCACATAATATCTGAACTGCAGTGCCAAATCCCACAGGAGTTTAAAAGGAGGCTTCATGAATGCAGAGCAGAGAGAGAGAAGCAGAAACTGTCTTCAGTCAGAAGCATTTCCAGATTTGTTGCAAGACTGACTGCTACCGGAGAACCTTCCTGCCTACAGCATCACCATCTACAACGACTCTTTTAAAGATACTTGGCTGTTATGAATTACAACATTTGACTTTGCCTTGGGATAAATAAAGTATTTTTGTGAGGACAATCACTTGATAAAAATCTAATTTAGCAGAAAATTTTACTTTATTCCACTTAGAAAAAAATAAATTGCATCCAGATGGCTTGAATTTGCTTCAGATGTTTTGTTAGTGCAACAACACAGAACTTTTAAACTCTCTGTGAGGCAGTGGAAGTGACAGCCAACCTTATGCATAGGATACATGCTGTCCTGAGAGTAATCGCTTTGTCCCTGGGCCTGCATGCCGTGCGGTGCGTTGGGTGTCCCTGGTCCAGGACTGGGGCCCATCATGCTGTGAACAGAACCTGGTGAGGGGTCGGGTCCGGGGCTGGGGCCCAAGATGGGCCCCGGGGACAGGCCTGCCCCTGGTGACGGGCCAGGATGGGACATGCCACCTGACGTGTCTGACGGCGTGGACATCTACTGGACTGAGAGGACACCAGTCAGCTGAGGGGGAATAAACAACAAGTATTGGATTTTAAATCAGGTAAACAACAAACGGAAACAAAAAGAGGAAAACATTTTACATGTACTATTTAATTTTTGTCAACCAGATAACAATAAAACAACAATAAAATCATAAAATTTAACTTAATTCCAATTTAACTTCATTCCAACCCTGTTTTCAATCAAATCAGAAAACACTTTAAAAACATCTTTTTAGATATTCAAATTTCAAATATTGTGATAGAACTGGGAAATAGTCTTCTAATAGAGGTATTACTAAGCTTCCAAATACTTTAAAATAGTTTGAAAATCACCGTCCATAGTGGACAACAACAACATTACTGATGTTCTTAGAAGTGCAAAAAATTATTTTTATTTTATTTGTATTTTTTTGTTTGCCTCTTTTAAGACTTTAAAGATTGACCATATAATGTCTTCCAATTACACAAAATTAACTGGTGATATTTTCAAATTTCCTGTCAACTGTAAACACCTTTTAACTCAAAAACATGGTGGGCAGTCGTTTTCACCAGACTGTGTACATTTTCTGGGGGGAACAATAAACCTGACAAAACTCTGGCTATTGTGACAACAGATGATCAGCAATTCAAGTTATTTGATCATAGGAACCTGACTGCTCTAATTTCTCCTTCTAAAATTCTGTGAAAGCAGAAAAGGTTTTCATTTTGACTTTATTTGTGTTCAGTTATAACAAATCATAATGTGGAGCCAGTTATGTGTTTTTGTGTAGCTGAAATGAAAGGAATTTGATATTTTTAGTGTTTTTGTTTTGCTTTGTTTTTTTTTTGTGGGAGCACAGAACAAAATAACGAAACAAAAATTACAACAGCAAAAATAATTTAAAAAACACGGCACTTCAGACCTGCAAATTGCAGATCCCAGATATAGCTGATGAAAACTGTCATCCTATTTCAGTACAGCTAGAACTGAAAGTACAACACCTTAATCTGTGATTCATGGTTAAACTAAAACTGTGAAGGTGGAACATTTAATTTGATCCAAGAGAATTATTAGTCATAACAAATTTAGTCTCATCTTTTCAGTACAGTTCTATGGGGCATTGGCCCCTTTTCGCCCCGTCTAGAACCACCCATGCTATAAAGCTACCAAGAAAAATTCAATGTGGGAAACATTTAATTAAAAGCCGATATGAACTCAGGTGTAATGTTTATTGTTGTCTTTTTCTGATAAAAAGTTATTGTTTTAAATATGCTGTCAATACTGAAAACAAATATTTCGGTACGGTGTAAAAATGACATCCTCAGTGAAGGGAGATCATCCAGATTAACAGCAGCAACATACATAACAGACGCTTAGTTCAGTGTTTAAACACTGACATGCAAACTGCCGCTGATAAACCACTGTGTTTAAATACCAAAATATAAAGGTTAGAATTAAACAAACAACGGATTCTCTGAGACATTCCTGTACAATTACATGACCGTTAGCTGGTGAACTATCACCATGAAGAAGAAGCGACTCTGATTGGATCATCATGGCTTCCCTAAAAAACTGGTGGCCATCGTGTGCAGACAAAAATCAAACTTAAGAGGAAAGTCGGGCCTTTGTCAGCGTCATGCCAGCACCTTTAGAGACTTAATGCAAGTTAAATGCGACGCTCAGAAAGACGGAGCCTCGCAGAGCAAATAATTGAGCCGATTTCAAAGGTGTTTGTTTGGCTCGAGCGAGAACTTAGCTAACAGCTAGCTAGCTTAGCATGCTAGCTGTCGTTTCGGACTGCTACCCTGTGATGTGTTCCGTGTCACAAAGTTTGGACAGTTGAACACCGCGCAGTTATTAGGAAAGCGTAAAGATTAGGAAAAAAGAGCGACGTGAATTATTTTACCTTTCAGTTGTTGTGAAACCGCACGCCGTTAGAAGGGATTACTGTAACGTTTCTTCAGAAATATGACGGGTGTCTAGAAGTTCACTCCCCCCTCGGTGTTGTTTTGCTGTCATATTCAGTTTGCTTTCGTCTCGCCTCGCCGACATTGATTTGTCAATGTCACCGGAAGTTCCGCCTCCAGAGACTGATGATTGGATGAATATCGGTCAGTCTTTTTTTGTTTATACGGGGCGTGTGCCTAATCTATCGCCACTTATTATCGGGAGTTAGGGGTCTTTTCTGAGATCTGGATCTACTTTTTCCGTTTACACTCGTTTTGCTCTCAGAAAGGTACTAAGATTTTTTTTCAGTATTTATATTCAACACGTGAAACTCTTATGCAGACTCATTACACAATAACTATGTATTGTGTATTCAAGTTCTTCTGTTGTCTTTCACATCCTTTATGTGAGCGGTGGTATAAACCCTGCACATCATAGGGCAATTCAAATGTTTATTTTATTGCTAGTTTTGATAATTAGCTGTATTTATTAAAGTAAGAAATAATCCAAAATTGACCCAACTAAAGTTTCATTGATTGATGAGAATTATGCTAAGGCCCTTTCAATCTCGTACAAAACTACTGACTACAGTTGTTCAGTCAACAGTTATTCACTGTCTCCACAGAAAGTGTAAGCCACAAAAAAATCATTGTTTAACCAGCCGGCTGTTCACAAAACGCCGTATCCACATCAGTTGGAAGTTGAGTGGAAGGAAAAAATGCAGAAACAACACAGAAAACATTACATGTTACATGTAACAACAAAATGTTACATTAACATTGTCAAAACTTCTAAAGAGGTTTATGAAGATATGGATTACATTAAACCATCCTAAGGTGTTCACAACATGTCTTGATGCTCAGTTCTAGCAGTTTGTTAAAAAAATTCTTTTACTGAAATCCATTTTTTTTCCATAGTTGTCCACATTACTAATTAAATCCGACCGCTTCCGAATTAGTTCCATATGGATGGCACAGGTTGGATGTTTTTGGGTGTGAAAAGATCAGAACTGGTTCATTCATACTGCTGTGAAATAGTCGGATATTGGTTTCATATAAAAAGAGCTGTAGTGCTGCTCTCTTCATGCTTTCTTCTACTAACAAACTTCATGGAGATGCTAATTTAATTTCCCAGCATAACTTGACACCAGTTCAGACTTCCAAACACTAGCATATATTTTGTAGGTATTTCTGGATTAAAAATTTCAAATTTTATTGGTCTTAAGAAATAGAATAGAATAGAACAGAATAGAAGTACTTTATTCATCCCAGCAGGGAAATTACTTCGCAGTTACAGCATAGAGACAAGACACAATAGTAATGTAATTAGATGAAATTTGTGTTTTCATTGCCACAATTGTGAGATATTGATTGTCGTCAAAGGTGAAGTTTTGTTAGTGAATGTATTTTAGGTTAAATGTTGTGGTACGTTTTAATTTCTGCATGCAGTTCGTTAAATGAACACTAGATGGCAGCACTGATCCACAGTTGCTGCTGTAAAAAATGGGTTTTGTACAACTCTGGAGTTTAATACCAAGTCTTTATGAATAACACCCACCTGAGCTCAAAACAAACAAGTTGAGTCTGAAACTATGTAGCTGGTATTTAAATATCAGTACGTCTGATTATAGCATTGTGGAGTTCCAGAGGCTCGGCATGCAAATGAAACACAAGTTTAGCAAAACTTTATTTGCATCATTTTGACATCAGAAACTGTGTTTTGATTTCATGACGAAAAGATAAAGCTGTTTTCACTGGATATTTGTTTGTTAAACCTCAACAGTCATATAATTATTGTTATTATCATCATTATCCAGTTTTTTTCCCTGCAGCTCAATATTTGTTTGTATTGACATCGAGTGTACCTCATTCAAATAAATCAAATAATGTTGGTTAGCTTAAATAAATGTGTATTCAAAATATGTCTCATCATTCACTCTGAGAAATACCTTTTGTATAAACATGCGCTGTCATAGGTTACCTTTATTTAAAGGGAAAAAAGGTGCATTTGCAGCAATAGTAAATGTTTAAATGGTTTTCTTAAATTCAGTCAGAAGGATTTGCAATGCGTCATGTATTATTCAAAATAATAGTTTGGTATGTGTGCGTTGTGGATGAGCAGTGACTCTGGGATGACCTGGGAAGACGCGCAAAGGCTTCACCAACCTCATTTGATTAAACTCACAGGTCAATGACCAAAGCTCATTTGAACTTTGATCTTAACTTCCCCTCCTCAACAATTCTCTCCGTTCTTATGTATCTACTGAAAGGATGCACAGAGGGTTCCCAAATGTAAATTTTTCCCAAAGTAAACAAATCAAATCAACTTCGCGGTTGCAGCCGCCGGCGTCTTTAGAGTCACAGAGCCAGGAAAGGGCTTGGCCGCAGTCATTTGTCAGTGAAAGGACTAGTGGTTGTGGCTTCCATTCACCTTGAAACGTGCCGTAAAAAGTCTCCGGGAAGTCAATGGCATGACATTTTATTCAAAGGGAACCGGCCTTTTTTAATGGATGGGTTGAACAATGGAATATTCCGGTACAAAGACGATGTATTCTTCTTCCAAACTCCTGTTTTATTTGTGTGAAACCTGAACAAAGCAACTAAAAATTGTGGTTTTTATTAAGTGACTGCATTTTTAGGTTTACACTTTTTCACCACTAAAAATATTCAGTGCAAATTATATTTTTGGCAAAATGCATGCAAAACTTTTTTTATTTTTATTGCAGCACATTGGGTGTGGTTTGGTGATTTGTGTCAAATCAAAATACATTTTTACATATATGTCAAGTATATTCAAATGTATTCAGCAGTGTTTCATAAATATTTCAATATGTTACTTTGTCTACTTTGTGAAGGAGAAGATTTGAGTTAAGGGACAAATGTCTGATTTTGCACAACAATAACTGACGGATTTTAGAATAAAGGTTTTTAAATTACAATGATCCTTGTTCATAACAATCTTATTATTTTTGACCTTCAGTACATTTACATATTTATACATTCTGAAATATTTTAGGGGTGTACTTAAATCACCTTAAATATACATATATTGTATTTAGAAAACTTTCTTTACTAGTTATGTACAGGAAAGAATAATAAAAGCAACTTCTTTTCTAGAAGAATGAATGTAAACTACATTCATGGTAGCTATATATGGTATAATCACTAATAAAAACCTGTTTGTCTCATCAGACAAAACTAAAACATTTGTTTGTAAAAGAAAGAATTACATATTTGTTTGGTAATTTCAAACAAACCTGTTATTCCTGATTTAAATTATTAGAAAGAACAACAAAATTGAATAATTTTAGATTAGGCGTTAATGAAGTTATGAAATAATTTAATCTTTTTTGATTATTCCCTTTCAAACATGTTGTTCCTCTGACAGACAGCTACAGAAACACAGACGCAGATTGATGCCGCTCCGCGCAGTAATCTGCAGGTGTGTGCAAACTAAAGGTGTGCTATAATTAGTTTTACATGTGCCACATTTGGCAGCATGCTGTTTGCTTTTCTCCTGTGTCACCTGAGCGTCCCATTTGAATAACCAATGCTCACATTGCGGCGTACTTATTATTTTTCCCTGAGTTTGATGATGAAGTGACTGTTCAAGCAGCAGAGACAGGCAGCATGCTGGTCATGAGGAGCAAATGTGCTTGTTCAAAACACGGCAGTTCACACTGTTTGAGTCTGTTTCACAAAACTAAATACATTTAGAGTATAATTTATGACTGATATTAACAAGAATTATTATAAGCTGACTTTAGCTCCAGTTTTTTTTTTGTCATTTTGCCTTGAGGAATGTTTGAATCTTTAGTTTTAGATCCTGCAGCCAAAAGGATGTTGGTTAAAACAAAACACATTTTATCAATGGTGGATTTGAAAAGTGATATTTTCCACAGCGCTGCTGAATATCTGTCTTTTGTTTCGCTAAATAACTTCCATTTAGTGTATTCTCAGAAAGGCCTGTCACAATAACAAATTTTACTGGGTGATCAATTGTCCCAGAAGTTATTGTGATAAATGACAATATTGTTCTTTTGAGACCATTTTCAAGTAATATAAATGTAATGACATAATAATAATGCAAGAACACATTGTCAAAGCTCAATAAACTTTAAATTATGATGAACATTTAACACTGGAACTGGAAGACATTTTAAATATTCAAAATAAATAAACAAAACAACAGAAACAACAAAATTATGTTTTGTAAACAAAATTGTCCTTCAAAAAAACGACTACTTGAGTCCAAAACACCAGACTGAAGACTTTTGTCATCAGGTTTTTGACAGAAAGAGAGAAAAGAAAAACATTTTTTAGTTTGTTTAAATTGATCATGCTTTAAATGAATTGATTTAATACTTACTGTGACAGAAATACACCCTTCCAATTTTAGGTTTCAAAAAAGAAGTTTGCGTTGCGACAGGCCTGTTTCAGCATTCATTAGACTAATATTCTCCAGAATTGCACAAATATAATAAAAATAGTGAAATCATGTTGCCAAACTGTCATACTGGGAAAAAGATCAAACAAACAGCAACCAGAAGGTTACGGTGTTGGTATCCTAATCAAAAGATTTCATAATTAAATGGTAACTTTTCAATATAAATATTATGATATTTTAAATATCATAAAATATATCAAATTGAACTAAAATCCAAAACCAAAACTAAGTGCTAAATTGATGACTTTGGTATCTAAATATTTTCATATTCTGTTTCCTCAGTTAACAGTAGCTTTGTTAATATTCAGTTGTCAAGCGAATTTCGAGTCAGCTTTTGAAATGTCAACACGGCAAAAACACAAAATCTTACCAGGATTTGTGGTTTAGTGAAAATATATTAGTCCAGTTGAATTAAGACAAAACTAACCTAAAAGTGACATAACAGCATGAAACAGGAGATTGTTTAAGTAAATAAATACTTAATATTGTTGAAAAGCAATATTAGTTCTAGTTCTAGTTCCTTTGGCAGATTATTTCACTTATTTCAAGTCGTTACCTAGCAACCCGAGACCAGCCAGCTTGTTACCTAGCAACCAAGTTCTAGTTCCATTAGCAGATTATTTCACTTATAACATGGGGAAATTGTTTTGTTATAAAAAGTGAATTTATCTGCCAAAGGAACTGGCATTTTCTCAACAATATTAAATAATTATTTCATTAAAATAAGCTTCTGTATCTTGCTGCAAAGTTACTTATGAGTCAATTTTGTCTTATTATTTTTGTCTTGGCCTAGAAACAAGAGTAAAAATTCTTGGTAAGGTTTGGTGATGACACCAATGACAGTGGTATTCCTTGCAGCATTCATTGTCATGCATAAAGATGATTTTGCTACTGAAGGTACGGCTCTTTTTTTTGAACCATGAAAGAAAGTGATCAGTCAGAAAGTCCATATACTTTGCTCAGGTCATTTTCACACCTTCGGGGTCTCTGAAGGGGCCGACCAATGATTCTCTCCTCATGATTTCGGCCCACAGCATGACTCCACCACCTCCTTGCTGAGGTCACAGCCGTGTTGGGACGTGGTGGCCATCCACCACCAACCACCACCTCCATCTGGACCATCAAGGGTTGCACAGCTGTCATCAGTGAGCAAGTCTGTTTGAAAATTAATCTTCATGTACGGCTGGGCCCTCTGCGACTGTTTCTGCTTGTGAATTCTGGTTAGGGGCCCAATAGTAGCTTCATGCACTGCAAGTCTCTGGAGGATCCTCCACCTTGAGGTTCCAGAGGCTCCAGCAGCTTCTAATAACTGTTTGCTGCTTTGTAAGGACATTTTAACAGCTGCTCTCTTAATCTGATGAATGTGTCTAACAGAAACTTTCCTCATTCTGCCTTTATCTGTACAAACCATCTTTGTTCTGAATCAGCCACAAATCTCTTCACAGTACGATTGTGATGGCTGCAGTTACAGCCACACAAATGTGGTAATATTCACTCACCACACGCAATAAGTTCATTTCACTTATATTTGGATTTCTTTAAGTTTAGGATTTAATTTACAGAATAACTGGTTTTGTTTAGAAAGCAACACATCACATTGTATTCTAGAATAAGTGCGCACATTTTAGTTTATATTGTTGTGTTTTGCTTGATTTAATCTTTGTTTTGTTTCTGAGTTTAAGTGCTGGCTGCCCAATCCTTAGGAGAGCAGAGAGGTGGAGAAGGGGTGGAGCAAGCCAGCTGAGACTGCAAATTGGCTCACACCATTACTCATCATCCAGAGGGGGGGAATGGGATTCGCTATGTTAGTTTCAGTTAGGTTTCGGTGTATTTTCCCCTTTGTGTTTTGTATGTGGCCTGATCAGCCAGTATTTAAGTCCCCTTTTGTCTCTGTTTGGGAGGTCTGTTTTTTGAGTTAGTCTGAGTTGATGTCTGTTACTTTGACCTCTTTTATGGGCCCAAATTTTGTCATTTTTTCTATTATTTACCCAAGTTTTGTTTTGGGTTAAATAAAAAACAATTATTTTTGACTTTGAACCGGTGCCTGGCTGTTCCTTAACTGCTCGGTCCATCACAACGATAATGCTTCAGTTTTCATTAAATATCTAATGTTTTCATACCTTGTCATACAGCACTACACTATCTGATGATTTTCATCAGCAGAGATCCTTTCTCTTTCCCATATTGCTTGAAACCTGTGGCCTGCTTAATAATGTGGAACATCCTTCTGAAGTAGATTTCCTTTAATTGAGCTCAGCAGACAAACTAATCAACCAGCTCTCTGAAATGAATTGTAGTGATTCAAAGAGCCCTGACACACAAAACCATCTCCAAATAGCACAACAAAAAATTTAATCTTTATGACTCTTAAATCCAATTTGCATAATAATAATTTGGAACATGGTGTAGTTCTTTCAAATCATCTGTCTGAACCAGAAATATTGCTGCAGGTTGGGGGAGGGGGGTGTTTTTTGAATCTCCTGAAGCTCTGACAAGTGTTTGCTATTTCTCTCTTTAACTGCAACTCATGAAAGGAAAACTTCGAGCAGATTTACAGGCGGTTGTCCAGTGCCTTCCTTTATCATTCCACCTCAGTTTCTCCATGTTTGCAAAAGCTGCTTTCGGAGGACTCTCCGGAGACGGGCATCTGGTCCAGAGCAACAGCACTGAGATCTTTTTCCAAGATGGTGCGGGGGCCATGTCGGAGGCTGTGAAGAAAGGAAACGCTGTCAGAGCAAGCCTCTTTGTAGTTGCCTTTGTTGCAGGTGCCCTGCCATTCACTGTTAAAGCCTGCTGTTTAATATTACAACCTGCTGGACATCTGGTGGCTGTGGCTGAAAGAAAGCAGCAGCACGATGATGACCCTGCTTGATAATATTCTCTGACAGATAATAACAGATGTTGATTATTAACAGATGATAAAATAAAATTTCAACTAAGCCTTTTATGGTTTAACAAGTCTTGTTCTGTATCCTTTATATGAAGTAATACTTATTTCCTTATCTAATGTTTAGTTTTCATAACTAAAACAATTAAGTCTGAATTAAGTAAATTTATCTATCTATCTAGATCTAGCTAAATCGCTAGATAGATAGCTATTTTTCTAGGTAGCAATCTAGCTAGTTGGCTAGCTCAATCTAGCTAGCCAGATTTAAATCGCTATCTAGCTATTTAGAATAATTTTTTCCCATGTTTGACAAGGTAATATATCAGTCAATTTGGATATCTATTGAGCTATCTACAGTAGCTAGCTAGCTTGCTAGATCTGGTTAGCTAGATAGATATACGTAGCTAGTTAGAGATGCAGCTATATATATTGATAGATGACTAAGAATACCCTCTTTTTGAAAGAGGCTATACAAAGAACAAAGCCGTATGATCTATATCTGCACACAGTGTGAGAGATAATTTGGAAATTGACAACTTTCTGCAGTAAAATGTTTACATTTCCGAGGTGCTTAAAATACCCAGAAACTGTACTCAAGTAAGGGTAGCACTACTTCAACATATTTTACTCAAGTAAAAGTAAAAAGTATCTGTCCAAGAAATAACTCAAGGAAAAGTAAAAATGTATTTGATAAAAGGTTTCCTGAAATACACATTTAAGAATTACATCATCAAAAGATAAATTTAAGTGGAAATTCTGGTATTTTAAGGTCGAAATGACAATAATTTATAAAAGTAACACAAGATAAAATCAGGCAAAAGTACTTTTTTCAAAATTAGTTTCTTTCAATAAAAACTTATGAAACTTTAACAAAAACTGCAGGTGTGTGTCTGTTTGTTTGTTTTTCACTCGGTAGAGAATCCAGAAATTTTACTCAAGTAAGAGTAGAGATACTTCATAATAAAATTACTCAAGTAAAAGAAAAAAGTACAGCATAGTACAAATACTCCTAAAAGTTACCCAAGTAAATGTAATTGAGTAAATGTAACTAGTTACAACCTAACTCTGCTAAATTTAAACTCAATGCATTTTGCTGCAACATTTTAAGGCATGTATAGGAAAAAGAACGGCTTCTGGAACTTTTCTGGCTATAATTGAGTTGTGTCCTCTTCTCACAACCCGATGGAACCAGAGAAAACAGATGAAAGAGAGCAAGACTGGATAGTTTGGTCCTTTTTATCCAAATGTGTTTCCAGACCTTTCAAGTTGTAGCAGAAGTGAAGCAGAAAGCTGAAAGCCAGCATGTGTTTTAGGCTTGTCACAGTGAGTCGATGGGGGGGTGATGGAGTCAGCCCTGAATACCTGCCCATCGTCAGCGCACAGTCAGCATCTGCAAGCTGTTAGCACCACTTCATCTCAAACAGATGCACAGAAGTGGGCTTAGTGGTGTTAAGGACTTAAAAAAGAGGCAACATGTCTGTCTGTATTTGGAGAATCGGGTATCTGAAGGGGAAAAATGCTGTCTGTCTTTTAATACGTGAGGTTTGTATTGTGATTTGGATTTTTTTTTTTCCACAAACAAAATTCAATTATAGTACTCCTGGATCTCATCTATTTCTTTTTTTTTTTCCAAGTTCATACCCATAAAATACAAGTGAGGTTTTGTTTCAACTTAACTTGAAGCACCATATGGTTTAGTTACACAGTGAAGCAAGTGTTGGAAACAGTTTGGTAGGTACTTTCAGAAAAATACTTGGCAAATAAAAAGGTGATCCATCATCATTCACCATTCATCTTGAGTAAAATTCAACCTGTAAAATAAGCAAATCACCACAGAGTAAGAGTAGCTGAAGAAATCAAACAAAGACATAGATCTTCTTAGGTCTTTTCCAAGAGATTCAGCTGTTCTAATACATCATGCAGCCATGGTAAAAGAAAATACTCTCTGTCAATTCCAGAGTTTTAACATGTAAATGTCTTGATTCTAACCTGATGTGTAAAAAACCAAGCATTATTTATTTAGAAAGGAATGTGAGAACACATAAAGCGGAGACTGACGGAGTTGCAGCTTCTTCCCTCTTGTGGCAGGTGTAGAAACTTAACTATAAAATAAATAAATAAGCAGCAAAGAACAAAGTCGTTTTTTTTTCCTGTAGAAATGCCAACAGAAATGTGTTTACAGAATTTAACAGAGAAACACCACTATAAACTATGTAGCTGAAACTAAATCTGCATTTGTTGCTCCTATTTCTGGAAGAGCTGCTGTTAGCATCGTAGCAGAGCTAGCGGCTTCAGGAAATCAGAAACGTAATAGTTTAAAATATGCATAATCTGATCCCTCAGAAGTTTCCTGTTTACGATCGGTTATTGATTTTGGTAGAGAAATAGCTCAGAATTATAACAACAGAAACATTTCCAGCTATTTTAATATAAAGTCGCACTAGCACTAGCTAGTGGCTACAGGAAGTAGCAGTTTAAAACGGTCATGAGTCATCCCTCGATGGGACTGCTGATCTTTTGTAAAAAAGAGTATAAGAAACAAAGCATATCTTCACTTGTTGCCTCTTTACTTTTGTTTTATACGTAACTCGCTGGCTAGCTTCAGTGGAAATTAACACCACTTTCATTAGCCATTCATTCAGAGGTCAACTGTCTATGACCGTTTTATGTCATGTCTATAGTGATCTATTGGCAGAAGTACAGAAAAGAAAATTAAAAAATCTTGTTGTCTATGTTTAGGTACAAGCCATAAGAGCTACTGTAAGAGCTAGAGGCAGCAGTGCTAGTTGTTAGGAGAAGTTGGAAGACTAAAAATAAAACTTATAACAAGAGAGAATAAGACAGATGGAGAGAGAGAGAGAGAGAGACTTGTATATAAAACTGAGTACACCTAAAGAACTTTAAATAGTTACAAAATATGTCAATCTTTAGGATTAGGATTTTTAACCTAATTGTTGGTCAGATAAATCTCATGCATCTCTATGAAGCATTTTCATTTCCTCTTATATCAGAAAAAGCATTTGAAAAAATGTTTTTGAGAAAGATCACAGCCCAACGGGTTCGTCAGAAAGCTGCTCGCCCCTTGATGCTTGTACAAAATTAACAAACAAACCAGAATGTGATATTTTGTGATTATTAAGAAGTGCTTAGTGTAAATAATCTGTTAGAACCAGTAAACTGTGAATTATCCTCCTTATTGGACTGCATAAAGGAAAAATGTGGTCCAGCATTGACAATTGTGAATTGAAATACTTTGTTGATTACAGAAGCAAAGTGTCTTTTAACTGGGGAAGAATTCAACAAAAGATGTGTTCAGCAACATGACAGAAGTGATAGATGAAGGTATTTTGCAGTGTTTTCTCACATGGGTTTTGACCTGCGTGTAAAATCTGCTACATTTGTACCAGTGACGTAAACACAGGGCGACAGGTGAGGTAGTGCTCACCTGTCGCCCTGACAAGTTAGAATACTAACAATGAGAAATTCTGTCCACTTGATGGGTATATAAATTTATTTTCTGTGTAATTTTAAAATGTCTGTGGTCAAAATCCCTGAAATTAACCTGGTGCCGCTGGATTACTGATGCAGGAAGTTAGCACATGCTCACTGCTGGCTCTCTTTACGTCACTAAGTTTAATTACATGCTAACGTTCCAGTCTGTCTAATATATCAAGTGAATGTGTGTGACATATTTAGAGTTTCGGATGGGACATTAAAGTGCAGTGAAAATGCAGAGGGTGATTAAAAAGTACCATGCCACACTGATAGGGGGCAGTGCTGAGCTTCATGGACACAATGGAAACAGGAACTCTTATTCACATTGGAAAGACTGAAGACATAAAGTTGGATTAGGACCAATCCAGAATAACCTTTCCTCATAGCGTCCCCTATGTAAAGTTACACAGTCAAAGATTGGCAGCAGTAATTTGTTATTTAGCTGCGATAAGAGGAAAAAAATCAGGGTTTATTTTCCAAAGTCATATTTTCACTATATGTTTTATTCATCTATAAATGTCACAGTTTCAAACTAAATATTTAGTTTCAAGCTAAATATTAAGTTAGCAAGCTTAATATTTGGCTTGATGTTAAATATTTAGTTGTAAACTAAATATTTGGTTGGAAGCTACATTTTAAGGACAAAGCTAAATATTTATTTAATGGGCTAAATATTTAGTTTGAAAGTAAACTAGCTTACAGATAAATAATTAGCTTGAAGCTAAAAATATGCATATATTGCAAATTCATTTGCCAATAGCTAGAAGTGGAAAATATAACAATAATAATAATAATAATAATAATAATGAACCCCCATTTTTCTCTTGTAACAGGTTAAATAACCCAAATCACTGCTGCCCAAGTCATTATTTTACTCTCAGACTTATTTGGTGATTATCATGAAAAAAATCTAATTTAATTTGTATAAAACTCTTTATAGCATAGAAAGCATAATTAAAAGCATTTAAAGCAACTTAATGTTTGAAGTAAGATCAAAATTGAACTATAAACCTATAAACGTTGGATTTTGTATTTTTGTTTATCTCTCTGAACCTATTTGACTTGTCTCCGATTGTATTGAAGTCACATTTCTTCTTAACTCTACATGTTAGATTAGAAAAAAGTTTATTTCAGTTTCATAATCATTTTTTTTTCCACCATGATCTTCTGAAAACGTGCTAGATTTATGGTACACAGGTTTCCACTTGCTGTAATGCACACCGGTCTTAATAGCGTGTGTGTAAACAGAGGATGATGTATGTTTTGTCAGCCTTGTGCAGTTTGACAGCTTTCAAGGCTTTCAGCCATTACTCAGGTGCGGACAGACATGTTTCTGACAAACTGGATCAGATTCGTCAGCCTTCATCTTTTCACTAGAGACTCAACACTCACTTTGGCAGAACAATGCGTAAGAAAAGTATTTATATGTTGAATACGAGCCTGCGGTATTTCACCTGGCGCTGCAGAGGAAAGCTCACTGACAGCGAGTGGCAGCCGCCCTTCACTGCAATTAATATGTGACTCCTCTGCTAACAAAGCGCTTGTCAAAAAGTCCTACCTCCCAACTCTAAGGCCTTTCTCAACACAAATCCCACCCCTTCTGCACCATTACCCATCGAAAAGGCATTTCTCCTCTCTGTTTCAGAGCTGTAACTTTCTAGCCCTGGACACGAATCCTGTGACGACTTGCTCACCATCACATTGGCGTGACATTTTTGTCAGGCTCGTGTATCGTTTCGGCACTAAGCTTTCACAGAATTGTGTGTGAAGAGTCTGTGGTTGTTTCTACGCTCAAACTACGTCTCCTCCGTCTGCAGCCTTTCCATGAAACAGGGTAACTCTGCCCGGTCCACACGCAGCCGGGTTGAAAACGATGACAAACGAGATATTTGTTCCTGTAAAATCAATCAATCAAGTTATTTGTATAACACATTTCAGCAGCAAGACGGTTCAAGGTGCTTTACATAATAAAAACACAACATTAAAAAGTTATAAAGAAAACACCATACAGTCAACAACTGAACAGACATTACATTTTGATGAGTGCTATTACCAAAATCATCAATACACATCAAATATGTTGGTCAGTGTTTCATTTATTATGGTTCAAAAGCAGCTCTAAACAAGGAGTTTCAGTCTAGATCTAAAGGAACTCTGTGTTTCAGCTGTTTTGCAGTTTTCTGGAAGTTTGTCCCAGATTTGTGGTGTATAGAAGCTGAATGCTGCTTCTCCATGTTTGGTTCTGGTTCTGGATGCAGAGCAGAACCAGAACCAGAACTGAGAAGTCTGGAAGGTTGATACGACAACAACAGATCTTTAAGCCGTTCAGTAACTTATAAACCAACAGAAGTATTTTAAAGTCTATTCTCTCAGTGGAGGGACTTTAGCACTGGGAGATGAAAGGTTTTCATCAACACAAACCCGCTGAACACACCAATAGGGGGCAGTGTAGAGCAAACATAAAACCTGTGTCTGCCAATCACAATCCTTCACAACAACCAGTAAACATGATATTCATTTGTGTGGACAGGCAGAGAGGTTTAACTACTCCGAAGTAGAATATAAAGTTAATAAATCATGAAACAATCGATTGATAAAGCCAGATGCACTGAACTGCATGTAGCCTCCATATTGGAGTGGATAGTTGGTGTCCAACAGCTGACCTCCAATCACTCTTTCTCCTTTGCAACTCAACATATTGAAGCAGTTGGGCTTATAAAAAATAAGTGAAAAGCGTCTGAACAAACATAAAAATCAGCAGCTTTCTGATGGCAGCCATCTTTCCTCAGACATCAGGACTGCATCATTTGTTGCAGACTGACATGCGTTTACCACTAAATCTCTGGTTTCTGAACGCAAAGGACAATTCACAAATCTTCACTTTGGCTGGATGTTCCATTATCTATTGTTTTTAGTGATATTAAGCTGAGATTACATGTGGATGAAAGGACAAATCGCATAAAAATCTGTTTGGTTTATCAGCTACGGACAAGGCCTAAGTCTGCAGACAGACATGTTGGGTTAGCACAGTAAAAATCTGGTCATGAACCTTTTTCCACTAAGCATTATTGCTAAAAGGCTAAACTTTTGGAAAAGATATACAGAGATTCCCCACAAAATAAGCCACATGTTTGACTTCTAAACAGACCTCTTAAATTTAGACTAAGCTCAATCAAAGCTGTAAACTCAATACCAGCAGGAGAGGCAGGAGCAGGCAAGTGTATTTAGAAAAACTCCAAATTAAAACTCTTCAAGCCTTCAGAGGGGAGTTGCTTCTTCCATCTTATGCAAAGAAAATAGCGAATTCAAAGCATGCGTTGCTCCACCATTCATCTCCTGACAGATCCCCAGTCAACTCCGCTTCTTTTCTCAAAAGACGTGAGCTGAACGCCATCTTTGCGAGGCGTGCTGACATTAGTCACTTTGATTCTATTTTTATTTTGACTCAAATAACACGAGCTTACAGGAAGGAACATCCCTTAAAAATCCACCCGAAAACCCAAACATGCCTGAAATTGTCAGAGTGATGTGTTTTCCAGAGGTTTTAAGTGTACAGCTGGGATAAGTTTGTTCAGGCAAATTGCTGTATGAGCCCATCAGTGAAATGTAGACGGGCCTGGCCCGCTGCCAGGAGCGCAGGAGGCCCAGCGCAGCCATCAGGAGGAATCCGATGTGCAGTCAAAGGAGCAAAAAGGGAATAATGATCTGACCAGAGGAAATGCTTTGATGAAAGAAAGTCAAATGTGTTAACACTGACGATAAAACTGAGCAACAAAAAGAAAAACACTTGAAATTCAGTCTTTTTGGGGACGTGTCAGACAAACTGCCCTCAAAGTTCTCACAGAAACTGAGAGGTTTCTTTCTGCCGAAAGCTGGAGTGGGAGTTTAGAGGGTGCTGCAGATGTTAGCGCTGCAGAAATATCCAGGACATTCCTGCCTGGAGTCTCCATGTTCTCCCTGTGCACAGGTGGGTCCTCTCCAGGTACTCTGACTTCCTCCCTCAGCATGTCACAGTTAAACCCAAAACTATTTACACCCTGTCACAATGTTGTTGCAATAGATGATAGTATTGTTGTTTTTTCTGGGGCTCCACTCCAGTTACATTATTAAATTAGAAAAAAGTCTGGCAGCCTGGAATAAAAATAAGGATTTATGAGATTAGCACACTGTGTTCTCAATTATTAGGCAAGTCTAATTGTTTGAGGATTATTTTTATTAATCATTTAAATCAAGACTGAAAAGCCACCTGTTTAGAGTTTGAACCATAATTAATGGAACATATTTAGTCTGTATTGATGTTTTTGATGCTTGGTCTCTAATCGGTGACTGCATGTTGCTTTTGTGACTTTTTGTTTTTGTTTCTATGATGTAAAGCACTTTGAACTGCTTTGTTGCTTGAAATGTGCTATATAAATAAACTTGATTGATTGATTATCACCACCTCGGATTAGCTCTTTGCTAATCCGAAGCATTATGGAATATGACAGAACTGGAAGATAATGGATTCCTGGTTGATTCTCCTCTTGGCAGCTAACATGCTGCGTCATTTTCCCCTCCATACGTTTCTGCTGACTTTTTCCAACAAAACGTTCGACGGTTCTGTGTTCACGCTCCAACATATTAGCGATTTCAAGATTGGCGACTCCCTCTGAGAGACTTTTGGTTTTGGTTTTTCACTTGTCAGAGTCACTTAAATCTATTTTTTGACTCATCTTGCCTAAATAAAAAGAAGCTCCCAAATTATTCTGCACATTTTGATAAAGGTGTTTTCCTCCGTTGGCCTCACCAGAGTTGGGTAGTAACTAGTTACACTTACTGTAGTTACTCAGGCAACTGTAATTAATTACGATTGCCTGAGTAACGTTTTTAAAAATGAATTAATTTTAGGAATATTTTTACTAAGCTGTACTTTTTACTTTTGAGTAATTTTATTATGAAGTATTTCCACTCTAACTTGAGTAAAATTTCTGGATTTTCTACCCACTGAATGAAAAACAAGCAAAGGTTCAGCAGACACAGACACTCACCTGCAGTTTTTGTTAAAGTTTTATAAGTTTTTTTATTGAAAGAAACTGATTTGGGAACATTTTTATTTTGCCTGATTTTGTTATTTTTTTCGTTACTTATATGAATTATTGTAATTCCCTAAAATACCAACATTTCCACTTTATGCTGTTCTGTCTGATGAGGAAATCTTTAAATATTAATTGATAATTTGATAAGTCACTCAGTACTTGAGTAGACTTTTTACCAAATGCTTTTTTTTTTACTTTTACTTGAGTAATTTCTTGGACGGCTACTTTTTACTCCTACTTGAGTTGAAATATGTTGAAGAAGAGCTGTTCTTACTTGAGTATGGCTTTTGGGTTCTCTGCTGCCTCAAATCAACTGATATGATTAAATTCATTAAATATTCATGTTTATCCAGCTTGGAGTTTGAAAATATACCTAAAAATGATGATGATGATGATGATGATGATGATGATGATGTGGTCAGAAATATGGTCTTGCTTTCTGCAGACAGAGTACTGCATTCACATAAGTAACAGTACAATAACTCTGACATCCTTTATAATAGCACAGATCCTTTATTTGATGCATTTATTTCAGACAAACCTGCAGAGTTCGGTCTGTGCCTCAACAGGTCAGAGCTGCTTTGTTGACAGATCAGATGGGATTTTCACGGCATCCAACAGGAAGCGACTGCTAAATGTGGGGATTTCTTGGCATCGCCAGGACACTGAAGAACATTTAATCACAGGAAAGAAAACAGATCAGCTTCTGTAACTTCAGTGGGGCACGACTGGCTTGTTTGGTCTATTTTTTCCCATAAATTTCCAAAGTGAAAGCAGAAGTCAGCACCTAGAAATGAGTGTGATGATACTGCTGGTTATTAGGTGTCGACCTCCGTCCCGTCTTGTAACTCTGTACTTCTATTGCTCTGCTCCTGCTAGACCAAACTTTCCTTATCGCGTTTCACAGAGATTAAATCGCCAAGTGAAAAGCTCATGGAGCGTTTTCTGTTTGAAAACTGTACAGCTGATACTTAAAAACCGCAGGTATACATTTCAATGCTATTTTATTTTATTGGACCAAAATAAAAAAACAGAAAATATTGCTTGGAGATCATGAACATGTCCATGGTTCGTTACATTTTTTGCATAACATCATTCTTATAGAATGAGATTTCAATCTGGAGCTCCTTTCAGAACGAGCTGTTTTAAGGCCGTTTGTCGCTTTAAATCCAAATGAGCTGCAAATAATCACAACTTTTCTGTTCGCGTGTAAAAATGGCTGAAAGTAGATGCACAATTAGACAACTGTACATCTTGGAAAAGCAGAAGTGGAGCCTCCTGCACAGCCAACAAGAATAGAGAAAATAGTTTCTGAATTGTAAGTCAACAACATAATCCTCTGTCTTTTCTAGCAGCCATTGTACAGTGGTATGATGCAGTTGTATCCTAAAGAAAAAGATTTATATAAGACATAACTTAACATATATAAAAAGACACATACAAAAACTTTACATTGCAGCCAAATGAACCGACCAGAACATTATTGGGACGGAATGTAAAACCTTTGCAAGGTAATGCAAAAGAAAAAAATTCCTCTCCTGCGCCTAGTTTTTCAGTTTTTCTCAAACTTGTCGTCCCTGGGCGCCTCCTAGTGGTTTGCAAGGAACTGCATGCAAACGACTGTATTTGCCACGAGGTGAGCTCAAAGTGACGCATGAAGCTGTTTTACCAAAGGATTGTGGTTAAAACTAATGATGGATAAAAGCGAGTATTAGTGTTTCGTTCACAAGAGATTTGATTCTTCTGAACGAGTCTCAGCTGGTGAGAACTGTTCTTTGTTTTTTACGACTTTGCTTGCTTGTTGTGCTCTGCTCTCACGTCAACAGTTATTTTTATTGAATGAAAAATGATTTAATTAGCAAATGAATACAACTGATAGAAATGGGTTGATAAGTTTTACGAACAGAAGATGATTTTCTTGTTTCTGATAAAGCAACTCAGGTCTACACTGTAAAAACACCAAATTTTACCAAGTATTTTTAGTCTCATTTCTAGTACAAATATTTTACTACACTTGAAATCAGACCAAACTAATTTATAAGTAACTTTTCAGCAAGATATCGGAGCTTATTTTAAGTCAATAATTCCTTTTTCCATAATTATAAGTAAAATATTTTGCCTAATACTAGTACTTTATCATCAACATCAAGGAATAATTTACTTAAAACAATCTCCTAGATCTTCCTGATAAGTTACTTTTAAGTTAGTTTTGTCTTCATTCAAGTGTCATTAGAAACTCGTCCACAAATCCTTGGTACGATTTTATGCTTTTTCAGTGTATTCTTCTTCTTTAATTAACTTCTTTTTTAATTTCATTTGTTTGGCATCATTAGAAAGCAAATCCACACTTTCAGAAACTGTAATTAATTGTAATTAGCGCCGAGTTGCTCATTATTTTATCACATTTACCAAACATCACAACTCTTCTCGTTAAGATGAACAAAGAAGGCAACAATAACTGAGTTTGGAGATTAATATTTCCATTCCAGGTTGTGGCAGAAACTCGCTGCCACCGTCGTTTTTACCTCTGGGTGTTACCTTTAAAATCTTCCCAGCTAACATGACTTAAGAGGGAACAGGTGGACCTCCTTAAGCTGCAAGAAAACAGCAAAAGCATAACAAGGCCCCTGTGGTTTCCCTAAGTGTGCCCTCATTTACAATACAGACCAGCATGTATCAGGGTTATAATCATTAAACAAGCAGTTCAGCAGGAGTTCACTGTGCGCTGTGAGCCTGTGGAAGCCTGTTCTGGTCGGGATATTTTGCTTTGTCCCCTGAAACCACACGAGAGACTGACCAAATGTTATGGTTTCGCTGTTTCACAGAGCTCAGTGGGAACCATTTCCTTTCACTGGAGAGAGAAATCAAACGAGATAGAGTTGCATAATGATGGCTTATTCCTCTGCAGTTCGTCTTGCATTTAAAGCCCGGTGCTGAAAATCTCCCTTCAGTGGCAGAGATTTAACGTGACGCATTAATGTGTTAATCCAAACAACGCAAAAAAAAGAGAAAAGATTGGGAATCCAGCCTGACTGGGCGCCGTTGGCTCGCCTCGCCCCAAAATAACGATTAAGGCTTCTATCAAATATCACCTTAAGCAGCGCCGGGGCGTCACGCTGTCTTCCAACCGCCTCAGAACAACAGAGAAACCCGATCACGCTCCGCTGGGGGAGGGACCGGCCATACGTACAAACCTGCTCAAACGCCAGCTTTCTAATGCCCAATGACACAAAGACAGAGCGTTCTCATCTCAACCAACCAACCAATCAATCAATCATTCAATCAATCAACCAATCAAGGTTATTTGTGTAGCAACAGGGCAGTTCAACGTGCTCTACATCATAAAGATATAAAAACAGTTCTGAAAACCAGCAACAAACGTTACAATTTGATGAGTGTCATCATCAAGATCATACACAGCAAATATGTTGGTCATGTTTCAGTTATTGTGCCTCAGAAGCAGCTCTAAGCAGGACAGTTTTAGTCTAGATTTAAAGACACTCAGTGTTTCGGCTGTTTGGCAGTTTTCTGGACGTTTGTTCCAGATTGTGGTGTTTCTCTAGTCTAGAGCTTTAGTCCTCTGATCCTGGAAATGTTCTTCAGGTGATAGAAGGCCGACTTTGTAACTGTCTTTATGTGGCTCTGAAGGTTCAAACCCAGATTTCATCCTGATTTTGACTTTCCAGCTGTAATTACTGAAGCTAGATCTCGTCCCTCTTCATGTCCAAAGATAAAAACTTCAGTTTTGTTTCTGTTCACAGCCATAATTCCGATCATCCTAGCTGATCGGATGTTTTTAGGCCTCAAAGCTTTGGACTTTTAACAGGAGTTAAAATGTTAAAAGGTTTCATACAACCACTGTTCTCTAAATGTAAGCATTTGCTAATGCAAAAACATTTTTATACAATTTTTCAAACTGATGTCACTTTTTTAGTTTGAAAATTGCAAAACATGAGAAAAGTGGCTTTTACGTTTGGTGGGTCTTAAAAAAACTCCCGAACAAAGAAGATGGAAACCTCCTTTGAGTGCTCAAACAACCCCCCGCTGGTGCAACAATCACCTTCTGTATGATTGGCTAATCCTGAAATATGCGCCTGTGACTAATGGTGCAATTTAGCAAGAAATCAGCTCCAGTTTCAGCCCGACTTTATTGACACCCTGGCATGATGCAGATGCCTTCGGCTGTAATGAATAAGCGCAGGGATACTGTTGGGTTCACCCCTCCTCCGCCTCCAAGTCTTTCAGCGCCGCTTTTGTGCAGGTGATAATGAAAAGTGCCAGAGAAGCATGTAACTGGCCCTTCTCACCTGCTTGGCACTAAGGCAAGCTGTCATGTCAACAATGATGCTAAATGGGAACACTTGAGCTGCTTCACTTCTTGTTGTTTTTCAGGGTGAGGCGCCTGGGAGAACTCTTGTTTTCTTTGCGCGTCCTCCGTCTTTGATAAACGGGAATATTGTATCTTATTTTTGAGCGAGTGCCAACCTGCTGACATTTTGCTACAGAGGGAATTAGCGGAAAGCAGCAAGAGCGGGGTTTGGTGTGCTTTACTGCACAAACACAACATCAGTCATCCTCTGAATGTGGATCTGTGAGCCATCGCCACGGTGACGGCAATCTGAAGGGTTGTTGTTTAAAGAGCGGGCAGGATAACTGGTGCAAAGTGTTCAGTAAAGAAACCCCACAGTTTCAACATTCACAGGAAATGAGTCGCTTTATTTTGAAGGGACTTAAGTCAATATTTGCATAGTTGCACCTGTGGAATGAAAAACGGCAATAATTATCATGTCAAGTTTGTTCAATACCTTCAGGTTGACTAACCTCACTGAACCATGTGAAAGCAAAATAAGCAATGTAACAATAATAGCAGCTGCTCAACATTAAATTAAGCATCAAAAACCGCATGTACGGAAAAATACCACAGTCACACAAACAATCATCTCATTAAATACGTACCTATGAGTTCAAATAATGAATAAAAACATGTCATGGAGTGATCCAAAGTGTTCCTGGGGGTTAGAACAACGGTGTGTACGAGCCATCGCAGATAAAAACAGGAGCAAGTTTCCACCAAAGAACTCAGAGATTTTGAGAATAAACTCAAAGGTTTTGTTGAGATTTCTGAGCTCCGAATGTTGCAAATTTGCAAGAAACAACCTTAAAACATCGATAATAATCTGAGAAATTTTCTAGAAAAAATAAGGAAATTTCTGAGCTCGAAAAGTTGAAATTTTGCAAGAGAACACAGAAATTTTGAGGATAATCTTCAAAGTTTTCTAGAAAAACTAGGAAATTTCCGAGCTTCAAAAGTTAAAATTTGCAAGAAAAAATCGGATGTTTTGAGGTTAATCTCAGAGGTTTCTGTAGAAAAAACTCAGAAAGTTCTGAGTTTCAACTGTCAAAAATTTTCCAAAAGTGAAAAACTTTTGACTTTTCTAGAAAGGTTTTGAGATTATTCTCGAAATCTTTTTTCAAGCAAAATTTGACTTTGGAAAATAAATATTTTGTATTTATTGATTCTCACTCTTAATTAAACCACACGTTGTACATTTTCACCAATTCGTGTTTTGTCCGTCCTGTTAACTGTTAATATTTCTAATCTATTTACTGGCCTTGCAAATTAATCTGCTTAAACAAACCTCTTATTCTGCTATTTTAGCTTGTTTTATCACCGTGTCTGTTTGTTTTTGTCTCGGTCCAACTGCTTGTGTTTCACTTGGGTTTTAAAAGTGCCAAACAAAATAAAGTGGAGCTGAACTGAACTTTTTCCCCGTACGTGATTGGATCGTTTACAAAGCGTGAAAGTTGTTAAAAGGAAACGGATCAGCAGCATGGAGTCCGTCGAGTCCATGGAGATCATATTTACACTAAACACACACGGCTCTGGACCACAACAACAACTGCAGCCACCTGTTTGATGCCAAATAGTAAATTCTGACGAACAAAACGGTATCCTTCATAAAAAGCTGTTGCATAAATACAAGTCAAACTTGCACTTTGTTTATTCTCCTGTAGATACTCTAGGGTTGCTTCTTCTTCCTGCCAAAAACTGGAACACGCCATGATGTGTGTGAATCACAGCAGGCAGTAGACCTAGTTTATGTGAATGTTATTTTAATGAACAAAATAAACTAACAAAATCCAAAATCCAGGGAAAACAAGGAAATCCAAAACACAATGAAACAGGAGACACGAGGGATAACAAAGGTAACGACCGGCAGCGCGGCGAGCAGGATAACAAGACGGACCGGTGAGTTGAGACTGAAAAAGAGGAGCTTAAGTATTTTGAGGTAGTAAAAGGAACAAAGGCCCAGCGAGACGAGAAGATGATTGCAGGTGTGAGTAATTGGCACAGGAGCTGGCTGAGGGGTGGGAAGAAGGTGGCACAGGGAAACTAAGGAGATCTGCTGGGGACACAAAGGGGAGGAAACAGGGAACTGAAAAATATTACTAATACAACAGACAGTAAGAGTAAAGAAAACCTGATGAACTAGGAGAGAAAGATATGAGGGAAACCAAAACCAAACCTAGAAACAAGGCTGATCTAACAACAATAAGAACTAAGGAACATAGAGCTAGAGGAACTAGGAGATCTAAACAAAGAAATAAATTAATTAGAATTACTAAAGAAAGACTAACTGAACCTAAAGTGACAACATAAGAACTAGTAACACTACGGGAGGAGCTAGAAAGACTTAAGAAATAACCTAACTAGAATTACTAAAGGAAGATTTATTTATAGTCTCGGACTTGGAAGAATAACTGAACGTAGGGTGATGAAATTAAGAAATAAACATTACTAGAAACACTGCAGGGAGGCTGAAATAAGAAATAACTAGAAGGATAAAATAGAATTAAACTATAGTCATTAAAAAAGGCTTGACATGGACTCAGACAAACAAGGACAGAACCAAAGGTAACTAAAGACTAAACCTAGAAACACTAAAAAGGGCTGAAAATAAGGAAAGCAATATTAGTAATAGTAATAATATTATTATTTCATTAAATATTTCAAATAATAATATCAAAAGGACCATGAAGGGCTAAACTAAAGTGAACTAAAACATGAAGCTAAATAAAATGCAAAGCGAAACCAACCCAGAGTTCTGACAGAAAATGGCTGCAATAATCTTCAGTTAAACCTGAACACAGAACCGCGGCTCACATGAAGCTGTAGATTACATCTCAGCAGGTCCAGAACCGAACTGTCCGGAGCGACGGATGAAAACATCAACAAGTGACGCTTATGAGGCCAGAAGGCAAATATGATCAGAAGTTAATGCAAATCAGCTCAGAGTGATACAAGCTGAAAGAGATGCTCACTGTTCCCATGTGATATCGTCAGGTTTTCATTTGATTTCATGAAATATTTCCACCTGCCACTGTTTGTGTTTTTGATCCTGGTTGAGCTGCTCCTGTTGGAGTCGCTCCTCAGAAACAGTCTAAAACCAGCCGTGCTGTTTATTGACACTGGATCCCGCTTTATTGGTAATGTTAAGTACCGATGTGAAGTCGGGGGGCCCGGTAAAGACCCCCTGGGGAAAGAAGCACTTTGGTAAATGGGCGAGATCATAAACTGCCCAGTAATAAAGTGCTCCAGCAGCTGCAGCGCTCTGCTGACAAACGACCGTCTGCTGCTCCTCAGCCTGCTGCACCGCTCCACTTTGCATCGGCGTCACTTTGGGTTTTCAGGAAATACACGCACTCTTAATCGATTACTGACGAGAACAAGGACTTTTTTTTATTAGCTTGAATAGTGACAAAGAAAAAAAGCTGATTTCTATGGACAATAATCATTCATAACTAGTAATATTCTTAATGATCTTTTAATGAATTGAAATTCATAGATACAGCATTCTCTACACTGCAAAAACACGAAATCTTACCAAGTATTACCTACAATTAGGCAAAACTAACTTACAAGTAACTTTTAAGCAAGATGTTGAAGCTTGTTTAAATAAATAATTCCTTAATATTGGGGAAAAGTTCTAGTTCTACTGGCAGATTATTATTTCAGTTGTATCAAGACATTTTTTCCTTGTTATTAGTGAAATTAGTGAAATAAGTAAAATAGCTAGTACCTTTTCATTAATATTAAAAAACTATTTATTTCAAACAAGCTCCTATTTATTCCAGAAAAGTTACTTGTAAGTTAGTTTTGTCTTGTTTCAGGTGTACTAAGATATTTGCACCAGACCAAAAATACTTGGAAAGAAGTTTTTTTTTCAGCAGTGTAGAAGAGCGCTCTGCTAGAAGCAGCTACGATACTCTGAAGGTCCCTCGAACTCAATCTGAGAAAATAATTCTACATACATCTGGAGACATAATTTTCATGCCCAAATGATGGTGTTGGTCTGCATTAATCACTCATAGTTTCTCTCAGGAGGGGTATTTTCCTGTTTTCTCTCCAGGTTTGTTGGTCATTCATATTTAAGGCAGTCTATCATGGCTGGTGTTGATAGACAACCAGTGGAGCAAAGCCAAACAACACGGACACAGGTGTTGGTGCGCTTCCTCTGAAATCTGAGCAGCCATCTTGCTCAGGTCCTGATCAAAGTGAAAACCTGGACTGGGGGAATTTCTTTTCCCATCTGCAAATCAACGAGGCAGTTTATCGCCCACCCAAAAAATTGATAGGATGACGGCTTTGGGATAGTTTGGCGGTGAGATAAAGATCGCGACTGTACATCAAAATGTTAACACGGTTCTACTCGCGTGAGCGTGTGAAATAACACGTCACATCGCAGCCCCTCTATCGGCTCCATCAGTATCTTATCGGCCTGGTCGCCGTCACACATTCTTCTCTGCACTTCAGTCATATCTACCTTGGTGGTTGTCGATGGCGATCGTTTATCGTATGTAATCTCTGCGCCCGCACGCCGGTGGTGGAGAGCAAAGAGTTACACAGAACTGAAGTTCTGGCTTCTTTAGGATCCACACAGAATTACTGGAGGAATGAAAGCAAACGTGTTAGTTATTTAAAACAATGGAGATAAGTTTAGATTATCCAACATTAAATCTGGAAATGACACCAGGGGAAAATAAATCAAAGTTTTTTTATGTTTCGATACATTAAAAATGATAACTTTTCATTGGGGGTGACAAGCATCATATGTGGAGTACCTCAAGGTTCAATCCTGGGACCCCTCTCATTTACATATACATGCTTTGATTATAATATAATAATTAATAAATTCAAATTCAGAAATACTTTATTCAATCAATCAAATTTTATTTGTATAGCACATTTCAGCAGCAAGACGTTTCAAAGTGCTTTACATCATATCAAACACAGAAACACGACGCAACTTAGAATCAACAATCAAAACACGACATTAAGTTTATTTATTAATCCCAAAGGGAAATGAAATGTTGTTGTAGCTCATATTAATTCAGATTCCTCAGAGTTATTGAAGACGATGGCTGTTGGCAGGAAAGATGCACTATAGCAGTCTGTGTTACAGCAAATCTGAAGAAGCCTCTGACTGAAGATGCTCTGTTTTCTCAATACGATGGTCAGGGTTGGCCATAACTTTATTGATTTTATGACGGATCTTTATTTTTATAAGATAAGCTACCATAACTATGCAGATGATACACAACTCCTCATCACAATGTCACCAGGTGAGTATGAACCACTGAACTGATGCTCAGAACAGGTAAATATGTCAGGACTTTCTCCAGCTGAACAGAAACAAAACTGAACTTATTTACTTTGGACCTAAAGAGCAACGATCTGGAGTTATAGATCTAGAGTTATAGATCTGTAGTCAACACACAGCTTCAGTTGTTACAGCTGGAAACTATAGATCAGGCTGAACTTTGATCTGAACCTCCAGAGCCACATAAACACAGTTACGAAGTCGTTCTTCTATCGCCTGAAGAACATTTCTAGGATTAAAGGACTAATGTCTCGGCAAGCTCTAGAGGAACTCATCCATATGTTTATCCTTAACTGCATTGATTACTGCAACAGTGTTCAATCAATGCCGTCTGGAGAAGCCACCCTTCAAACTTGAGATGACAAAATACACGTCAGGCGCAGAAACCATTTGACTGAAGTGATTGCACAAAAAAATATGAAATTACAGGCATTATTTTTCTCCACATAAAAAAAAGGGTTAGGGTCAATTATATGCATGTATAAAATAGTTACTAACTAGTAGTTAATAATAAATAAAGTTCATTACTAAGGAACATTTATTTTATTGCAAAAGTCCAACTTATCAAATAAAAATGCACATATATGAAAATACTCTGGTATTGTTCAGGGGGCCGGACCAAATGTGGAGGCGGGCCGCATCTGGCCCGCGGGCCGTAGTTTGGGGACCACTGACCTATAGAAACAGCACCAACAATCAAGGAGAGGTGGGAAACAGAAAACGGTGTCAGACATCCAGAGTGTGACAGGATGTGAGGCGCAGAGCAGCAGGCCGCTCAGCCTCGCGGCCTGCTGCGTGACGGAGACGTTGGTATTTCTACATGTGAAGGACGGATACTTTTATTGATGTGCGGAGCCTGTTTCTGCTGCAGCAGTGGGAAACGTGCAACTTTCCTCTTGCTTCACTCACACGGCCACACAAACAGACAAACACTTCACCGCCGGTAACAAAAGACTGAGAGGAACCAAAAAGAGAATAAATGGAAGGAAAGAAAACTTTCATATAAATAACATATAAATATTATTTTGTTTTTTATCCAGGGTTCAAACATACAATGCAAATAAATGGCACTGTTTTTATGAAATAATTAATGACATAATGTCCTTGTTTTTCTTCCTCACTTTGCTTGATTTAAAAAAAAAAGTGTAACCAATTCAAAAGTTATATTAGTATTTATTGGAACATCATAAATTGTTTGGAAAAGTTTACAGATCATAAATACAAAATTTATAATCTGTAAAAATAAATCATATCAGATAACATTTGAAGTTATTTTGGTTGGCAGGAGTTTGGACTTTTCTTGTTCAACATTTAAGAGACGTAAAACACAGACGATGGAAAACAGGAAGAGTTTATTTAGGTTGAAGTTGAAGTAACGTGCAAAAGGTGCCGATTTATTCCTCATATTAACACAGAATAGCTTTGATGACACATTATTTCATTTCCCATCACATCTTATTCTGAGTATTGTTTATACATTAAAGGAGAACTATTATTCAAAATAAACATTTCTGACTTCCATTTGTGTTTCTACAGCATAGAAAACCAGACAAAGTGCTTCAAAACAAAACAACACGCAGCTGATTTTTGGCAGTAAGTTAATGTTTATAGAATAGAATAGAATTACTTTATTCATCCCAGCAGGGAAATTATTTCGCAGTTACAGCAGCATAGAGACAAGACACACAACAACCACCACTGGGTAGCAATTGTAGACAAAATAAAAATAAAATATAACATGCTGTCAATATAAAAAGCAGCTTAGAGCAGTCCTTGCAAAGGTTCAAAATGCAGAACAGAATGTATATGTAAATATATGTACAGCAAGTGTGCCACAGTGCAGTTGTGCGAAATTGGACTGATTTGTGCAGAACAATGATTTAGCTTTTATTGTACAGTGAGATGGCCTGTGGCAGGAAGGGTTTCCTGTATCTGTCCCTACGACAGCGGAGCTTATTTAGATTTAAAGTAAAGCAGCCCATTCTGAAAGGAGCTCCAGACTAAAATCATCTAAGAATGATTTTGTGCAAAATAAAAGATGAACCTGTTTTGCATAGACCAGAGATTTATCCTAACCTGTTCAAAGAGCGTAATAGTTCATCTTTAACCGTGACTTCAGTGTGGTGACCTGCTGAGGGTTTTGAAAGAGGCAGAGACCAATTTCAAGAAATCAGCCAATTTTCTTTTATGTTATTTTTGATATATAACGCATTTTATAACAATAGAAGGTAACATAGTTACTTGATTCTGCTATAATACAGAACTATGTGCCTGGAAAATACATAATAGATCAGCCTTTAAGTTAAAGAACAGCTGCTGGCTCATCCTCAAGTGTGAATGTGTTTATCTTATTGAGTTACCTGACCTGGTGTTAAGGAACGGCAGAGAGATGGGAGCGTTAACACCTGCCTGGTCCAACTCAGATCTGTTCCTGTGAAAAGTTACCGTAGACTTTGACACGGGCATTAAAACCTAAATCCACCCCAACCTGAGATGTCTCGGATTCTTTGAAGCTGCTGCCAGATCGTCCAACCCCCCACCGAGCCGAGGTCTGCGGCCGACCCCAACACACAACAAACAAAAACACAGGAAATTACTTTATGCATCTACATCCTGTTACTTATGCATGTTTAAGAAGCTAGCATGCACCCAGATAAAAAAATATAAAAAGTATCTTCTACATTCAAAGACTCACTGACAGGCTGTCAAAGCAAGTTTCTTTGTGGAAAAAAAGACGGCTTCCAGAACGGCAACGGCCTCCAGGGAGCAATCCGTCTTGTACTGGAGCTGCTCTGAACTGCCTTTTAGTATCAGGTGCATCGTCTTGAGAACACATCTGACATTCCTGGCTGAATTATGAAAGAATTCCCACATGAAAAAATGACAAAAAAGAAGAAGAAGCAGCATGGCCAGGTGGCTGAACATCATGTAGAACTAAAACGTTTCGCATGTCTCCGTTACAGGAATGTTTGGGTAATTTCGATGAAAGGTTCGACTTTCTGACAAACAGATCTTTTTTTCCATGACTAATTATTTGTCTTTATAAAATATTTTTGAAATAGAGTTGCATGTTGTTTTTTTCTTTTTTTGCAGTGCTAACTTAGCTTTCTCTCCAGTTTTCCTTCCATATGAATCTAAATTTAGCAGAAAATGCCAATGTTAGTTCACATATACAGTACATGTGATATAAATATTTGTTTGTTTTAAGGAAACTACTTGGGATTTATTTTAAAGTTAACTTTGGGCTTAGGAACATTTAGATATTAATAGAAAAACAAAAAGTATGGAAAAAGATCAAATACTAGCATAAAGTGCAGATATTACAAAAACAAAAGTAAAAAATAAATAAAACCATTTAAAAAAGTCAAATGATGTTTCACATTTACATGGATACACTCCAAAAACACAAAATCTTATTGAATATTTTTGTCTAGTTTCTAGTGCAGATATCATAATACACTTGAAATAAGACAAAACTAACTTAAAGGAGCTTATCAGCAAGAAATAGGAGTTTAGTTTAAGTAAATAATTCCTTAATATTGATGAAGAAGTGCTAGCTATTCCACCTCTAACAACATATTTTTTCCATGTTAAAAGTCAAATAATCTCCCAGTGGAACTAGAACTTTTTCATCAATATTAAGGAAATATTTACTTTTTAAAAAACTCCTGTTTCTTGTTGAAAAGTTGCTTGTAAGTTAGTTTTGTTTTATTTTAATTCTAAGATATTTGCGCTGGAAAAAAGACCAAAATTATTCTGTAAGATTTTATGATTTTGCAGTGTAGAAAACAGAAATATAATATAATTTCTATTTCAAAATAATGAGACAGGACGACTCATTCAGACATGAAGGTGATTTTAACACACTTTAGATCTTTTCAGAGTAAAAACCAAGTTAAAAATGAGAATCTTGTATTTGGTAAAAGTGAAGGTGTGCATGGTTTTGCAGGTCGGTGGTTGTGGTGAAGCTGCTGACCTCTGGGGCGTTTTGACGTGACTTATGGCCGTGTTGTGTGACTGGACACCGTGTCCGCTCTGTTACATGTGGTTCGGCTTGGCTACAGCGTGAACGCGGTAAGAAACTTGTAAAAATGTGGAATGTGACGGCTGCACTTGCTGATCCTCGTCTCAAACGGCTGGCTGCTGTTTGGAAACGACACCTTCCACAGACAGAGAGGGTTTCCACACACTCGGGTCACACACTGCAAAACATTTAGCTGCATTTAGTTGTGCTGTAATTTGGCGAGTTTTAGATTTTTAACCTAAATCTGTGAGTTTGTAAAACATCAACTTACAGCAGTAAGTTGTGTTAACTTTTTATTAATTTTGTCAGAACTCCAAGAGCTGAATCAACTAGAGTTTTTAGCACTTAAAAAACTGAAAGAAGAAAAAGAATGGGAACTATTTCCCAGAATGCTTAGCGGCATATTCTTGTATCCTGAGATGGAAGTGCATTTCATTGATCTGACTCTTCTGTGATTAAGGCAAATGTTCATTTTAATGTTCAGTTTGCAAAGCTTGAGGATAATGTCAAAGTGTTCGTCTTTTGATAACCGAGCTTTAACAAAAGGCTTTTGATGCAACCTAATCAGTGTTTTACATTTAATACATTTGACTAAATATAGCAAATATTTTTGAAAGAAAGGGACCCAGATCTTGTTCTTATTACTGACAATTAATTTGTTCAATAGAACCCAAAAGAAACTGAAAACTAGATGCTTTTCTTTTAATACAGCAAACGTGCAAAATCTAGGAAGAGAAATTATTTCTACCAAAAACTCGGAACTTTTGAGAGTAATTTCAGAACATTTCTGGACAAAACAAGAACATTTCTGGGCTCCAAAGGTAAATAAAAAAACAAGATGGTGTGGGGAAAAAAACATAGATTAATGTCAGAAATCTTTTACAAAAAAAACGTGGAAATTTCTAAGTTCAAAAAGTTAACAATTTACAAAAAAAACCCAAAAACTGCAATTTTTAGATTTGATCTCAGAAATTTTCTCCAAAAATCTTGGAAATTTCTGAATTTCAAATGTCAAAAATTCTAAGAAATTTCCTAGTTTTCTAGAAAAATCATAGAATTTCACAGATTTTGGAGGAAAAATCTCTTTCAAGTTTAGCTCTACTGTAAATGTCAGGCTACTTTATTTGCTTGATTTTAGGTTGGTTGGTATTTTTCAGTCAATTTTGACCCACAAGGAAAAGTTTGTGTCCCAGGTTTGTTTCTTGTTAAATTAACTTCCTGAACTTTAATTTCTGAGTTAAAACCAAAATAATTTTCTTGTTGACTTTAGTTGCACTTTTAAGGCAGCAGGTGAACTTTAGCTTTAAAGTTAAACCAGTGCAGGATTATAGAAAATGTGCATTTTTCACTCCAAGTTTGAATGTGATTGGTAAAAAACAGTGTTTTTCCCCTGCTAGTGATAAAAAATAACATTTTTGTTAGCGTGGAAGTTCACTTTTGCATTCAATTTTGAGAGAGAAAAGTTTCCCCTTTAGCTTGGACAGATTAAAATCAATAATAACATCATAAAAGACATATGGAAACTCTGGAGTGTATCAAAAATCATAAAATTTCTGCTATTTCTTTGGCCTCATAAAATGTGCTGCCAAAGAAATTCCTCGTGGTTGTCTGTCATTTTGTTGTTTCGAAAGTGGGAGACAGGTTGGACTTCATAATACCGTTACGAGTTAATCTGAAAATTTATCGTAGTCGTCAAGAAAATGTGGCTCAAAGTGTTGTTGAAGGCTGAATTTATGTCTGCTAGCTTTTCCCCGTGTGATCAGATTGTTCTAGAGAAAAGAATCAGAAACAAGAGAAAATGACCAAACATTCACCACAATGTGGAAAAAGCTTGAGCAGATATTTAATGAGTATCTCAGAAGAAAACAATGGCCCTTTCCCATGATTTTATTTTCCTTTTCTTTACTTTTTGACATCAGTGAAAAGAAATAGACAATGCATGCACACTTAAAATTAAAAATGTCTAATGGAAAAATACTTAATTGATCCCAAAGGGAAATTAACTTAACAATGGCACCTAAAGGCAGTTTGGAGAGACCAATTAATGCTAACGGTGTTAGCCGTTCTGCATCTTAATTTAATTCTCTTAAATCAGTGTTAGTTACCAATATAACACGCTAAAACTTAAATGTATGAGTGATACATAAGAGAAACAGAGACACAGTGCTTTGCTAATAATTGTCAACACAACGACACCAAGATAACAAGGTCAGGGAAAAGTTTTAATTAAGGAAAAAATAGCTTGACTGACAGATGTGCTGTGGAAATTTGTGTTTCGGTTCAGTTAAAAAATAAAAAAGACACACCCACTGATCATCAGCAGATGATTAAATTAGCTAATTAACCATGCTAGCTTAGCTAACAGCAGCGGAGGCTAATCAACCACTGCTGCATTAGCTTAGCTAACACGGCCTTCGTGGCTTTTTCATGTTCCAACTGCGTGAAAAATTGTGGAGTGCTGTAATCATCTAAAAAAACAATTCACATCAGATCGAAAGGCTAAAATAGATTCATAAACACAAAGACGAAGGATATTATATCTACAACTTCAGTATGTTTTAGTACGTTTTATTAATGCACAATACAGTTCCAGTTATTCATAGTTTTTCCCTCATTAATTACCGTTTTTATTTATTTCAGCTAATGAAAATGTTTTCTCCATTTCAGTTTTCTGTGAGCTGTAGCACATCTCTTCCTCTGGTTTCTTTATTCTTCCTGCCTCAGTATTTAAACCCGGTTGGTTTTCTTTGTTCACCGGTGGATTTCTCCTCCGCCTGTTTCTCTGTCCGTGTCCCGGTTTTCCGTTTGATCACCAAACCTTTCACAACGCTCAGTCCAAGTTCCCGTCAATTACATGACAAAACCCTTCATATGACTCATGGAGAAACACTGATTAAAACGTGAGCGATAGGATTAAAAATATACACCAATAAAAGAGGAAGGAAGAGTTTTTGAAAGCAAAAAGAACAAAGGGTATTAAAAAAAAACTGAATTTCTACATTTGCTGTCTCTGGGATCGATTTGTTCTGCCTTTCTCTTCCTGTTTGGAGCCATTAGATGCTGTTAAGATCGGAGGGAGTTTGTGTAAAGAGTCTTGAGTTCTTCCCAGATAGGAAAGCAGATATTTGAACCAGATCCACAAATGAGTCAATCTGCTTTGACATTTGGACTTTGAGCACATCTTTGGCACGGTGCAGCTGCACCGGTCCTTGGAGACTAATTGTTTGTGGCCAACAGTCCTCTTCCCTTCTCACTTTTTGCTTCATCTGGCAAACCCAAAGCCCGATAAAACCCGCTGGCTCTGATCTTACCAATCAGTTAAGCGGACCTGACACCCACATCAAATCGCATCGTTCCGTAAAAAGCGTAATTTATGAGGCATTACCAGAGTTTCCTTTCTTTTCTCACTCTTCTCCTCTCCGCCTTCTCATGAAATGCTAACAGAGTCGTTCTTTGATGGCTGGCGTTTCTCATGGCTCCCGTAACGCGGCTCCGCGGCGAGGGAGGGAAGGGAAGCGTGAAGGCCAAATGTGAGGAGGCCGAGACAGAAACCGAGCAGCTCATCAAGCTCATCCATCTTCTCCGATGTGAAAGGACGGGAACGCCAAGCGGAGGAAATTTCACACAGGCTCTACGAATCATATCGGGTAGCAGCTTGACTTTAAAGTCACTCAGATCAAAATAACTACATTATTCCTATTGTTATGATTATTCTTGCTGTGTTCAGATTCCTCTGGGCTAATATCTAGCAGCTACTTTGGGAGATTTATGCCTCCTTGCTGCCTCTGCCACTCGGCGAAGCGAACATGAAGGGCAAAAAGTGAAAGGCGACACCGCCCAGAAGACAACATGTTGCAGGAAAGCAGCAGAAACACGATGGGCGACGTCTTTTAAGCTTTTATTGATATTCTATACACAGTGAAACATTTGTTACGATTGATTGATTGATTTTTTTAATTTATTAAATCAGTCGTCAAATTATTTATTAATGTTGCGATTTCAAAAATTTACCTTTTGCACGTTCCATTTGAGTTTTAAACAGTCCAAAACTGTTAAATAAAGCAGTAAGTTAATGTTGTTGGTGTCTAAAAATGAGTAGGCTTCATTATAGGCTACACTATAAATCAATTAATCGCATGATAAATTAAAACGATCTCAATCATTTCCATTTGCATGATTTATAATTTTTCTCTGGATGATAAAAGTTTTCAGTCTGGTGATTTGGTCTCAACTGGCCCTTTTCTTGAGGCACAAGTTTGATTATAATTCATTTGATTTGTTATTCCTGTTGGTTTTGCAGCCAATCAGAGCCCAGGAAATGAACGGCGCTCCTGGATTGATTGAAGGTTTTTGTTTCCATTTCCTTTGATTGCAGCATGTTTTTCTGTTGTATTGTTTTTTGTGTGTTTGTGTCTTTTGTAGTTTCCATCATCCATGTGTTTATGGGGACGAAGCCATGTGTCATTTTCTTTCCACCTGACAAATGTTGCATTGCCTTATGTTGGTCTTAAAGCAGCAGTACGTAACTTTTATTTAAAAAAAATCAAATGTTTTTTACGTAATTGTAAAAATTCTAATTATGGTGTGACAGTATAATATAAGACACACAGTCTGGGCAAAAAATTTAGCTCCTCCATCTTCAAACTAGAAACAACCAACCAGAGCCAGGGGGCGGGTCTTAGCGCTGTCAATCACTCGTTCTCAAACCCTTCCCGTTTCTCTTTTCTAAGCTACCATTGCTTCCCACAACATATCCTGCCACAGTTAGCATGGCTACACCGCTGACGGCGAGTTGTTTTTCCACCATTAGCACATTTAGCAGTGAGTACCCAACGTTGATTGACAGCGTCAAGGCCAGTCTGCCGGCTCTGATTGGTTGTTTTTGACCGGGAGCGGTGAATTCTAGCAGCAATGGGAGGAGGTGGAGGAGCTTGATTATACTGTCACGACATAATAACTTTAACAAGTATGTAAAAATATATATTTTTATAAAAGTTAACTACTGCAAATTTAAAGTTTGTTGTTGCAACTTGACAATATGTGAAAAGCCCAGAAATATGAACACATTTGTTCCCTCTCTGTTCCTCTCAGTGCTGAATGTTAGAAACTGCAGTTTTTATTGATTTATTTTACTTACCACAAATATAAAGGTGAAAACTTTCATTAAAGGGACAGTATCATGTAAAAATAACTTTAGTTTTACCTTTCCATCATGATGTTACTCCCTCATCAAAAACAAACCTGGAGTGTCGCCTTGATTCTTTCCTGCATGTCTGAGAAATAATTTAATCTCCATGGCAACTATTCAGCTGTGCAAAACATCTGGTTGGAGCTAGCCCTGCCTTCAAGGCAAAGCTCCTCCCCTACTCAACTCCTTCAGACTAGCCAGCAGCAATTAGCAAACACCTGCTGAGCTCATGTTAGGAGCTGCTTCTCAGAGCACCGCTGGTAAAAACGCTGTTAAAGGGTTAATAGAGGAGCCATGTTGTGATGACTTCCTGAAGGCGGAGCTTCAGAAACAGGAGTTTCTTAAACAGACAGAGGCCCAATTTAAAGATCCTAAATTGTGAAATAAAATTTCTTTTAAGTCATATTTAATATATGCAACATTTTATAGCAATTGAAGTCAACACAGTTTCTTAATTCTGCTATAAAACAACACCAGGCCTGTCAGTATAACAAATTTGATGGATGATAAATTGCCCCAGAAGTTATTGCCATACACAATAATATTGTTGTTTTGAGACCATTTTCAACTCAAACAATGGTGATGGCATAATAATGCAAGAACATATTCTCAAAGATTGAACTTTAAATTCAAATAAACATTTAACACTGAAACATTTTAAATATCCAAAATAAAACAATAAATAATATGAATTATGAAGTCTATGTAAACAAAATTATCCTTCATAAAAAGGGCTAGTTGAGACAAAAACACCAGACTGAAGACTTTTATCATCCAGTTTTTAGTAGAAAGAGAGAAACAATAAATTATGCAAATGGCAATTATTTAGTTTGTTTAAATTCATCATGCGATTTATTAAACAAATCGCATAATATTCTCGTAATATTTATTTATTTAATGCTTTCTGCGACAGGCCTACATGAGTTTGCATATCATTTTAAAAGAAAACAACTTAATGGAAAACCATTCATTTTAATTCCTCATCATCTTTCTGTGTGTCTGGGATTGGCATTTTGGTAGAAAGATAAACAATAAATTGTGCAAGTAATTAATTTAAAAACACATAATCCTCCTCCTTTACATTAATTTCAGATTATCAGTCAGATTAAGCCATCCAGAGGAGATGGTGTGTTTCCAGTGCTGCGTCTCTTTTTACCGGAGGAGCGGATCTCGGTGCTCCACCTCCCTCCCTGCAGTTGTTCAGAGGGTCCGGCATGCAGACCCCCCTCCTGTGACCACGTCGTGACCTCCTTCCAGTCACCTGCTGCTGGGACCGTGGCTAACCTGCCCTGCGAACCAGAAAATCAGCCGCCTTTTTTAACCAAGGCCGCGCGGGGTCAACGCGTAGTTCGGACATGAAAAAACAAATAACACCTTAACTTTCCTGGTGGATCAAAACCACGCTTGTTGTCCTGCAGGTAAAAAAAAAAAAAAAGACGCAGTGACGCTTTGGAAAGTCAGGCTGAATGAAAACCAGCTTGCAAAGTTACATCTTGTACCGCGTACAAAGGGAGTTACTGAACGAGCCCCTCGGGATCCACAGGCCACTCTTAAACATTTGGAACATTTATGCAGCTCTAAATTATTTTTTTTTTTACATCTGCCCCTTGATATTTGGTCCATGGAATGAATTTTGTTTGCCAGAACTGTTCAGCTGAACAGCTTTTAAGAACATATGGGGATTTTGTGGATGTAGTATTAAATTTCCAAACGCTGTTTATTACAGCCTGAAAGAGGACATGAGAAAAGAGCCGCGTTGACGTCAGGTTGTGCCCACGCTATCAAAGCCTTTTGAAGCAGGAAGTTCAGTCAATCAATCCATCAGTGTTTATTCAGAGACAACGCTAACATGGTTAACATGAGATAAAAACTGAGAAACAACCGAGACAAAGCAAGAAAAGAAACCGTGAGTGAATTATATGGAAAGAGAAGAGTGCCAAATCAGAAGAAATAGCTAACTGGCAGAGCTGGGTAGAAACTAGTTACATTTACTTAATTATGCTTAACTGAGTAACTTTTTTTGAAAAAAAAAAAAAAAGTACTTTTAGGAGTATTTTTACTTTTACTTCAGAAATTTTATTGTGAAGTATCTCTACTCTAAACTGAGTCAAGTTTCTGGATTTTCTACCCACTGAATGAAAAAACGTGTCCTAACCAAAAATCCACCTGATGTCAGGTTGTGTGGATGTCTTCAAATATTTCAAATACTGTGATTTAAATTTTTTTTAAATACAAAATATAATCAACAAAGAATTAAAATTCCATAAATTATGAAAATAAACTAAAATGAATGACAAATAATAAATATCATTAAAAAGAATTTAAGTCAAAGAAATTACTGAAAAAAACAAAAGAAAAGAATCTTTTTTCATGATTAAAACACAAAATAGAAATAATTATTTACTAGAAAAAGGAGAATAAAATAAAATTTGCCTCAAATACTCCATTAATTTGAACTTAAAAGCAGTCAGGTGAAAAAAACTGTTTTGTAATTTTTAAGACATTTTGCTGCTTTTTCCATGTGAAAATGTGAACAATTCAGAAATATAACAAGATGGAAAACCCAGAATTACCTCATAAAGGAGTATCACATCATGTTCAATAAAATTCAACATTTGCAGCAACAAGTTGCCTTTTATTCTCTTTTTCACCAGATTCTCCACATCTGGTCTGTTTGGCCCTGTTGAGTTAAGAAGTAAACAGGTAGCCATATCTTCAGTGTGAAAATGAAAACGTAAAGTGCTTCTTCATTTTCTTCATCATGTTTCAACATGTGCACCAGAACAATCATCTAAGAGGAAACATACTAATTCTCCAAGTGCCAACTGGCTATTTTAATGGCAAAGAGCAGCGCCAGGCCAAAGTGGCAATTCCCATGAAATCCCCTGATATTTCTTCCATTTGTTCTCCGTCCGCAATTAGTCGTGGTCAGGCTGATCAAAGGCGGCGGGCTGGAGGGTTGCATGTGAACCGGCGTCCCCTTGCAATGACATCCACAAACCAGAATGAAATATGAAATATCAAGTTTCCACGGTTGCGTGGACCTGTAAAAAGGAATCTGAGGCATAGGAGGGTTTTCACACTGGGGTAATGTGAAACATTTGGTGCGGATTGAACGCCTCGGCAAGAGGGAATGCGAGAGCCAGAATCTGTCAGGCAGTAAAACCGGGAGCAGGCAGAACTTAAAACGGCCGCGAGTTCTGCAGATTTAGATGTCACCGAACAGCATTATCCGCTTCGGGACGCTTAAATCTACCGGCGATGTTTCACTTAATTATTGTCAACAAAAAGAAAGCAGCACTGAAAAAAAACAAAACCTTACAAAGTATTTTTAGTCTAGTTTCTAGTCAAGATATATTAGCACACTGGAAAAAAGACAAAACTGACTTTTAAGTAACTTTTCAGCAACATATAGGAGCTTGTTTTAAGTTAATACGTCCTTAATATTTATGTTTTTTTAAGTTTTAGTTCCACTGGCAGATTATTTCACTTATTTCATGTTGTTACCTAGCAACCCCAGCCCGTTACCTAGCAACCAAGTTATATTTCTTACGTTTTGTCTTATTTAAAGTGTACTAAGATATTAGCACTAGAAACTGGACCAAAAATACTTGGTAAGATTTTGTACTTTTCCGGTGAGGAATGAGGGAGCAACTCCGTTTTCTCTACATGTTCGGGACAAACTAAAAACCAACTGTCTACAAATTCGAAGCCAAAGTAAAAAGCCTGTCTGCAAAAAAAGTAAATTCTAGTTATTTGATAATCAGTAAGTCTGAGCAACTCTACAAAGACAGAGATTTGACGGTTTGCTCATAAGGAGCATAGGTTTGCTTGAAGAAGGACATCAGCAACTGATGCCAACCATCAATCTGTGAAGGGCTGTAAGGCGCTAAGATCTAAAGTCCAAACTTTATTAAAAACAGTTGCCAGTCATTTCCAGAAGTGGCCATCTTACCTCAAACACAATTTAAAATCACATTTTGTGCTTTTGTACACACATAAATTAATATTCTACTGAAGACCATTTCTTTCATTATATCAGCACATTTCATGATATTATGATGTAAAATACACATAAACTTAATTATTATGATAACATAGTAGGAAGTTAAGTTTAAACACATGCAAGCAGAAACAGAGGTTTATATCTGCATTAAACCTTTTTACAGACATATAAAACATAAAGAAACAGAAACATAAACACATAAAATTTGTGAAATAGAAATAAAAAGTGTCATTACTGGGGCGTTGTGGGTGGTTGTAGCGGATAAATATGGCCGTGTGCGTAACAAAGTTAGCCTCGGCATGATGGATCTGCCGGCCGGAGAACAAACACTGAATCCAAACCAAATGGGCCACTTCATCATCGCACAGCAATTGGTTGTAAATGTGGTGTCAGGTTCCCTTGTGTCTACTCGCCATAAATACTGCACAAAAGCAGACAGCCCTACACGTCTGCGTGTGTGTGTGTGTGTGTGTGTGCGTGTGTGTGTGTGTGTGAATGCAGAAGATCAAGAAGCTGAATGGTTGTTTCTGTTGTCCCCAAACACAGAAACAGACTTTGTTCCAATTAGTGTTGACTGAGACAGGTGTTGCTGGGTTGGTTTGACCCCTGGAGGTCAAGTGAGCTGCTGGGAAGCTGTGTAAGCAAATAAATAGCTTTAAGTGAAGTTTTATCTGTTCAGCAGGCATCCCTCTGCGACTGAAGTGTCACGACGAGAAGCCGCTACAGCGACGGACGACCTCGGGTTTTAATCACTTCCTGTGTTTTTCCCATCTGCAGGGGGTGAACGCGTCCAACTCTGAACCCGTTTGCAAGGTTGCAAGTTGTGTTAGTGAAAACACACTTAAAGGTCAAAAAAGTGTTAGTTTGGGAGCTGAAATTAGTAGATTTTATGCAGAATTTTCCATCCTCCAGAATACTGGAAGAAGTATAATAGAAGCATGTTTTTAGTGTGAAGTATTGTTTAGTGAGGCGTTTTGTTTACATTTAGCTGTTGTGCTAAATCAATGTGCATATTTACACATTGATTGTGCAATGATTAATGTGCACTGTCCTAATCAAATAAGTAAAATTAAAATAATTTTGGTTTACGGTGAAATGACCGTGAAAACGTCACCACAATTCTCAAAAGATTTAAGGTTTTTATTTTGAAAATACCAGATAATATTTAAATATATATATATATATATATATATATATATATATATATATATATATATATATATATATATATATATATATATATTAGATGGGTTACTTGTCAAGGAATGACATAATAGCATCAACTCTAAGTAAGAAATTATATGTAAAATATTAATTTATTTTTTATTGCTGTTTGAAGAGTTTAAATTTCTAATTTTGGATTAATGTTAGCAAACTGATTAAAGAAGGTGATGCTTGAGAGATGTGGAGTCAGACATTTTTTTGATTTGTCAAATCAAAAAACAAAAAGTCTGAACATAATTTTACCTGCTTAGCAAAAGTCAAACGTGTAATATTTTAATGAAACAAACAAACAGGCTGATTTTCCCAGTTTGTGGTTCAGTAATGACAGATTTTACTGTTAAAATCTGTCATTAGAGCTTATCTAAGATATTTGAGAGTGAATGCAGTTTCAGAAGCTGAAATCTCCACCTGGTATACTATATTATACTATACTTGACACGACATTGGCTGGCATTTGGAAAGCAGCCAATCCCAGAGCACCATTCATAGTTCTTGTTGCTGATTGGCTGAGCCCCCAGAAAATAAGGAAGTCCATAGACTTAGCTTCCACTGTAGTGTCAATTTCTAATTTCTACTGAGTATTGATGGATATTAGGGTATATTTAGTGTTTGAACTATAAAAACAGGCAGTTCTAAACACTTTTAGAGGAGATCTCAGATATTTCCAGTTATTCACTCAGTAAAATTGAGTGAATACTGGGGTAAACTGTATGAGATCTTCAACAGTTTGGTTCAGTTGTGTTTCTTTTTTTTATTTTCTGGTTAGTCTACTCTCAACAATAAACAAAGAAAATGGGCTACTCTTCCTTCAGAAACACTTCCTTAGCCAAGTTCAGTGAATGGATATTTAAGTAAAAGTCTGGATGTTTGGGATTATATTTACTATAACATTAAAATAAAACAAGATTAATAAAACGTTAAGACTTTCTTTTGTAACTAACAGAAAGTTTGCGTTGAAAAATGTATGTTTATGTGGGTAATAATCTGTGACCAATAAAGCATTTATGTTATTTTTTGTGTGTTATGTGAACTGGATTTCTCGCAAATATAACTGAAATCTTTAGAGTCTTGAAGGTTTTTCTGTTGACTGATAATTTTGGACGTTTACGAGTTTGGCCTGAGCAGTAAAGAAATCCAGTTGGACATTGAAAAACGAGCCCCTCTTCTGCAGGAATACACTGTTACACTTTCATGACTGCATTTAATGAGGTGAAACCATGGCAACAAATTAACTCAATATGAAAACATCTTTCATGATCGCTGACGTAGTTTTTCTGAAAATAGTGCTGCAAATGGGCAATAAAACGCAAGATTAGCAGGAATCTTTTTATCCAAAGTTAAAGGATTTCTTCTGTGGTTTTCTGTAGGTGAAGGTGGTTGGAGCTCCAGAATTGCTACTCCAGATGTAGAAGCAGATATAGTCATACGGTTCAAATTTATAAGCTTTAAGAGGCTGTAAATTGTTGCCATGGTGTTTTAACACTTGTGTATAATGTTACAAATGTGCTCTGGGACAATTTTGGGTTTTCTTGGAGGAACTATTTATGTTCAAACTCTTAATATAAAAGCTAAAAACAGAGGGCAGATAATAACAACTGTGATTTAAAAGCAGCAGTTAGCATATTATTTTTAGCAAGATGTGATGCAAAATGCTGCGAATGGACTTCACAGCAGCTGCAGCAGCATATTCTGCAGGAATGGTGTATAAAGAACACTGGCTCCAGGCTAGGGCCTTTGTAAGTAGGAAACGAAGGAGTAAATTTCCACCAAAAACTCTGAAAATATCAGAAATGTTCTAGAAAAAAACTTGGAAATTTTCTGAAGTCATAAAGCTGAAAATTTTCAACTTTCAGAAATTTTCAGAGTTTCAGAACATTTGTGAGAAAAATGTTAAAAGTTCTGAGGTGAATCTCAAAAATGTTCTAAAAAAATGTGGAAAATTTCTGCGCTTGTTAAGTTGAACATTTTTGAGTTTTGAACCTAAAAAAAAAGAAATTGGGTTGTTACTTGCACATTTCAGATTTCTGGAACACAGAAATTTCCAAGTTTTTTCTGGAAAATGTCTTATAATAATTTGCAGATATATATTTCTCGTTCACATTGGTTCAGTATATTTTCTTTTTGTTGTTCTAAAAGCCATGGCTCATCTTTGCTTTGCGCTTGCCTACCAACATGGCGCCAATCACTTCCAGTTCAGTCTTGTGTGAACTTTTATTAAGATAAGATAAGATAAATCTTTATTGTCATTGTCACAAGGACAACGAAATTTAAAAGGTGCCATCAGTCAGTGCATATGCTTAAAAACAAAAAATAACTGTCTCACAATTCACACACAATGTAAGAATTAACAAATAACTGGTAAAAAAAACAAAAAACAAATAAATAAGAACAGCCACATTCTCACATACATCATTCATGATGATTAATGGTTGTTTTTTGATTGCATTTAGTTTTGTTATTGCTATCGGGTAGAAACTGTCTCTGAGACGGTTGGTTCTTGTTCTTAACCCTTTACAGCTACGTCACAGAAACTTTCTAGGCGCCATGATGGACGTCGGAAGTGAAGATGGGAGGAGAGCAACTGAAATTGTTTTTTAAACTTGTTTTTGCCACTTTATTCATGGCTTCTACTCGTTGGAGTCGGGCTAATATGTCTGTGAACGTAACACACCTGGTTGGGTCTTCGTTGCAAATCCGCAAGTCATCATGATTGACGGCTGCTATCCTTTGCTGCCATATTTTACCTTATTAAAGGTTCTAAAACAAAATGACAAGTTTAATTTGTATTCCTGTCTGTTTGTGCAGACGACCACGCAGCACAATGTGACCATTTTTAAAGTGAAATCAACTAAATACAAGCAATATTAAGCTACCAGATGTCTGTTTGTGACAGGTTGTTCAGACATCCGTCACGGCGGAGCGGGGCAACGTTCAGAAGAGCGTGACGTTACGTGCAAAGGGTCTACAGGAAATTCTGCTAAATCAAACAGAAAATGTTCTATTAGGAGATCCAGTTCACTTGTTTGGACTTTATTAACTGTGGGACTCTTTCTGTTTCTTCTGTAGCTGGGAAAGCTGGAGATGAAATAATGAACATGAAGTAAAGATTCAGGAGGAACGTGAGGAGGAACTTTCAGGAGGAACTTTCCAAAAGTGACTTCACACGCTGCTAAGTCAAACTGTGAAAGTTTCCACTGATCCGACAGCAGATGCAGGTCTGCAGACTGACATATGTTTTCACTAAACGTTTTTACCTCGGTATTCAATTTCACATATTCAGAACTATATAATCTAATGTGACACAACAAACCTGGAACTTAGAAAAGAAAAAGTAACTGGATGTTGGCCTTGCTGTGTATTAGGTTTCTGTCAACTTGTTTCTTCTCAACTCGAAGATGAGAAATGTTACGCAAAACTTACCGGAAAAACATTATTTTTAAAACTCCTTAGATTTCCATGTTACCGCCAAGATAATGAGAAAATTATAGTTCTATTAGCATAAATTGGGGAATTTAATCCAAATATAGGAGTTGCAGAGTATGAAACAAGTTTAGCGGTCGGTAGTCCGCTGAATTTCCAGCTGTTCGCTGCCGCTGCAGGACTCTTTATCGACTCTGACACCGCTTTGAAAAACTATGCACACACACACACACACTCCCAGTTATTGCTTATTTCCTCCCAGCGTTTAACGCCTCTGTTGCACCTGGGTTTACCAGACAAGGCCGTCTCAGTTACACCCTGACCAGATTGGGTCGCGCCGCTCGTCGAAGTGCTCTGAGGCCGCAGAACTGTTTTTATTTCTCCGGCTCGGTGTTAAGTTATACGAGGACTGTCAGTATTTCTTTGATTCGGGCCTCAAAAAGCTGTCGAGGCCAACATGAAAGATCCCAGTGTGTGCCGAAGTCCCCGCTCGTTCACTTCTTAATGATGTGTGAATGCAAATAATTTGTTCACCTTGGACCTTGGATGCTTTTTCAGCAACATAAAACTCAAGAACGGACGATTGTTACATGTAATGTTACATAAAAATAACCTGTAGACATTTTCTCAAACTTTCACCGTAGATAGACACAAAACTACTCATATCCCTGCTTGACTGACTTAGGTGAAAAGTAATCTTTTAGGATGTCTCCCACCTGATAGATTTGGTTTCATTCAACACCAAAATTATAAAAATTTGTTGCATTTTCACATGCACTGAGTTAAACAAACCGAACCCTTTGAGCAACCTGTTCCCCTCCTCACCTGTGGGGGCGCTGCACCACAAACCACCGAAAGAAACGACACAAAAACCTCTGAAGAACGCTAACGTGTTTGTTTTGGTTTTATTTACCCAGAATGCTCTTCGTTTTAGTCCACTTCCTGCTTTTGGATCGGACTTCAGTTTGCTTGGCAGTCACATTCGAATCGTTCACTTCAACCAAACCAGTTCTTTTTCGACTGCAACAAGAACTACTGAATGACACAAGCTATGTCATATGCGTGAGCTAGGCTCATGCATTTGTTTTGGTAGTATTCAAATGGTAAATGGACTGAACTTATATAGTGCTTTTCCAGTCATTTTGACCACTCAAAGCTCTTTACACACAAACACACACATTTACACACCGATACGCAGAACGGTAGGCAGTTTGGGCCCAGAGGCACATCGACATGTGGCAGGAGGAAGCTGGAATCGAACCTCCGATCCCAAGACGACTACTCTACGAAAGAGCCACAGTCGCCCCTGAGAGCCACAGTCTCGCAGGGCATTTACCCAGAATGCCCTGCGCTTGAGTTCACTTTCTGCTTTTGGAGCTTTCTCTTGGCCTTCACACGCTCATTCGAACCAAACCAGAGTTCACTTCAACTGAACCGAGTCCGAGGTTTTAGGCAGACAGTTAACTTTTTTAGTTTGCAGTGTAAAAAACAGCCTTAATATGTAATCCATGGGTTCCAAATTTCATTATTTGCATTTACAAACGTTATTTTTTTCTAATATTTAAAAAACAAATTATGATCTACATAATTCAGTAGGGATCACGTTGTTGCAACTGATTCAAGCTCAAAATATGGGACCAACACAACAGAGTTATGTTTATTTAGTAAACAGATCACCTGTAAAGGTGTCATGACACCTTAACAAAACAATTAAACCGAATGGGCTCTAAAAGGAAAATTTTTATGTTATCTATCTAATCTAGTCAAATAAAGATTTAAAAGCTGGACCTGCTGTTTGTGTCTGAGTTAATACGAATATAAGCTGTGGATTACATTACCGTCTCCTTTCTCGCCCCGCAGCCGAAGCTGCTTTGGAAACAAACAGCACAGATGAGCAACCGGCCTCCATGAAACCATCAACACATTCAGCAGCTAATATGACACATGCTGTTTGAAACACCAACACAGCTTGCCAGTTTTTTCCACCATAACAAGAAATGCTCGTCCCGTGGAACCGAGTCCCAAAGTAGCCAAATTCACGGAAAGTCCACACAGACCAATAACCCGCGCTCCGAGTCGTCGCTTCCCACCGTGGCTTTCTGTTTTCCCCCCAAACACCAGGATGTCGGCTACACAGCAGAACCTGCAGGAAGGCCGGTGGCTTCATCCTCACCAGAGAAAAAAAAGCTTTCCGGGTCATTTCATTTCTGTAAAGCCAGAGGTGAGGTTGTTCTTCGAGGAGCAATGAGGTGTTAAAAATTCACGAAGTCAACAAAACAGTCTGCTTGGGGTCAAAAGTCTGAGAAATGTGTGTCTTTTGTCTTCTAAGCATTTAGCAGGAAAATATTTAGGAGTTAAATTTTAAAAATATCTTTCCACTGGCACTTTTTGTTCTGTCCCGTTGCTCCTTTTGTTTCTTCATTTGTTATATTTTTAAATCAAATGACATTCTGCTTGATGTCTCCTAAAAGCTGAGTGTATAATGTGAAGTAAAAATACCAACCAGTTATTCAGGGTTTGACTTATTATTACTGTTATTGGAGTTTTGAATTAGGTCAAAGTTCACAGCAGCTTTTACGTCTGGTTTAGTTTGATTTTCTGGAAGCTGATTAAAAATCTTAAAAGTTGTGATGTTCCTCTATTTACCTTAAAACTGTGTAAATTGGAATTATGTACATTGGCTTAATGGAAACAAGCCAATCACGTTTTCTACAAAATGTTTTTGTGCTAACGTGTTTCTTGGTTGTATGAAAGTTTATTTCACAAACTACAATGGAAACATCCTACAACCGCTAACATCTGATGCTACTTTGTTGTTGTTTACCTTTTGTGAAGAAGGAGGTTGTGCTCAGTGTCTTATCCAGAGGGTTTTGTGTTGTTTCCGTCAGTGGTTCTCGGTGCAGCGCCCCCACAGGCGAGGAAGGGAACAGGTTTTTCAAAAGGTTTGGTTCCTTTGACTCAGTGAAGTTAGAAACAGAACCACAGCAGCTGAAAATATAACAAATGTTGCAATTATGGTTCGTTCCCAATCTAACCGAGTCTACCGGACTGCGAAAACGCCCTAAACAAACAAATCCAGAACACAAACAATGAATCTAATAATCAAATAATAATAGTTTCTTAACTTAAAACAAAAGCATAAATGAAACCATCTACGGAAAACGACATTCTGCAACACTAGATGCGTTTCCATTCATCATATAATTGTGCAATTTGACATTTCAAAACTAAATTTAAGTGGTAACACTTTATTTGACGGGTTGTGAATAAGACTGTCATAACACCGTCATAAACATGACTTAATATGAATAAGAATACGTCTTCATGAATATTTATGACTGTTGTCATAAAGTGCCATTCAGTAAATTATAACACTTTTAATTCAAAGTTGACATTATTCAAAATGTTTTTGTTATGACAACTTGACATTAATCAAGAAATTATGATCTGACATAAATGTTATAAAAGTATTACTGATTATGTAGCTTTATGTTACTGAAGCTAAAGTTTAATCAGTAATACTTTTATAACAAATTTATGTCAGATCATAATTTATTGGTTAATGTCAAGTTGTCATAACAAAGACATTTTGAATAATTTCAACTTTGTATTAAAAGTGTTATAATTTACCGAATGACACTTTATGACAACAGTCATAAATATTCATGAAAGCTTATTCATATTCATGACAGGTGTTATGTCATGTTTATGACTGTCTTATTCACAACCCGTCAAATAAAGTGTTACCACTTAAGTAAATACAAACACGACATTTTTTTGGTGTTTTTTCAACATCAGTTGAGTAATATAAGTTTTGAGCATTTTTGTAATGAAATGCAGATACTGTGACTATGTTTCCATCCAATTACCATGCACATTTTAAGCAAACGTCTGCAGTGTCACAAATAAGAAAAAATAAAAGAAAATGCAGATTTTGAGTGTTCTTTGTACAAGGTTACGATCATACCGTGAGTATTTTTATGCCAGCTCATGGTTCATTTGGATGATGATGTGCCATCCTCTGGTTTACTTCCAAAATAGCCCAGATGTCATCCTGTGGGCTATTCACATCTCTTATTATTGTGTGACTGCTGCTGTTTTTGTCACCCTCATGGAATCATTTTGTGAAATCATCATAGCGAGCAGTTACCTCGGAGAGCAAACTGTTATCATAACAGATCTGTGTGATGGTCAGAACCACCAAAATAATATTTCGGTTATAGAAAAACATTTATTTCCCTCTTAAAGCGCTTCAAATTCCTGGAACATTTCACAAATAATTTTTAAAACCAAAACAATCGATTTTCCACCCGTATAAAGTCTAATTTGAGTGTGATGTTCAAACCGTTCCTGTACATAAAAAGTGAGGAGAAAATCATCACTTTCTCTGTGTTCCTTGTGTTACACAAAACAGTCCTACCTATTTCCAGGTAATCTACTGAAAAAAACTCAATCTCACATTTCCACAGTACATTTCTAAAACTGACCAAACTGCTGTTTAAAATATAAAGTCAACCGGTAAACCCAGAGTAACTTTAATCTACAATAAAGCGTCAAACAAATGAAAATACCGTTGAATAAATAAACTTGAAACTAACTGAGTCAGGTCGGGACTTTGACTAGGCTATTGCACACCTTGAATCTTTTTTTGTCAGCCATTTTGTTGTAGAGGACATTTACAAAGGAAAAATTGGGCTAATTTATGAGGAATTCCTAAACGTTTACCAACTGATGCCATCGAATGAATCTTTGCCACATTATTGTTCTTGCAGTTTTGAGGTATTGGTGCAAAGTTACTGACCTAATGTAGCTGGATGAGTTACCTTAAATAAAAACCTTTCTACAATTAATACATTTTATTTGAATGGGACAATGCATATTATTGAACATATAATATTGTCGTAAATACATTGGATTTAGCGAAATGCTAATTTCCATTTGTAGTCCCATGAAACAAACAATACAGGACATAAAAATAACATTAACACAATAGTTTACATACTAAATTAAAAAAACGCAATAAAACCAACAAATAAAAACAATATATGGTTGGGTAAACCTATTTTAAGATATCTACTGTATATCAAAGTTAAAGGGTTAATAGAGGAGCCATGTTGTGATGACTTCCTGAAAGCGGAGTTTCAGAAAGAGCAGGACTTTTTAAAGAGACAGAGGCCCAATTTCAAGGCATTTAATTACAAAGTCAGATTTCTTTGAAGTCATTTTTGATATATTCTGGTTTTTTTATAACAACTGAAGGTAACATAGTTACTTGATTGTGCTATAAAATGGCACTATGTGCCTGGAAAATATATAATACTGCCGCTTTACATCATAATCAGCAGGTTTTTGAAATGGCTCATTTTCCAAACATCAAAAAACATTAAGTTATTTCCAGAAAATGTCTGGGTGTTTTTGTAAGAGCTTGGACCCCTTACAAAAAAATCCCATAAAAATCCCATGTGATTCTCATGGGCTGTTTTTAGAAGCAGTTGGAAGTAATGTATAGTATAAAAATGTACATACTACGTCACCTTTAAGGCTTTCTAGACTTTAAGTAAACCTAATAAGCCTCTTCAAAAATATCAATTACATATGTGATGCTTTTTGTTAACGAAAAACATCAAACCTAACAAATGTTTGACCCAACTAAAAAGCAAATTTATCACCGTATGGGGGCTGGTTCTGCTCAGGGGCCCTAGACTATTTCAGACCGGCCCTATTCAGGTGTCTGGTAAGCAACTTGTTTAATTTATGTGCCATCAAACAGTTCCCAGCTGAAGGTGGGGAGATTCTCTCTTTAGCTGCATAACACTGTAGTGACATATGGCGATAAGATGTTCATTTGTTTGAAGTGGTTTCAACCCCGCCTCCGTGTCTTAAACTGAGATTACAGCTTCTGGAGCTGGAAGCTGCAGCACATGTGTAAGCCAGCGGAAATACCAAAATCTTGCATGCCTCTTTGATTGTTACATTCAAGATATCATGTGTGCTACCAGCTCCGCTGCAGCAAACCATTAGGCTCAGTGACTGGTGGCTTGTAAAATATGCCTGGAAGTCCCGGAGACAAGGTGAAGGGGATAAGATGAGGATTCCACATGGACATCCGAGGAGATGATAAACAAAGGGAGAAGGTGATACAGTCCAAGTGATATATTGGGCACATGTGGGATTTCAGAACAAAAAGAGAGGGTTGGAAAAAATTACTTTAGGGAGGTGGAGGAGGGGAGTCTCCTCTGATTTATTTCTTTTAGTTTCAGGGCTTGAGTATCTGAGAACAAGATCAGCTCAGTAGATCACATCACCAGAACAGCAGCAGCAAACATTTATCAAAGAGTGGTGTGCATTTAGATTTTAAAGGGCTTGTGCTTCCCTGAGAAGGTTAGGATAAGTCTGTAGGCTTTGCAAAACATGTTCATTACATCTCAGTTCTGCCTATTTAGAGAATTTTGAGAATGAGCTTAAGACGCTGTCACTTTTATGCAAATGAGCTGCTACTGGCCACACCCCACACGTAAAAATGGCTGCAAAGAGAAGCGCAATGAATGCTATACAACAAAACACTTGTCGTTTTCAAGTAGTGGTAAAACCAGCTGACCAAATGTGCTGGACCTCTATTTTGGTTGCTAGGTGATGCAGGCTGGGCTTGGCTGGGGTTGCTAGGTAACAGAGTTGGGAGGTTTTTAAAACGGCTCGTTTTCCAGACACCATAAAACATTGCTGGATGTGTTTCTTTTTCTAGCACTTGGAGTGTTTCTAGAAGCAATAGAGACCCAAATAGAAGTACAAAAACGTGCAAAAAAATATTTTGCATTATAAGTCCACTTCAAAGTCACTTGTCTTTAGTTGTTTACTCTGAAATTGCGTTTGATCTCGAGAGGATTCACAAGATTCTCGTCTTCCTTCTGAATAGTCAGTGTACTCTGTTCCTGTGTTGTACACTCATGAATATGTACAACACAGGAACAGAGTACACTCATGAATATTCAGAACTCTTTCCATCAATATTGAGGAAATATTGACTTACAAGTAACTGGAAAGTTACTTCTAAGTTAGTTTTGTCTTAGCTGTACACCACAAACTGTAGGACCAAACAATAATGTAATATTTTGTTTAAAAAATTCAGCTTCTGCATTTTGTTTGGAATATTTGATTAATTATTTAATTAATCTTCTAGAAATAACTTGTAATTGCATTCCACCAAAAAATACCTGAATACTGAACCGCAAATAATAATAAAGTGAAAATAATTTGTAATGACAGAAACTCAATCACGAATCAGAGGATGCTGCAAAAACACAAAATCTTACCAAGTATTTTGGTCTAGTTTCTAGAGTGTCTTAGTACACTTAACATAAGACAAAGCTAACTTGTAAGTAACTTTTTAGCCAGATATATCAACTTGTTTTAAGTCAGTAATTCCTTAATATCGATAAAATTATACTACTTCTATTAGCAGATTATTTCACTTAGAAATAATGGGGAACATGTCTTGTTATAAGTGAAAAAAAATCAGCCAGTGAAACCAATATGTTTTCTGTCAATATTAATAAATTATTAACTTAAAAGTAATTGGAAAGTTACTTCTACGTTAGTTTTGTCTAATTTAAAATGTACTAAGATATTTGCAGTAGATACTAGACCAAATATACTTGGTAAGATTTTGTGTTTTTGCAGTGTAGCAACAGACCTCTTAGCATCAGACCTTCACCAAGTCAAAGTGTCCAATTCAGTGTTTTAAAGCACGACTCTGGATTATCCTTTACAGTTTTGTAAAAAGTAAACTTTGTGTTGTAATGCTCTCTAATGCGAAACAACTTCTGTGTCTAAAACACGAACAACATGAATTTTGGGGGAGGAGCAGAAAACTGCAGCAAGTACATTACCTTTGATGAACACTTGTTTCATTTGTCTGGGAACATCTGGGAAATCATTTATCCAGGGGAAAAAGGTGATAGCTACTGTGGGTGCCGTGTTAAGCCAACAGCAAAGCGTCCTGATGCAAACCATGTGTGGTTCCTCCTCATCCTCACTGTTCTGCACAACAACGCTGCCACTTTCGGGTCGCAGCAGAAACTTTTAACCATGAGAGGTTCTGCAGTTTTTACCTGCATTAATTCAGAAAAATCAGTTCAATAACAACATTTTTTAATTACACAAGTTTTTATATTTAATGTTTTAAAAAACTCTATAGATGATTTTTTTTATCAATAATTTTGAAAACTTAGCAGGAAAAACTTGTGTGATGTCTACCTGTTATTTTTCATAATCAACATGAATACATCATATAAATATGCCAGATTTAGGCTAATTTTAATCTGTAGTCCCTTAGCAGGTTGATGGAAGAGATTTATAAATTACAGTTAACATATAGACCTGTCATAATAACAAATGCTGCTGGATGATAAAATGTCCCAGAAGTTATTGTGATAAACTATTACATTGTTGTTGTGAGACCATTTCCAGGCAATATAATGGTAATAATAGCATAATAATTCAAGAACACATTCTCAAGAACCAATAAACCTTCATTTTTAATGAACATTTATCTCTGGAGCTGGAAGACATTTAAAATATCCAAAAATTAATAAACAAAATGCCTGAAAACGCACATAAAATTAATTATAATTCACATTAAGGGCTAGTTGAAACCAAAGCACCAGACTTAAGACTTTTACCATCCAGTTTCTGGTTGAAAGAGAGAAAAGAGAAAAATACAGTAATAAATGGTGCAAATGGAAAATATTGAACTTGTTTTAATTTATTATGCATTTAACTAATTTACTGCTTATTAAAACAGACCTAGAAACAGCATCACAATAATAAACGTTCAATAGTTGAACCAAAACATCATTTTGTTTTTGTTTACTCTTCAGAGAAGTTCCTGCTGCTCATAAAACTGCCGCTGAACAGATGAGGAGGTTAAAAAACGGAAAGAAAAAAAAAGAAAAACCTCCAGCAGAGATTAATGCACTGCTTCATTCGCTCCAATCTAGTTTCCAGATCCTGCAGCTCTGCCTTTACGGCGTTCCTGTTCCCACTGTAACCCGCTCGCACGGAAACGGCTGCAGCGTCATCCGATGATCTGAGGTAGCCGGGCGCAGCTGGCCGCGCCGGGCGGAGCGGGTCTGGGCCGCTCATCAACGAGCCCAACCCCTTCAAATCCTCAGAGTTAACTTTTATGGCAAGTGTTTATGCAGGGTCAGGCACATTGACTTACATTTTTCTTTTTATGTAGCCATGAGTGAATATAATGTGTCAGATGGAAATGTGTCTGATTTTTGGAGACATTTTCTCCCCCAACTGGTTTTGCTGCTTTATTTTAATTTTTATTTTATTTTATAATGATAGTCACAATTGTTAATAATATTTCAGCAAGAAATCAAATTTTATTTTTTCAGAGCAAGAAGAATGACAGGCAGGCAAGTCATAATAAGAAATATTAGTGGGCGATAAATTGCCTCAGTAATTATTGATAATATTGATGATTTGAGACCATTTTCAAATGATATATTAGAAAATCTTTGTTTTGATACAAAACATGATCCATATAAATACAATAAAGAAATAAAAATGAAATAAAATAAATAATCAGTTCATGGAATAATGCCAGTTTGCCCTGTCAATGAACAATCAATTTTTATTTAGTAAAGAATAATTCACACTGGAAATGGACGATTTTTCAAACATCTCTTCCAACCCCCCAAAAGATCCAACAAACAAAAACAATAAATAAAATGGAAATTAAAAACAACACAAACAAAACCATAAACAAAATGGGTTATGAAGTTTCTGTAAACTAAATTAAACTTCAGAAAGTCATTAGACTGAACTAATTTTGATTTATCATGCAATTAATTCAACTCAATTGCAACAAGCTTAGACATAAAAGATTTTGTTATTAAGTTTGTAAAAAATAAATCAATTAATCACATATAAATTAAACAACGTTGATCATTTCCATTTTCATGATTTATTTCATTTTTCTGTCTTTCTACCAAAAACTGGATGACAAGCCTCGAGTCTGGTGCTTTGGTCTCAAGTGACTGAAATGATCTTTTTTGACATCAACTGCCGCATTTCTTCAGTAAACATGGGATACTTACTAGAAAATCAGATGTCATAAACAAAAACATTAATAATGCTCGAGCTTTATTTGCAACAGTTGACAGAATCACAAACCCTCCTGTGACGTTACCGCCTGAATTCCAATGTATTGCCGCCTGCAACCAGTTTTCTAGGTTCTTTTCAGAGAAAATTCAAAAAATCAGAGGATTAATCTTTACATCCAGTATAAAGCCAGTACCAGTGCTGTGCCCAAATAAAACAAATACAGGAAAAATGACCCAATTTCAACTACTTAATTTTAAAACCTTAGAGGAAATTATAAGTCAATAAGCTCCAGTTCCTGCTGTCTGGATGTCGTAGATCTATAACTCTAGAACATTTCTTTAAGAAAGTCCTGCCTGTTATTGCTGCTGATCTGATCCAAATAGTAAACTCATCGCTCTCATCAGGCGTTTTCCCCCAGGCTTTGAAAACAGCAGTAATCAAACCACTTATAAAAAAAGAACAATCTGGACAAATCACTAATGCAGAATTACAGGCCGACCTCTGACCTCTGACCTCTGATTCATCAGCAAAGTTATTGAAAAAGCTGTTTAAACAATTAACTAGCTTCCTAACTATAACCAACCTCTTTGACTCCTTCCAGTCTGGTTTTCGTGCTCACCACAGCACAGAGACCGCCCTCATAAAAGTGTTCAATGACATCCATATAAATACGGACTGTGGCAGAACCACAGTGCTGGTTCTGTTGGACCTCACTGTTGACCATGACATATTACTAAATCGACTGGAGAGTTGGGTCGGACTCTCTGGTCCAGTGCTTAACTGGTTTAAATCCTACATAAAGAACAGGGATTTCTTTGTTTCAATTGAAAACTTTTCATCAAAGAGGTCAAAGGTCACATGTGGGGTACCCCAAGGTTCAATCCTAGGGCCCCTTTTATTCAATATTTATATGCTCCCACTAGCTCAGGTTATAACAGGAAATAATATTAGCTACCATAACTATGCAGATGACACACAGCTCTACATTACGATGTCACCAGGTGACCTTTGACCCCATCCAATCACTGAACAGATGCTTAGAGCAGATAAATGTGTGGATGTGCCAAAACTTTCTCCAGTTGAACAGAAACAAAACTGAAGTTATTATTTTTGGTCCTAAAGAGGAACGATCTAGAGTTATAGATCTAGAGTTATAGATCTAGAGTCAATGCACAGCTTCAGTTATTACAACTAAAAACCAGCGATCAGGCCCGAAACCTGGGAGTAGTGATGGACTCTGACCTGAACCTCCAGAGCCACATAAAGACAGTTACAAAGTCGGCCTTCTATCACCTGAAGAACATTTCCAGGATTAAAGGACTAATGTCTCAGCCAGATCTAGAGAAACTCATTCATGCATTCATCTTCAGTCGTATTGATTATTGCAACAGCGTCTTCACAGGTCTGTCCAACAAATCAATCAAACAGCTGCAGCTGATCCAGAATGCTGCTGCTGGCGTTCTGACTAAAACCAGGAAGATAGAGAACATAACACCAGTTCTAAAGTCCCTACACTGGCTCCCTGTAGCTCAAAGAATAGACTTTAAAATACTGTTGTTAGTTTATAAATCACTGAACGGCTTAGCACCACAATACATTAAAGATCTGTTGTTGTTGTATGAACCTTCCAGACCTCTCAGGTTCTGGTTCTGGTTCTGCTCTGCATCCCCAGAACCAGAACCAAACGAGGAGAAGCAGCTTTCAGCATCTATGCACCACAAATCTGGAACAAACTTCCAGAAAACTGTAAAACAGCTGAAACACTGACTTCTTTTAAATCTCAACTAAAAACCCACCTGTTTAGAATTGTATTTGAAATGTAATCAATTACAAATTTATGGATGGAACTTGACTTAATGTCGTGTTTTGATTATTGATTCTATATTGCATTGTGTTTCTGTGTTTGTAATGATGTAAAGCACTTTGAAATGTCTTGCTGCTGAAATGTGCTATACAAATAAAATTTGATTGATTGATTGATTGATTTTTAATGAGTTTGTGTGTAAATTGTATATTTGGTCTGTTTTTTTGCATTTTATTAGACAAACTTTCAGGCAAAACGGGTCGGTAACTGGGGGTAAAGTTAATCAGCAAGGCAAATATTGCTACAGGGATTTAGTGTAAACTCAATATGTAATGACACACTGCTGGTTTTATTCAACAAACATTTGAATTTTCTCATGTCATATTTTAGCAGAACTGAGGAAGTTTGTGTGTTTGTATCAGGACTGACCTCCTTGACTTTAGCTATTTTTCTTCTTAACCCCTTTTAACCTCAGAGCAGCAGAAGCAGCAGCCGCCGGCGCTGATTTGTGGTCACTTTCCCATCCGCTGTGGAGTGATTCAGTGAGCTGCTCTGCCACGGTTTGGTCAGCCGTGTTTACACAAACTGGAGGGAGATGCAGAGCGGGTTAGCGTTAGCGACCCTCAACCCAAAAAACAATTCATCACCTGACTGAGGATCCAACAGTTGGAAATAATCTGGATTTTTGTTCAGAGAGCTTTAAAGTGCTTAAATATTTATAAATCGGTACATATATATATATACTTGCATATAAATATATATAACTTACATGCTATGGGGTGTCGCTTGTTATACACTCACAATTTAACAGCAATAATTTAGGCTGAGAAATTTATATACAACCTTCAAAGACCAAGCTTTTATTTTGGTAGTCCACTTTCGCTTATCGGCAAGTGAATTTGGCTGTCAGCTAAATATTTAGCTGTGGCCTCACTAAGTATTTGTTTAGTAAACTAAATATTTAAGTTTTACTTTAAGTTAAATATTTAGTTTACAAAGTAAATGTTTAGTTTGTAAACTAAATATTCAGCTACAGCTTGGAGCTAAATAGTTAGCTTGGGAGCTAAATACTAAATACATACTTATTTTAGAGCAAAATATTTAAACTGGATTTAATAAATATTAAGTGACATTTACAAACGAATGATTAAGATGAAAATATGTTTTAAAAAACGAATGCCCATTTTGTTCTCTTATGACAGGCTAAATAACCCAAATTATTGCTGTTAATTTTTAACAAACAGTCCATAATATACCTGCTGATTAGCATATATTGTCAGTAACATCTGCAGTTCAACTTTAACAGCATATTTTCCAAAGCCAAACTGAAGCGCATCTTAATTGAATCACTGACTTGTTACCAAGTCTTTGCTGCAGCTGTGTGGGTCATCGTGGAGGTCGCCATCTTTACAAGGACTTGGACCACCCGGGTCGCCGCCTTGCTTTTATCTCATTAACCCTCTTTACCGGGGGTGAAACTCATCGTCTTTGTCATTTAACTCCTTCATCACCAAGGGAGAGGAGGTGGAGGAAATCGAGTCTAAAAGTCCCAATGGGGTTTGGAGTGTCATGTGGAGCAAATTAATGCATTTTACCAATGGTTTGATATCAGTTTTAGGTTAAATTATGATACTGCTGTATCAGGTTGCTGTAAATGTTGCTCATTTGTCTCTTCAAATATTTGAATTATGAATCACAAATAAAACTGCAACTTTTCCATGAGTTCACGTTGCTTCATTTTCTTGCTTTATAACAAAGAACAGAAAAAAACAAAGGACTATTTTACAGCATAATTAAGTAGCTGCAATTACTTCAGTTGTTATAAAAATGCTATATATATATATATACATATATATATATATATACATATATATATATATATATATATATATATATATATATATATATATATATATATATAAATATGTCTCTAATTTAAAGTAAAAATACTGACAGCCAGAATTTTACCAGTGTACAAGACATTACAGTAAAGTATTTTGGCTACTGTCACTTTAAACTATACATGATTAGTTATAAAAATTGACCTTATTTGGGAAATATCTATTCTAGATGTAAAAACAATACAGTAATAATACTGTAGGTTATTTAGTTTTTATTAATTTTAACAAAATAATGTCACAGCAAGGAATGTCGTCATGTTGTTCAGGCTGCAATGCATTCTGGGTAAATGACGTGTAATGGTCCAACTGAGAGTGATGAGTTATTAAGCCTTTTTGGTTTGAACCTGAGGTGTTGAAATGGATCAGAAATCAGAAGGAGATGAAGATGAGTAGGACCAAACAGAGTTGGCCGGAGGAGCTGCTGCTGCCTTCAGCTTCATAAATGAAACGATGAACGACCCGAACCTCTGGTCGGACGGTGTGACCCGGTAAGTACTTCTATAGTTCTGTGTCCGGCTGTTGTCGAACCAGCACTATGTTCGGTGTTGTCGTGGTTTCACACTCAGTACCAGTGTTCTAGATCCATTAGCGCGGCTTGTCTTTGACGTTCCGGTTCGGCAACATCTGTGCTGTTTAGAGTTCGGCGCGGTGGTAACAGCGATACCGATCCTCCCTGGATCCGGTCGGATAGGTGACGTCAGTCCCGCAGGCAGTATTAGCTCCTGTTAGCATCTCAAAGAGCGTCGCACGGCATTTATTTTTAGCTGGTTAGGTTCGGTGGTTCTGCTGGTATAAATGGGTCGAAGTGTTGTGGAGAAATGTCCAGGGTGTGTTCCACTCCGGCTCTCGCACTGCGCTCTCCTTTCTTTCATGAGGGAAAGATCGAAATTCTTCCACTTAAAAGCTGCATCATATGAACTTCTTCGTGTTGTTTCCTTCATGAGGGGTTTGAGTTTGAAATCATTTCTCCGTGGTGCCTGCTGCTAGCACGCGCTTGTTCTAAATGAAAATCAGCACTTTCTTCTTTGATTTCCAATGATTCACTTCCTGCTGTAGAGCCCCCTGGCGGTTGAAGAAAAATCCACAGGAAAGCGGCACCGGGCTGTAAGCCGCCTGGTTCCAAAGTAGCGGCTTATAGTCCGAACAATACCAGCCTTCCTGTGTTTACTCTGTAGACTCCAGTACAGAATGGACCTAATGACGTCATCAAGCCATCCGTCACCATGGGCGACCTCCAAGGGCGAAAAATATTACAAAAGGTGTAAAAAAAAATGTTAGTAATTATGAGTTTTGGCATATCACAAACAGCATATTTTTAGGTAATAGGAAATTGCAACTTATTAGGCCAACATATTCAACCAGTCCTGGATTCTGTTAACAATTCAGAACTATAAACTATGGAAAATTACTAATTAGTGAGGAAAAAATGGGAAGAACTGTATGATAAATTGTGGCATTTTATTATAAAAACATTTCACAAGAAACATGTGGATTTCCAATTTTAAATATGTATTTATTTGCTTATTTATTGTTCACCTATTTGTCATCAGCACAAATAGGTGAACAAATAGGTAAAGTTTTGTGTCTTTAACCTCCATTGGTTGAAGCAGAGGACTTAGTGCAACGCCTTGTAGTTTAAAGATTAATTGTTGGTGTTTCAGGACATAAATAATAATCTGAATATGAATATTATGTTCTTTCTGATCATACTCAGTTGGGTAGGAACTAGTTACATTTACTTTGTTGGAGTTATTCGTTTTTGTCTCTGCGCACCTCCCAGGGTCGTTAACCCGTTTCAAGACGAGACCAGAACCCCTCAGTGTAAATTACCTTGAGAAATAATGAGATTTGGTTATATATAAAATAGGCTTTAATGCTGAAAAATTATCAAATGTTACAAGCCATACATTTCATACAGATGGAACAGATGCAGAGTTACATTCGCCGTCCAGCGCTGGGCCACACTGAGCTCACCTTACGGATGGAACCAGGTGAGGAAAGGATTGTAGTGAAGGTTTAGCTTTTTATTCTTTTCTACAATCTGTACCCTCCCTACAGGGCAGTCTGATCTGCTTCAGTCTGTGTGTGTGTGTGTGTGTGTGTGTGTGTGTGTGTGTGTGTGTGTGTGTGTGTGTGTGTGTGTGTGTGTGTGTGTGTGTGTGTGTATGACTGCCGGCAGTCACACATAAACATGGTTATGTAAGCTGCAGTGTGTGAGTGTAAGCAAATAAAAGAGGCAAAACGAGATAGAGAAAAATACAGAATCTACAAGTTTTGGAAAAAAATTACTTTTAGGAGTATTTTTACTACGCTGAGTAATTTTATTATGAACTATTTCTTCTCTTTCTGGAATAAAATATCTTAATTTTCTACCCAATGAATGAAAAACATGTTTTAACCAAAACTTCACCAGACTCACACACACCTGCAGTTTTTGTTTCATAAGTTTTTTATTGAAAGAAACTGATTAGAAAAAAATATACATGACTTTATTTTTCATTATTTGTATGAGTTGTTATTTTTGCCCCTAAAATCCCCAAATTTCCACTTATTTTGGTCCATCTGATGATGTAAGTTTTAAATATTAAATGATTGATCATTTGATTACTTACTCAGTACTTGGGCAGACATTTTTACCAAATACTTTTTTACTTGAATAATTTTACTTTTTGCTTGAGTACATGTTTTGGTATCCACCTCTGCTCGTACTCATGGGCGTAGATGAAAAAAGTGATGATGTGGGACGAAGAGCGGACGAGGAGTCATCATCATGCGTCACCCCGACGCCTCCCAGAGAGCCAGCTTTTTGTTACGAGCCCGGCAAGTGAAGCACAACGGAACCAGAACTGCTTAACGATGGCCTTCGTACATATGGACCCTTTTAGGAACGCTGCAAGCCGTAACACAGGCTTTGCTTTTCTCATCAGTTGGGTCAGTTTGTAGGAAGTGACTGGCTTTGTCGTTCTCCCCGGCGCTGTATTATTCTTTGCTCTTTTTTCCTAACAATACCACAAGATAGCCTGATGTAATGTAAAAACGGCTCAAATTGGACCTTTAAAACTCTCTAACCTCGGCGTAAACCTCCCGTCTCAGAGGCCAACGCTCGAGGCGGATGCCCAGAAAGAACAGACCCACTTTAAATGAAGCCATCAACGTGGCAAGAAGAGGGAAGAGAAAGGGCTTTTATGATTTCCTTTGAAAAATTGATTCCAATTTATAAGGGTGTCGTATACAGTTCCCTCTCTTAATACTAAATCTTTCAGGCAGAAGCTTTTAAAACTTCAAATGCAGCTAAGATCGGCTTACACGTGTCATGCTAGAGCCTGTATAGCTTTCCTTCCTGTTCGGCTAGGCGTCGCCGACCTGTTTCATGGATGAGGTGGAGCTTTTTTATTCTTCCAGGGAAGAAATCAGAAGAGCAGCCCGTAATAAAAACACCACACACGCTGTCTGGCTTTCCCATCAGCCCTCTCTTTACGCACCTCATTGTCACTTCCTAACAGGCTCTTGCTCTTGAAATGCTGAGATGTGATGATCATAACATTTAGTGGGTTTTCCTTTACTTTAAGGTAAATGTGAACTCAACAGGCTGTTAAAAACTGCACTGTTACACTTGATAATGTTCAGTTTCCTTCAATACCAGGGCTGTGAAAAGTACTTGCCCCTGTAGGGTCTTTACTTCCACTAAAAAGCTCATTTTTAGCTTTTTTAAAAATGAGCTAAAAACACTTAGCTAGCACACTTAGCTTACTTGAAATACATTTTTCAGATAAACCCTAAACCACTAATTTACTTCCCTGTTTAGTAAACTTGCAGTTGAATAAAGTACATCTATGTTGACGTTTTGGTTGTTGACTGTTTTTGTATGTCTACCACACTGCGGGTAATAGCAGAGATAATTTGTAGCTTAGAGCTTAAGCTAGCTTTGAAAACGTTTAGCGCACTCAGAATAATCTAAGTTGCTAATTTACTTGGCTGTTCTGTAAACTTTCAGTTGACTAAAGTTTGACATGTGTTGAAGTTTTAGCTATTTACTGTTAATTAACTCTTCAAGTAGCTGGATGTTTATACTCATGCTCTTATTTTGAAGTGGGAGAAGACTATTTACACAGCAGTTTCTTCCTGTTTCATTTTCTCTCTTTCTCCCCTCCAATAAATTTATTTCAAACAAAAGCATACAGAAAAAACTACAAAAAAAATGGACAGTAGAGACCAAGATAGAAAGATAAATACTATGTCCAAAAGCGTATTTGTGCACATTTACTATAATAGCATATGTAATAAATCTGATCTTATTCTACTAAGATTTTGCTACCAAAAGATATTGGCCACAACTTATATTAAGCTTCCTATGACTTAATGGGAGGACTGTCCAGCTCCTCTCTCATCCAACTCAATTCATTAAATTTATCCATCTCAATTTACAAAGCTTTTATAACTTAATGCATTCAGTTATAAAATTAAGTTGGTTCAACTTAATTGAATTGCTTCAAATGGTTGTTTAAGTCACTCTTACTCAAATATCTTTTTCTAATAAATCAAATCTCTTTGACTTAATTCTACAGAAAGTTAACTAAAATGTTTAAGTTGTTCCAAATTAAAAAAAAATATCCAAAATTACATTATAACAGCTAGAACTTAAATTATTGTAAATGCATGTTTTAACATGTTATGTTAGTTTTTCAAAGATCCTGTACAGTGAAAAATTAATATAGTAGAACCAACTTAATTGAATCGCTTCAACTGGTAAGCAATTCAATTAAGTTGTTTCAACTTAATTGCATTGCTTTAATTGGTAACAAGTAATTCAATTAAGTTGGTTTAACTTAATTGCATTGCTTCAATTGGTAGGTAATTCAAGTAAGTTGGTTCAACCTAATTGAATTACTTCAATTGGTAACAAGTAATTCAATTAAGTTGGTTACTACCAATTGCTTCAATTGGTAAGTAATTGAAGCTTAGTAATTCAAGTAAGTTGGGTCAACTTAATTGAATTGCTTCAATTGGTAAGTAATTCAAGTAAGTTGGGTCAACTTAATTGAATTACTTCAATTGGTAAGAAGTAACTCAATCAAGTTGGTGTAACTTAATTGAGTTACTTCAATTGGTAACAGGTAATTCGATTAAGTTGAACCAACTTGAAGTAAGTTGATTTAACTTACTTCAATATATTGAGTTGGAAAGAACTCAATTTACTAAGTTAACTTAATTTGGATAAACTTAGTAAATTAGGTTGGATAAACTTAATTGACTTACTTGTTAAAAATTGAAGCAATTCAATTAAGTTGATTCAACAAATTTCTTTTTAGAGTGACAGAAAGTCAAAGGGGTTTCATTGAGTACACTTTGTAATCACTGAAAGTGTCTATAGACACTTACTATTGTGTTGTTTTTTTTATTCAGAAATACCAATAGTCAACCCAGTATCTGAGTGTGCCTGTTCTGTACATCTTCAGAAACGTATTGGTGATTCCTCTGATCACACATCTGTAGACAACCTGCTGCCTCTCTGGCTGCCCAGAACCCGGCTGGCTTTCTTCCTGGGTTTCCTCTTTCCATCTCTCCTGGTTCTGCTGCTCCAGGTTTTGCTGCTGATGGTTCTGATCTTCAGGCTCAGACGGTCCAGTCGAAGCGTTCTCTGTTGGAGCTTTCACACTGGCTGGGTTGTTTCCTGAATTGTCTGGAAGCTTCTTGGTTTCTTCTTGAAGACCCACTGGACTCTTCATCGCTTGGAGAAACTTTTTGCCAGTTTCCTCGAGTTTCCTTGACCCGTCGTTCTCCGTCAGGAACATGCATTTCCTTTTCATGTCTTGCAAATCAGCCAGGAGATCTTGAAAATTCTGGACTTGTTCCTCCAGAGCCCGGTACTGGAGTCTGTATTCCTCCTCTTTGTCTCTCAGCAGTCTGGTCAGAAGTTGCACTTCGATTTCCAAAGCCTCGTTTTTCTCCAGCAGGAACGCATTTACGTTGACTGAGATCTGCATATCCTGGGCTTGCTGCTGGAGCTCTATATCTTTTTCAAATGCAACTTGTTTACATTCCACAAGTTGAGTCTCTGGATCCTTGTTTTCGATAGGAAGAGACTGTTCCTCAGCCACCGAGGAACAGTCATTGATTTCATTCAGGATGACACGCAGTCTCAGCGTCTGTTGAGCTACGGTCTGATCACGGAGTTGTATGATCTCCTCGTACTCAGAAGAAGAAGGCCTACTGTTCTCACTCATTGTTGCTCCTTTCTGTCTCGACAAATCCAATAATTGTTCAATGTTTTTCTTTTTCTAATTGTTAGGAAATGCCTTTTTGTCTTCAAAAGCGTTTTGTTTTCAGTCTCTTGTTCGGAAATGATCTCCTTGCTCTCTGGGTTCTGTAATGATTCTTACTGTAGAATTCAGGAATACAGCTTTGTGATGTCACAGAGAAGAGCGTGATGTCACAGAGAATAGTGTGATGTCACAAACTGCCATTGCCTCAGCAGAACAACTACAACAAACGGTTGAAGTTTGAATAAAAACCATTTGCATTTTCTATTTCAAATTGTGAAACAAAAAAAACAAAACGATAAAATGCAAATAAAAATGTCTGAAACCAATTTTATGTAACACATTTTTACTAGTTATCAATGAAACTATCGATTGTTTTGGAGCTAGTGATATTTTCTGAAGATCAGGAGCCTTATATGTGAAAGAGTGCACAGCTTTCACTCCAAAAATTGGTGTTTGTACAAATTTAGAAAAGTGTGGCGCACAAAACAAATCCAGATGTATGAAGCTGCTGCCACCGTGTCCTAGTAACCATGGCGACTGTCCTTGCTTGTAGCAGTATAAGTATTTCTAATAATCATTGGATATTTTATTTAAAAGGTGGTTTCAAATGTTTCATAGAAAAATTATTAGTATGTAACATTTTTAGTTGTATTTTAGTTGTTTTTTTCTAGTTTCGCAATTTGAATATATTGGTTTTTTTTAGGTATCTATTAAAAATATATAAATGAGTCTGCTTTCCTCCTCTTTGTTGCTCAGCTGATTTCCAACGCCTCATTTTTCTCCATCATGGACGCATTTACGTCAAACGAGACCTGTAATTCCTGGGCTTTGCTGCCGAAGCTGCTTGTCTTTTTCAGTTGCAGCTAGTTTTCTTTTTAAAGGTTTCATTGGCTCTAGTGACCTTTATTTGATAGTGAATTGACAGGAAAGTGTGTAATGAGAGAAGGGGGAAGACGAGTGGGAAAAGTCACCAGACCAGAAATCGAACCTGCGACGGCCTCGTTGAGGACTAAGGCCTCCACACGTGGGCCATGCTCCACCCCTGCTCCACCACAGCACCGCAGGCCTTGCTTTCTTTAAGCAGAAACTGATTGTCAGTGGTGAATTCAGACCATAATTTCTGTGGCTTTGATTTTATCCAAGATGGCACTTCAGTGCTTCTTGATCTACAGCCCGGCCACGAGTCGCTACGCAGCAGTTTGTTTCCGTTTCATGTTCTCTCCTTTATTCCCCCCAATAATTTCATTTATAACAAAAAAACGTACATTAACAAAATAAAATGGACAAATTATTTTTTGTTATTTTACTAAAATAACAAAATGTAAACACAGATATATATATATATATATACACCTAACAGGTAGCTGGTATGTATTGTGTGTGTATATCAGTGACGTGCGGTGAGGTATATAGCTGGTGAGGCACTGACTTAATCATAATCAGATTTACAAATATAGACCCCCTGCATTGTTTACATGAGAAAATTTCGTGCATGCGGACAACGCTGGAGAGCAAAAAGACTATTCTTCTACATGTGAGGCTTAGCTGCGCTGCCAGTGTAGAATAATTCCATTTACATGTACAGTACAGACCAAAAGTTTGGACACGCCTTTTAATTCAATGAGTTTCCTTTATTTTCATGACTATTGACATTGTAGATTCACACTGAAGGCATCAAAACTATGAATAACACATGTGGAAATATGCACTAAACAAAAAAGTGTAAAACAACTGAAAATACCCCTTATATTCTAGTTTCTTCAAAGTGGCAACCTTTTGCTGTGATTACTGCTTTGCACACACTCTGCATTTTCTTGATGAGCTTCAAGAGGTCGTCACCTGAAATGGTTTTCACTTCATAGGTCAACCTGCCCTGTCAGGTTAATAAGTGGGATTTCTTGCCTTATACTGTAAATAGTCATGAAAATAAAGAAAACCCATTGAATTAGAAGGTGTGTCCAAACATTTGGTCTGTACTGTAGATATTATTAATTGTGTGCTATCCTCCACAGCAAAGGGAGAAACTGTTAAAGTACATCTCAAAACCACTTCTTTCTGTATCAGCACAGCTCCCGTAGCCACAACGCCACAAAAAAAACACTCAGATATTTCCCACACAAAGAGCAGAACATTCAGTCTGTTGCATTGATATGGTTTTAGGCTTCATGTTTATTTTGCGATTATTAATACGCGATTGCTGCGGTAAGAGGAGAAAACTATAAATATATCGCTGCACTTTACGCTAGCTCGCTGTTACTGTCTCTTACTCTGCAGTTGTGGAGTCACAATGTCTGGGATCATGAGCGCCCCCTGCCATGAGGCAAGAGAACTGCCCGCCTCTCCTCGAGTCTGTTCTCTGCCGTTTCTGATCGCTGCTCAGCACAAGAATCACGTTACACACACAGTTGGTGACATGAAACACTATACATTATATAGATAAGCTAAATTATGGAAAGTCAGGTCATACATTAAATGTTTTTAGCCATTTTATTGGCGACGTACAGACAGGAGGAGCATGCTCCCATAGAATAGCAGCCGGTGCAGTTAGCCAGAGGTTGATCACTCCCAGGTGAGGCTCAGCTCGATGCTGCCTCACCAGCTTTTGAGTATTTGAATGAGAAAATGCAAAAATTCAGCAATTTTGAAGAAAAAATAATAACTGGTTAAGCTAAATGAAAAATAGGTACTTTATCCCTCTATGGCATGACTTTTTATTTTTGTGGGGAAGAAATATTTTCCTGCATTCTTTGGGAGCTTGGTGGTCCCTAATTACATGTCAATCATAAAATCGGACTCTGACACCTCCTGGAACCAGATTTGGGTTTGTTGCCTCAGGGTAACATTGGTCTAGAACACCAAGATTGTCTACACTGATTATGAGAAATGAAATACAAATCAAACAAAAACTATATTCATAAAAGAACTATTTTTTGGACAAAAATATGTCAAAAATGATGCCCCCCAAAAAATAAAATAAAGGAGCAATGTGAGGTACAGCTATGTGGTTTGTTGCCTGAGGGCAACGCCATGCCATAGAGGGTTAAAGTACAAACTACAGGGTGAAAATAGCAATATAAATTCTTTTATCATTATATATTATTTTTCTATGATGGCAGGTGAGGCTCTGCCTCTGGCTCTGCCTCACCTGCCTCCCCTGACCGAACGTCACTGGTGTACCCATATATTTGTATATGTGTTATGATTATAACCAGAATGTAATGTAGAATAACAGAAAATAATTAGAAACAAGTGACAAACACAACTAGAATCACTGAGGAAGAACAGAAGTGGAAAACAAGGCAAAAATAGAAAAATCTAAGGAACACCAAAAATGACAAAATTCCAACACCAAACTCAAACAACCCCAGATCCTGACAGCATCTTTGTTTTTGCTACAACAAAAGGACGACAAGACAATTTATTTGCATGCTTGTTATTATTATTGATATAAATGTTACTGACAGCACCGACTGTCGTCGCCGTAGTGATAGAAGACAGGAGGAGAGAAAGAAGTTCCCTCACATTCCAGATGTTGCTGCTGTCATATCAGGCTTTTCTCCTGTGTGGATTCGCTGGTGGCTGTTAAAATTACCCTTCTGAAAGAAAGCCTTTCCACACAGGTCACAGAGATAGCGCTTTTCACCAGTGTGGATTCGCTGATGACTCTTCAGACTTGAGGAACAAATGAATGTCTTCTCACACTGGTCACATCTATACGGCTTTTCTCCAGTGTGGATTTTCTGATGATGCTTCAGCGTTGACAGATCTTTGAATCTCCTCTGACACTGACTGCAGCTATAAGGCTTTTCACCAGTGTGGATTCGCTGATGATGCTTCAGACTTGAGGAACATATGAATGTCTTCTCACACTGATCACATCTATACGGCTTTTCACCAGTGTGGATATGCTTATGATACGTCAACCCTGAGGAATTTTTGAATGTCTTCTCACACTGGTCACATCTATAAAGCTTTTCTCCAGTGTGGATTTTCTGATGATGCTTCAGCACTGACAGATCTTTGAATCTCTTCTCACACTGACTGCAGCTATAAGGCTTTTCACCAGTGTGGATTCGCTGATGACTCTTCAGACTTGAGGAACGTTTGAATGTCTTCTTACACTGATCACATCTGAAAGGCTTTTCACCAGTGTGGATTTTCTGATGATGCTTCAGCACTGAGGAATCTTTGAATGTCTTCTCACACTGGTCACATCTATACGGCTTTTCTCCAGTGTGGATTTTCTGATGATGCTTCAGCGTTGACAGACCTTTGAATCTCCTCTGACACTGACTGCAGCTATAAGGCTTTTCACCAGTGTGGATTCGCTGATGACGCTTCAGACTTGAGGAACATATGAATGTCTTCTCACACTGATCACATCTATACGGCTTTTCACCAGTGTGGATATGCATATGATACGTCAACCCTGAGGAATTTTTGAATGTCTTCTCACACTGGTCACATCTATAAAGCTTTTCTCCAATGTGGATTTTCTGATGATGCTTCAGCACTGACAGATCTTTGAATCTCTTCTCACACTGACTGCAGCTATAAGGCTTTTCACCAGTGTGGATTCGCTGATGGCGGTTAAAATTACCCTTCTGGATAAAAGCCTTTCCACACTGGTCACATCTATAAGGCTTTTCACCAGTGTGGATTCGCTGATGAGTGTTAAAACTAACCTTCTGAATAAAAGCCTTTCCACACTGGTCACAGAGATAGCGCTTCTCTCCAGTGTGGAGTCGCTGATGAGTCTTCAGTCCTGAAGCAAATCTGAATCTCTTCTCACACTGACTGCAGCTATAAGGCTTCTCTCCAGTGTGAATGCGTTGATGAATTTTCAGATACATCTTCCTTCTGAAATATTTCAGACACTTGTCACAACGGTGTTTGTTCTGCAGCCTCTGGGTGGGCTGAACCTGCTGTCCATCGCTGGGACCAACTGAGGCTTTATCATCATGGCCGCCTGGGTTTGTGCAGGTTTGGTTCTACGGAGGGAAGTGCAGTAATTATAACCAACAGTAAATATAATACACAAACACATTGATAGTCAACAGCTTTATTGCTTTGCAAAGATTAAAAGCATCCCAACACATCTCCCCGTTTAGTTTAATCAAATGCAAAAAGTATAAATGTGCCTTTCTCTCAGGTAGACTAGAGGTCTGGAACCTGTGGCCCCACCAGTGGCTCTTTGGACATTTTATAATGGCTCCTAATAATTTAGTTAAAAATGCAGAAAAACCAACTGACGGTCTTTTAATCTAGGCATAATGGCAAAAGTACATTTTAATAAAATGGTAAATGACTGAACTTATATGGATCTTTTCCAATCATTTTGACCATTCAAAGCGCTTTACACTGGAGTCACATCCACCCATTCACACACACAAACTCTCACATTTATACATCAGTAGGGGGTAAGTGCCTTGCCCAGGGGTACATCAACATGTGCCAGGAGGAACCTGGAATTGAACCTACAACCTTCTGATCACAAAACAACTACTCTACCCACAGAGCCACAGTCGGCTCATAGTCGTCAGTAATATACAACAGAACAATTGCATTGAATTTCCACAACAGAAGGACAAGAAAAGTTCCAGTTTTGTATTTTTTAATCTGTTTTTCTTGTCATTGTGTTGAAAACTATCCTATAATTTTACTAAATTCTCCACAAATATCTTCATTGATATGAATCATTATTTGAAGGCAGATTCAGATTTTAATTTTTACATTTAACCTTTTTAGCAGTTAATATTTAACAACTCGGGATCCTATTATTATGTTGTTTAAATCCCAAAAAAGAAATAAAATTGTGGTTCTTTAAAAATGACAACAGATTTTCTATAGTTAGATGTTTATTAAAATGACAAGTCAGCAAACATTTATGGCTCTAAAAAAGTGTTGTTGTTTTTTATCTGGACTGAAGGCAAAAATGGTTCTTTGGACTGTAAAGCAGTGGTCCACAACCCCCGGGCCGCGGACCGGTACCGGTTCGTGGACCAATTGGTACTGGGCCGCACAAGAAATAATTTAATATTTCCATTTTATGCATTATTTGAGTCTGGAGAATCTTTTATTTTGAAAATCCCTTAACCGGATTCTCTCGGTTCCGTCTTGCATGCCAACATTGATCCACAAGCAGCAAAACGAGTAAAAAACAGATCAGATGTCTTTGGAAAGTTTCTTTCCAAATGGAAAACGCCCAGAGAAGAGACAGGAGAATGGATTTATCCAGGTAGGTGATTCCCACATTCCAAGCCCAATCTGCATGATATGGTGACCGGCTTGTTACTGAGGAAATGAAGCTTCAAGCTGCTTCACCATGTAGAGACCGAGCACCCTGTGCATAAGCAACACTTGGGTATCATTGTCTCTCATCGCTCCCAGGTGGGACCGTCTCGTTGCAGAGGATCAAGCTCAGGGCTCCCATTAGTCGTTATCGTGAGTTACAATTTTCACGAAAGTAAAATGTTAGTTTTTGTGGCGCATCTGTATCTTATTTTGAAGGGATATGTAAACGTTACCATAGCGACCAGAGTCAGAGAGCGTTAGGGCAGTGGTCGAGACGAGATGAGAGGAGTGGAGCTTGTAAGTTTTAGGTCAGATTCACACAATTTAAGGATTTTCGGCCGATTTTAAAAACCTCTGTGACCACAGAGCCGATAAAAGTCCAACAGGTTCGGTCAGTTCGTGTGTCCAGCCACACGGCAGGAGCAACACACCACCTGAACCGATTCCACTCCTGAACATCCCGATTCCAGAAGAAAATCCAGTAAAACACCCAACATACCATACATGAATTTAGAATAATCAAACATGGATGACGATGTAGAAGCAGCAGTGATAGTTTGTGGACTCATTTTAAGCGATAAAAAAGAAAAGGCGTTTGATAAAAGGCGGCGGGAGCAGCCGCTCTATTTGCTGCACTATGATTTGGAGGTGAGTCATGGTTTTTTGTAGTTAACATTTTTAACTGAATAAACATAACCACATATAATAAACATATATAAAAATGACCTTCAAATATAGTAATAAACATTTCCATATATCACCTCTGATGTCCACCGGACTCTCAGTTGCCATGTCAACTGTTTGGGATTTCCCTTCCGTTCTTGCGTCACCGTGTTTTCTGATTGGCTACCTGTCACATTCAACGGGCTGTGTTCTCGCTCCCAGGGAAAACCCCACAGACTGCGATAATCGGGCCAAGACAATGTTGATGAATATATTCTTCATATTCGTGGAAGAGGAAGTGTGTTACTTCCCCTTCCACGTAACACACCACACACTACAGGATGTTGTAAGATTGTCGTAAATGGAAAATTGGGGGGGGGGCTTTAGCGGGAACACCAACATGCAGAAGCATTATCTGACGCCCTCCCGCCAGGCCGCAGCAAAATTGCCAAGTCTTGACCGGTCCGCGATAATAAAAATGTTGGGGACCACTGCTGTAAAGGTTTCAGATCTCTTTTGTAAGCTAACATAAAGATTTGGGTTTCGTTAGGACAGGTCACCTGGCAACAGGTAGGCCTGTCGCGATAAACGATAAATCAATTAATCGTACAATAAATGAAAACTATCGACCTCATTTTAATTATCGGCTTTATCGTCTCTTCCAGCCTTTTTCTCTTTCTGTTAATGACACTGAATGAAAAAAGGCTAAACTCCGGTGCTCTCCAGTGACTCCTCCTTTCCCCATTTCCTCAGTGTAAAGCCCAGCGCACACAACACGATCTTAGAGGCCGATTGTCGGCCCATTTTCAAAACCTGACAGACCAAACATGAGCCGACAGAAATCCTTGGTATAACGGTTCAATTGGGTTCGGTCCTGCCGTGTTGTGTCCAACAATGGGCACAAAATAATGGCTACAAGTTCAGTTAACTAATTTTAAAACCAGGCATTAATCAATGCTTTACTACAATCTACCTGCAATGCATGTGGCTAGTGTCAGCGTAAAGTCCTGACTGAATGAAAATTATTATAACCCATTTATGTCACGTTAACGAAGAACAGCTGAAAAGTTACCGGGTTTATCAACTGCGGTAGCAATTTCACTCCAACTCCTCCTTTGTCATTTCTATATATATATATTGCACAAAATGTTGAATAAACATTAATGTTGTTTCCACGTATCATCTCCGATGCCCTCTGGACTTCGGGTTGCACCGTGTCAGCTGTTTGGGATTCCCCTCCGTAAATTCCCCTCAGAAAGCGCAGAGGAGAATCCGCGCTTTCTGATTGGCTGCCTGTCACATTCAACAGGCCAGTCGGGGAAAACCCCTGATTTGGATCGGTGCGGTAACAACGATCTACCGTAACACACCACACACTACTGGATGATCGGTTACGAAATCGCAAGCGACCATCTTAGGACGGCCAACGTTCTAAGATGGTCTTAAGGGGAAAATCCGGGCAAAAAATCATGTAGTGTGAATTATTGCATCAGGTAGTCGATGTGCCCATCTTCTCTATTTAAATCTAATTATTACTGAAGGGCAACATAATATACAGACTTCATAATCTGCACTCTTTTGGTTGAATGCAGTATTTATTTACACTTTGGCTTTATGTTGTTTAGTTTTTATTCAAGTACATTTTTTGTTAATGGAGACTGAGAATCCATTTTATTTTGTTTTTGGTTGTTTAGTTTATTTTGTTTATCAGTTCCAGTGTTTAGTGTTCTTTTGAAAATAAAGTGTATCTATCTTTGGCAGGAAATCGCATGCATTATTACGTCATTTCCATTAAATCAGTGTAAAAAGGTCTTCAAACAATATTATCGTTTATCGCAATAATTTTTGAGACAATTAATCACTCAGCAAAATTTGCTATTGTGACAGGCCTACATAGAGGACCAACAACCATGCACACACACACACACACACACTTTCATACTTATAGCAATTCAGAAAACCCGAATGAAAATAAATGTCATGTTTTTGAGGTGTGGCATGAAGCCAGAGTACCCAGAGAAATCCCATTCATGCGCAGAGAGAACATTTAAAGTAAATGCAGAAAGACTATTAAAAACAATAAAGTAGCAATTTGTTCCCACAAGTTTTAATAACTAACCTCTTCCAGTGATGCCTTCTCTTCCAGGTGAAGTTTCTCCATTTCAGTCCTGCGTAAAACAAACATTCATAACATGGAAAATTGAATTTAGGATATTTGTGCAGCAGTGGCAGCAGTTTCAGATATAGTTGAAACCAGATATTTATTAGAGACAACCTGATTTCACACATTATGATTTTAAAACAGTCTTAACTTCCTGCTTTATGTCAGCCAGGATTAAATACATTCCCTAATTTCTCTGAAAAGTTTTCATTTCTGTTTTTCATTTAGAAAGTTTTCATAAGCTAAGCTAACTGTGCATTTAAACAGATGCTTTGTAAACTTCTAGCACTTTTAACAGAAATAACTGAGAATCATGAAACAGAGGGATGATTTCTGCTTCACAGGTTTAAGTTTTAGTGATGACATGATTCTACATTTTGTACAGTGAATTATTAAACATCAGTATAAATTATTACAAATATATGTGATAAAGAAATAAGCATTTACTTACAATTTCTGCGAGCCACCTCTTCAGATTATCTTTGTTATGCTCTTATGGTTTCCATGGTAACATTGTTCAAAGGATTACAGCTCCATAAACATTTAACTCTCTATGTATTTAAAACAAAACATTCAGCCATCTGATTAGGCTAATTACAGACTTTATTCTTCTGTGCACCAGAAAGTTTCATTTAAATGTTAAATCTATTTTATTTCAACAGATCTGGAAACTTGTCATGGTGCATACAGTACTGTTTCCATGGAGACAGGTTGTTTGGATATTTTACATCTTAATGTAACCATAGTTGTAACAAATGACTATATTTGTTATGTTTTGTAAATGTCACTTCTTTTAAAACAAGCTGCATTCGTATGTGTGAGCCTCTGTGTTTATCCGAGCCTGCAGAAGCTAAAAGAGACGGAGGAACACAGAATTATTTATTCCCAACAGTCCCCCTGTCGGGCGGCACAAATATCACAGCAACAATCACTAAATGTGGTGCATATGGATCCTGAGCTAAAATATGGCGGCCCGTTCCTTCCGGCCGTCGTAGCCCCGTGGGCCCCCGACCCGGATCGCCATGGTAACGGCCCGCAGCCCTCAGGGTTGCAACCCCTGGACAACTAAGCTAATGTGATACTAAGACTGAAGTAACTAAACTAAACATAAAAGTTTAAGCAATTTATTGGAAATCAATAATTAATAATTCCTTCATATGGAATTATTGGCAGATTATTTAACCTGTAAAAGCCATTTTCCCCATAAGTTAATTTATCAGCCAATAGAACTAGAACTTTGTCATCAATATTAAGGATTTACTTCAAACAATCCTCTATATGTTGCTGAAAAGTTACTTTCTAGTTAGCTTGTCTTATTTAAAGTGTTGTAAGATATTTGGACTAGAAACTCGACCAAAAAGTTTCCTGCTAGAATAAAAAATAATCTGGAGGAAATATTTAGATGAAAACCACAGAAACAGGTTGTTGTCTGCATTATTAGCAAAAATAATCTATTTTCACAATTTTCAGATGCTTATTCCCATTTTGTGTGATACACTGCAAAAACACAAAGTCTTGTCTTTACATGCTGTTGCTGTAACTGAGCTCAGTCACTACATGTGCTGCTGTAGACCAATATTAATACTGCTGCTGCTCAATCCTAATCCTGCTAAATCTTTCTGGTTCCACATCAGGGTTCTTTGTCCCTCTGAGGGGGACTTCCCTGATGCGGCTCGGATCAGATCGGTTCATTTATTCATATAAACTGCCTGAATGTGAAGCCTGCAGCTGTTCTGGGCGTACAGGAGAAGCAGAACATGGCGGCGGAGCTCAGCTCACCTGCAGCCAATCCAAGGTAACGCCTATAACGCAGCAAATCTAAAAGCAGAAATCAGAGATCCTGATTGTCATGGAGCCACCATGCAAAGTTTTATTAAATATTTCAAGTCTCGTATAACGTGAGGGACATTAAAGGTATTAAAGCTTCAACAGGTGCAAAGATAAGAAAACAGATCTGGGATTACTCGGCCGCTAAAGGTATTTCAAGAGTTTTCATAAAATAATCCTTGGTGAAGCTGATTTTCTGGGTGGGACTGTTTGGATCTGGCTTTGTGTTGTGACTCTACTGCTTTAATAACTAAACGCAGTGAATTCAGAGTAAATTCTGCTGATTTGGGTGAAAACTGAATGTTAAAGCAGGTTAGTAATTAGGCCTGTCTCAATAGCAAACTTTACTAGACGATAAATTGTCCCAGAAGTTATTGTGATAAACGATAATATTGTTGTTTTGAGACCATTTTTAAAGTAATATAATGGCAATGGCAATAAAATGAATAAACAAAAACAATAAATAAAATGAATTATTAAGTCTCTGTAAAGAAAATTGTATTTCAATTTTTTTGTAGAAAGAGAGAAACAATAAATCATGCCCATGGCAGTTATTGTTGTCAAGTTTCATGGCTGTGAAATGGTGAGGTAGACGCAGTGGACCCAGGTTTGTAGAATGAAATGATGATTTAATGAAGAATAAAGCACAATAATCCATTCAGCACAGCAGAGCAGAAGGCTAAGAGCTCAGAACCGGTAATAAACTGCAAATAAACAAGAACTGACGACAGACAAGACGAGGACCCGACAAGGAAGCAAGAGGCACAGGTGGACTTAAATACACGGAGGGTAATCAGGGAACAAGACACAGCTGGGATCAATCAAGGGGTAGACGGAACAACACAGAGAAACCAAAATAAACACAGAAAACTCAAGTCCTCACAATTGAGTTTGTTTTCATTTATTATGCAATTAATTAATGTACTGTTTATTGCAACGGGCCTACTTGTGATATATAATAAAAGACAGAAAATTAAAGCTCATCAGTTTCCGAGCTTCAGCGTCACAGAGCAACCCTCTGCTGCAACTCCTCCACTCAACTCCTTCAGACTAGCCAGCAGATATTAGCAAACACCTGCTGAGCTCATTATAGGAGCTACTTTTCAGAGCAACGCTGGTAAACATGGAGCTTCAGAAAGAGCAGGAGTTTCTCAAAGAGACAGCCATTAAGGATATATAAAGCATTTTTATAACAAATGAAGGTAACATAGTTACTTTATTAAGCTATAAAATTGTATTATGGGCCTTTAAAATACATAATACTGGCTCTTTAAGAGGTTTACTGGATACTTCACCTAATATGTTATGACTGTGAAGAGACTTTGGACAGAAAAACACACTGATAGTGACTGTACTTAATGATTACAAATCTTGGCTTCAACAGATCCAGTAATAACGCCTCCATTTGTAAAAGCTTCTACACAAAACCCAGCGTGTTCGAAAGATCAAGTCAGTTATTTTTTCAGCCCAGAAGCAGGAGAATATCATTTCCAAGCATTATTTTCTCTATTTGCATTTTAAAGGAAGACATTTAAATGCCGTGTTACCATGGAAACCAAAACTAGGCATATCTAAATTTCCTTTAAATTATATATTTTTATATAGTAAACATTTTAATTCACGCTGTTGTTACGTTGCATAAAAAAGGCCTTCTTGAGTAAAACTTTAAGTATCCTCCTAAGATTTTTAACAACAAATTATTATAATTGTTTATTTAAGTCACGGTGAGAGTGAAGATGATTTTTATTCGTTTATATTTGATATCCAGCATTCTCTGAGGTGTGTGCCGTAAATATTTCATGATTTAAAAATGTGGGTTCCTATGCAGATTAAAATACATGTTTATTTTATGCACAGCAAAAACACAAAATCCCACCAAGCATCCTTGATCCAGTCACAGTGCAAACACATTAGAGCACCTGAAACAAGACAAAACCAGCCCGAAAGGAAGAGCAGTCTGGTTCTGTCCAACACCCTGAGTGGAAACAATAACTACAGTTATCCAGGAAATGTGGCATGAACAGTGATTTATTTCCCTTTCCTCTCTTTTCTTCCCTTTTGGGGCTGCAGTGTAAATCTGCAGGTTTAAACAGAGTTGGGCTAAAAGGTGAGCAGCTGAAGACCACATGTTCAAAAATACCTTCCTTAAAATTCCTACAGGTATAAATCACAACTTTCATCTTAAGATTGCTTTTACTCAAGAGAGCCGACACTGGCCTCATTTGTTTGGAGTTATAAGTTCTGCCCTCATTATAAATTGTGCAGGGCAGGAAACAAACGACCTTGTTTCAGCATTAATATTCTGCACTGCGGTGATCAGTTAATGCAACGTCTTGGTTTAAACATTGTTTTTATTTCACTTTGCCTCATCAGGTTTGTAAGATACTTTAGGGAAGCCAACTTTTTAACTGAGAAACAATGTCTAAAATGTAGAAAAAACTGCATTTCTTAGCCAAATGAATTGTAAATAAAATAGGTTGATGGGTCAGCTGGTCTGCTGAAAAGCTCAAATAAAGAGGAAAAAAATCTTAACAGGTCAAAATTCACAGAAATGGTTGGGATAAATCTGTTACACCACACTGAATAGCAGAATCTGAAGTATTAGTTGTAGTTTCAGATTTGTTGAAATTGTTTTCCTCTTTAATTCAGCTTTTTTCCATCATTTTTAAAGGTCAAAATTGGCAAAACTTGGAAGCAAAAATCTGTGTTGGTAAAAATTAAATAAGGACTAAATCTCTGTGTAGAAGCCAAAATTTGATATACGCTCACCAGCAGCTACAGCTACAGACACGTTTAATTGTTTGTTAAAACAAACAGCAAATTAAACAACCACAACAGCAACTTGATGCATTTAGCCATCTTGAAATGGTGAAAACGACAAAGTTCAAACGAGGATGGAAAGGTCAGCAGGTCTTGTTGCTCCGTTCACATTTTTGGCTGAAATCCATTTTTTTTCCGTTTACTAATTAAGTAAACGTGACTGGAATTAAGTTTCTGTGTGAACGGGTTTCATACAAATCTGTTTCACACTCTTCACTATACTAATTCTAATAACATTCAAAGTACATCTAGCATTACTCGTTTCATCATCCTCATCTGAAGTTACGGACCTGCAACCTCATTTTGTGAAAACGTTTGCACATTTAACTTCGTTTCCACAACTTCCCTCATTTTAATCACTTTTAAAACACTTTAGCTCTTTCTACTTCTCATCTTATAAATATAAAACAGAGAGCTGCCGCTGGAGAGTGGACACCGGCACCAAAAAATGGAAAACAAAGAGAGAAAACCGGCCCTTGTGATCCAAACATCAGGACAGCCCAGCGGGAATTCTCCCGATCAGCCAACCTAATGCCTCATGGTTTAATTTGTCTTTTTTAGATGATGCTGGACTCTTTCAGCCAAGTGGCCGGGGAAACAGTCTGGTACTTTTAGGGAAAGTTCTCCAGCTGAAAATATAAGCTTAACTCTAACACTGTGTTGCTTACGGGTGACGGTAGGAAGGAGACGGAGACTCTTACTTTCTCTCCCATTTAGTGAAAATGTTATCAATCAAAGTTTCATGAAAGTCTTATGACTTCTAAAGATCTATAATCCATCCAATAAAACTTTATTTAACTTTTCTTCATTACAATTAATGAAAGAAAGTTTGATTAATGTCCTTAATCAAATTAAGGACATTAAACAAACTTAATTTGATTCTTTTGAGTTGAAGTAGATGTTTTTTGTTCTAAAGGCCAATATTTTCTATACAAATTGAATATTTTTGTTGGGTTTTTTATATATATATTTGAACAAATGTTAAGTAAGCATAATGTGTGAATCTTTAACTGTTTTTCAGTATGATTGTAGGGACAAGATCACTTTTTCAGTAAGGCTAATGTTAGGGGTTGGAGGGCCAAAATGTTCCTCCAACCCCCAATTTATTTGAATTCTTTCTCTTTTACCTGGACAACAATAAATAAAATGCATAATATTTTTCATTTGCCTAAATGTTTAAAGCCATTTACCTTTCTGGGTTTATTAGTTTCAGTTTATTAAGTCTATAAATGGTTTTAGTTTATTCCCAGCAACTAAAGTAAGAATTTTCTTCCACAAATTTCGCTGCATTTAATCAAATGTGATGGATGGGTGTGCCAAAGATTGTTTTTGATGTTTGTGGGCCAACTTATTATGAAATAAAAATAAAATAAAAAGTCTCTCTGCGTTGTTCTTAATAGTTTTTGTTTAAAAAGATAAAAACTTGCCATGGAAAATCTCATCCGGATGGCCAAATCTGTGCCATTCTTGAATTGCTGTGAGGGCCACACAAAATGAATCCAAGGGCCACAAATGGCCCCTGGTCCACAGTTTGGACACCCCTAACTTGCGTAAAAGTCGTGTTTATGTAAAATATCATAGATCACAAAAGGAAACAGCAGTTTTAAATCTTCCCTTCTGGAGTCAGAAATGGAAAAGGCTCAAATGAAGACGTGTTAAAAAGTCAGACGTCTGCTCAGCTGGTTGACATAAAACCTGCAAGTTTAAACGCATGTGCAGATAAGAAATGGATGCCAGTTTCTTCATACTCTATTGTGCAGGAAACAAAATGTGTGGACATGAAAACAGAGAGAATAGCACAGGCGGTGTTGACTAAACAAGACCAAAGTGTCACAGTCGCAACAGGTTCTGCCAGACCAACTCCAAGGTTAAATTTGCTCAATGCAACTTCAGCAGTCAGCATGTTTTAGTCCTACATAAAACATAACCTAAAAATTACTTCTGAGAAACTACTAAATGTGTTGCAATAATTTCTACAGGGCGACAAAAGCAGAAACAGATTGTATTTATGCTACTTTGAATTATTGTCCCTGGAGTCTAGATATTAACCTGTTAGGTTGAACATCCTGTCTACAGAGATTTCACTTATATTAGCAGTTTCTTTTAGCAAGGCGGCAGACAACATCCAATTAATTTGTTTCAATATCTGCATATTTTAAAAATGCTACTCTTTCCATGTTTCAACAGAAAATTATCCACGATTAGTTGAGCATCTTAAATATGTCATAATTTTCCCACTAACTTAAAAATAGCGGAATTTCTTCAAAACTGTTATATCTTTTCGTTATTTTTTTCACCTAGAGAGTTCGCCATTTGTTATTTATTATTATTATTATTATTATTATTATTATTATTATTATTGTCTGTTCTGTATCGGATTCTGCAGAGTAAACGCAGGAAGGAGTTGGGGATTTTCGTTTCAGGATTCAACACCTAAAAACACTCAAATATTTTCCACAGAACATTCAGTCTGTTGCACTAGTGTATTTTTAGGCTTAATGTTTATTTTTGCGATTATTAATAAGTGATTGCTGTGATAGATTATAGCTACCGCTGCTATTAGCTAATCTAACATTCTCCACACACAAACTGTAGCCCACAACACGCACATTTCATTAAAAAAACCAAACAAAAAAAGATTTCAATCTTACCTTTACCTATAACTGAAGTCCGTGCGCCGCTCATTTTGCACAAAAACGCAGAATCTGTCCTGACATCCCAGTTTTAGTGCGACCTGGTTCTGGATCTCAGTGGTCCGCCGCTCATGTTTGGTTTAAGTCAAAATCCCATCTGAGTCCACAAGTTGAGAAAAAAATGAAACGGCTGTTTCTACGAAGACATTCACAAAGCCAGTCTTTTCTTTCCGTGTGAAAAGAGCGGCTAGTCTTCAGCCTCCTAGTTTGGAGCAAACCTTCCCGCCCCGGTGTTGGTCCTCCTCTAGTTATTATTTCCAGCTTCGAGTGAAAATCCACTTTAGAAAACTATTTAAGTGTAGAAATATTGACGTCGGAAGAGAGGAAAAAACTATAAATATATCGCTGCACTTTGCTAGCTCGCTGTTACTGTCTCTTACTCTGCAGTTGTGGAGTCACAATGTCTGGGATCATGAGCGCCCCCTGCCATGAGGCCAGAGAACTGCCTGCCTCACATCGAATCTGTTCTCTGGTTTCTGATCGCTGCTCAGCACACGAATCACGTTACACACACAGTTGGTGACAAAAACACTATACATTATATAGATAAGCTAAATTATGGACAATCAGGTCATACATTAAATGTTTTTTAACCATTTTATTGGTGACGTACAGACAGGAGGAGCATGCTCTCATAGAATGGCAGCCGGTGCAGTTAGCCAGAGGTTGATCAACTCAAGGTGAGACTCAACTCGATGCTACCTCACCATCTGCGCTTCTGAGCATTTGAATGGAAAATTGCACAAATTCAGCGATTTTAAAGAAAAAATAATCAAAATTGGTTAACCTAAACAAAAAATAAATACTTTTTAGTACAAACCACAGGGTAAAAATAGCTATATAAATGATCTTATCATTATTATTTTTCCAGGATGACAGGTGAGGCCTCCCCTGACCGCACGTCACTGACTTTGCGATTGACTAGTGTAAATTTAGACAATGCCACATGGTGGCACTGTTAGCCGTAATTTAAAGAAAAAAAATAGTGAAGCGAGCCGGCATCGCTTCCTACATAAAAAAAGAACAACTTCCGAAGGAGTCACATTTGTGCTTCCAACATTTCTCTGCAGAAGACTGCGAGTCATTTGTATGAGCAAAACTTATGAGGAAGCTAATGGCTATTGCTACTACAGAAAGTGAAACCACCGAGATTTGACCGGACACAGAGTTGTTTACAGGGCTACTTACCGGAGCAGAGGTACATGTCCTTCACTGTTTTATTTACGAAGTTAACGGTGGCAGCAGCAGCACAAACTCCAGCTTTTTCCATGAACTCCTTCCTCTTCCTCATTTGCCCCTCCTCATCTTCACTTCCTCTTGTGATTTCTACATTTCCATCAATTTCAACTCAATCGAACTGAAACGTCTTCATAATGATACTAACTCAATGCTATTTTGGCTGGATGAAGCTAGCATAATTGGACCTGGCATACGTGATTTACCCAGAATGCATTGCTGTGTAAACAACATGGCAAAGTCCTTGGGATAATATTTATTTTAATGTATAAAAAGCTGGACTGTTTTTACTGTACTGTCTTTGCATCTAAAATAAATATTTCTCAAATATTTGTACAATAAATTGTATTCAAATTGTTTGGAATATCAAAAATATGCAACTTTTCTGCTTTCAGCTTCTCTGCAGGCAGATCATTTTATAATCTGCCTGCAGAATGTATTGTTATAATCCCCTTATTTAAGTTAAACATAATACATTATCCTGTTTTGGCTACAAACCTGCAGTGCATGATCGTTATAGACCTAAACAGGTGCACAAGATTGTGACCTTTTAGTTTATCTATTATCTACTAAAAAGAAGTAATACTGCACTTTCACTTGGTATATTTTATTTTATTTTACAAGAATGTTTGTAGAAATCCACCAAACTGCAAAGGCATATATTGTGTTTCTGCAGCCTTTATCGCCTCCATAAAGACTAAAACACGCTTTGTAAAAAAAAAACAAGTTGTATACATTTTATAAAATTTGGCATACGTATTGGCTAATCATTATACTCTAAACTTAGAAAATTTGTTTGCTTGTGTGGCGGTATCCATTTATAGGCCATTTTTATTTGAGTACACTTTCAAAGGCCTATGCAAATCAAAAGTTTTAAGTGTTAACCTTGGCATTTGCGGTGTTTACTCGAGTTACCATGAGCCAGGTGCGGCGGTCATTTATCACTGTTTGAATACAGCTGCACCATCTGCACTGTCCTCTGCATGCTCTCTGTGAGCAACAACAGCCTCAACCGATCCCTGTCTCCCTCCACGCTGCAGCCGCACGGCGAGCCAAATAAAATCTGAAAAATGACAAAGACGCAAAGACAACACACCTGACAGAAACAACATATAAAAAGTGTACAGAGCCCAGAGTGAATGCACATTGCAGAGGTTTGAGTTATTTTCTTTGAGCTACAAAGCAGCACAAAGCATTTTTCCATAGCATTTACATGAATGTTTAGACTAGCAAATGCCCTCCTGAAGCCAAGCAGGTGGAGAAGATGTAAGTGTTTGTTAAAATGACAAACTAAATTAAGTTTTTAGATATTTGAACTGGCTAAAAATAGAACAGGTGGGAGAAAACATAAATTCAGAACCCATAAATAAGAAATACAGAAATACAGGAAGTGGTAATGCAAACAGAGGACAAAGATGGCGAAAGACAATTGTCTCAAGATTCAACGACTGGCAAATCAAAGTTTTACAACTATTTGCATAAACTTGCAAATGTGGCTATCATCTGGATTTGAAGTGGCTGAATTTGCCTTCAGCCTGGATCCTTACATGAATGTTTCAAAATTATTCCAGGGAAGAAGAGAGAAGCCTTCAAGTATCTCTGACTTGCAAATTGGCTTCCTTGGAAACAAATGTCCTCCACAAACACAGAACAAAACAAAGACACAGAGGATACGAAACGTTTGCGCTCAGCTGTTACAATGCCAGGTTTTTATGATTTAGAAATGAAACCAAAAAAATCCTTTCTAATCATTTTCTACATCTAATAAGACTAATATCCTATATTTATTACAATTCTTTGGTGTTTGGGATTTGGCTTTCTTCTGTGCTTGATCCGTTCCTTTTGGTTTATTTATATTCAATAGGTCTTGCTATACCCAGTTCTCTGTACTCATTATTATTCAAAGAGTGTTGCTATACAGGTTCATCCCTTTGTTTTTAGTTTCTTAGTTTATTCTTGTGTATTGTTATTTGTACATTTGCATTTATTTATCAGATTATTGTCAGGCCTTTTCGGCTCGGTTTATAGTTTCTTTGGCAGGTAAATTCGACCCAAATTTTAAAAATTTCACTGCAGTCTGAACGACCCAATTCCAATCTTTTCACCCAAAGCAAAAAGTCTGATTTGTGGAACTAAATCATATCTGAATGTTGCATTTTCTCCAACCTTTACGTCACATTACGTGAGACATGCTTCATAATTCTGCACTAGAAGAAGTCAGATGCGATAAAGCCGGACAAAAATAACAGACAAAAATCATATTTATGTTATTAGGAAATAAGTTTTTGTCACTAGAGTGCATCACATCCCAAACCCACCACTCTCAGTTCTGACTGTGCATCCAAACAGACGTCTCTACAGAATCTGCACCACTACATGTGCTTTCTTTTTTCTTAGCTTCCTTCATCTTTTTATAATTTTGTGACCATACTATCTGCTCCCATTGCTGAATATCTTTAAAATTGATGCATTAATGGCAGCGGCCTTTAGGGATGGGCATTGATCGTATCGTTTATCATTTATTTAGTTTTTTGATCATTATAAGAATTTTGTTTAGTCGTTGTCATGAAAAATGTCAGTTTTTGAAGATGAAAAAAAAAAAAACTGAAAGTTTGATTGGAAATGTTATTTTTGCTATTTCCTCCACTGTTGGTTCCACAGGAGAATCAATGGATATCAGTAAATGAGGTGCAGTTCCTGTGTGCAGTGTAGTGACATAAATCACACTTCTTTAAGTGTAATTTACCAAATCACACTTCTTTAAGCTTCTTCAGCCTCCTAAAGTGCATCTCGTTAAGCTAGTTACTGTCCCTCACTCAGCTTCCCTGCACATTTCCTCTGATTCATTCCTTTGGTTTCATTGTCATTTTCCAACACTGCTTCACCATGCAAACTTTTCATTAGTCATTGCTGGATTCTTCCTCTCACTCTCTGCATTCCTTGACTTGTTCACCCTACATTGCTCCTGTAAGCTGTATGAAAGTTAACCAAAGTTTTATTTGTATAGCGCATTTCAGCAACAAGGCAGCTCAAAGTGCTTTACACCAAAAAACCAGCAACCAACTGTTGCATTAATCATTGCAACATTAGTTCTGCAGGTGACAGAAGACTGAATTTGTATCTGTCTTTATGTGACTCTGGAGGTTCAGGTCTGATGAACTGAAGCTGTGCTGACTGTAATTTTCTAACTGCACATATTTGTCACATTAAAGGTGGAAAACATTTTGAAATTATTATATTTTCAATGTTTCACATCAAAAAAATTGGAACGTTGCAGGCGTAAAGGTTCAGATGTGATTCTTGTGAAACATAAATATAGAAAGAATTTTTTTTTGCCCTTTCCATTGACCTTGTCTCGTCTGTTACTTTAAAGGGTAATTCAGCCACTGGAAGCGTGCCAGCTGGCTGTACTTTAGCTTAAATAAACATGTTTATGGTGCTGTGCAGGTTCAACAAGCCTTACTAATGAGTCAGAAATTGAACCTTTCCTTTTCTTGTTTCATTCTGGGTTTTGATGCCTCAACATGCAAAGGCTGGCTCCCATTTGCAACCTTGAAAAAAATGACAACAAATTTTTTCTGTGCTTTCAATTTGCTTTTGCGTCATAATAAGATTTGAACATTAAGAATGCAGTCCAGAGCATGGGTTTGTGGCCCCTGGACTGATTTTGTGTGGCCCCTGCAGTTAAAAAAATATACAAATTTAGCTCATAGATGCAAATGGAGACATTTCTGATTTGCAATCATGGTAAAAATTGTTACCAACATAATTTTCTTACACAGGAAAATGTAAAGTACAACACAAAGTATTCGTCTTTTTATAGCCAGATTTTAAAAAAGTAAAACTAAGACTTTTACTGAAAAGCTGACTTTGCTGCACCCAGATCAGCTTTTATTCTTTCTTAAACTTGGCAAAATATAGCAAAAGTGGAGCAAATCCTGTTGCTAGTGCTGAAAATACATGTATTCAATCTAACCCCAAAAAACCTGAAAACTAGACATCTTTCTTTTAATACAGCTCACATGCTAAATTAAAGTAGTAGTAAGTAGTAACTTTCTGCCAAAAAAAAACTCAAAAATTTGAAGGTAATCTCAAAAATATTCTAGAAAAAAGCAAGAAAATTTTCTAGGAAAAAAATGTAGGTTAATATCAGAAATTTTCTTCAAAAACCTTGGTGATTTCAGATGTCAAAAATTTTCTTTTGTATATTTTTCTAGAAAATTTCAAAGTTTTCTATAAAAAAAAAATTATGAAATTAATCACAAATGTTTTTAGTTTTTGGCGTAACCGTCGTAAAAGTTGCTTTTGAGTTTTGGAGTTTCATTAAATATTGAGCTACTTTATTTGCTTGATTTTAAGTTGGGTTTCTTTTGGCCCCCAACTACGTTTGAGTCTACAACTTTGGCCCACTTGGCAAAAAGTTTGGCCTAGAGATCAACTTCTGCCCCTGCAGCAAAACCAAAAGTTCCTAGGGTTTTATTTCATATTATACATTTAAATTATTACTTTGAATGAGTTTCCAGGATGTTCCCAGCAACTTTGAACCAGCAATGACCCTCCTTTTGGTCCGACCGGCCCCCCTAAGGCTTGTCAGCCCAACAACGTGGTAATTAAGTGGAGCTGCTTGTCAAAAGGCAGCAGTGCTACACATTTCTTATTGGATTACAAGGTGCTGGGAAGGAATGCAGGCTCCCAGCGTTGCTGCTGGTAGAGGCTGAAAGCAGGGTTGCCAGATTGGGCGGATTTCTGCTTTTGAACTCATTTGGCTGGGGGGAAAAAAGCTTGTTGCTCTTCATAACATTTAGTGGGTTTTTAGAAAGGTTTCAGGGAAATTTCTTTCAAAATAGTTGTGAATGTGTGACAGGAAAGCACATTTTTAAATAAAATGCACGCTAGCGGACTCTTTATAGTCTGCTTTAATCAAACTCTGGCTCGTACATTCAGCTAGAAAGTATGGTTCGTTTGCAGAGGTGTGAATGTGATAATCAGACCAAAAAAGCAAACTCTGGTCTTCCTACAAAACTCTCAGTTCCGATAAAGTGAACTCGGGTGCGATTTGACTGCATATATTAACATTAAGTGGATCGGAAACTGCTCCAAAAGAAGTGAATTCTGGGTAAATACAACCAAAACAAATGCTAACTAGCATTAGCAAAAGAAACAGCAAAAGAGAAATCCTATAACTGCTAAAACCTGATCGTACTCCATTTTCGTTAACATTTTGTGAAGTAGGAAGTTGAGCTGGTCTTCTTTGGATGCTATTGTGTCATTTTCTTTGATAGTTCTGGGTGCAGTGCCCCCACAGGCAAAGAGGGGAACAGGTTTTCAATTAGTTTGGATCATTTGACGCAGTGCAGTGGGAAAGTGAACCGCAGCAGCTGAAAATTTAACAAATGTTGCAAATTTGGTCCCAATTGAATCGAGTGTACTATCAGGTGTGGAAGCAGTAGTGGTATTGTAAAACAGAAATCCCATGGCAACATTGTGATTTAAAAGGACATAATGACAGAAAAAACTCAAGTCTCATTGTGTTCAAAGTACAACCAAAACTGTTGTGGATCATCTATGTGACTACATGTGGCTCCATCAACATGAATTTCACTAGAGGTTGAGATTTGTGCTGGGTTTTTTTTACTTTGTTGGGTTTTTTGCTGTTTTGTGCTGGAACCGTCAGTCAGATCTGGCAACTCGGTCTGAAAGAAACAGCGTGGGTGAAAATGAATGGGCATCCTCGCCTTCCTTTCACGGCCACTAACCCCCAATGCAAAATACCGCATGTGCCATTTATTCCCAGAGTCAAAACAACCCACCATGCGATGCTGTGCTGTAAATGTGTGTTTGTGTTTGACTTTGTGGTGCCTAATAGAGTCTTAATGTGCAGAGGATTGTAGCGTAACAGATGCGCTGAAAGTTTGTGGCGTGACAACGGCAACAGTGGGATGGATGGCTTGGATTAACACCTGGCGAAGGGTTCATAGGCGTGTGTTTTGGGTTGAGACAACTCTGGTGGTGATAAAGCAATAAAGCAAACACATAGTCACTGGAAGGGCAGCCAGGGGCTATATGGGCAGCAGGGCAGGAGAAGAATAGGTCCGTTGTATCCAAGCAGGGAAAATCCACATTATGTCATTTTATTTTCATTTAGCCTGGTTTGTGTCTCACATGTTTATGGCTGTTTTGCCAGAATGAGGGGTTTCTGCATGTTTCTATTAACTGGATTAAAATTACAGACTCACCGCAGCATCACGTCATGTTGTGATCCAGTTTTTTTACCAAAAACTGGATCACAACAGCCTAAAATCTGTTGGGTTTACTTGTGTTTAAAGACAATTTTCTTTTGCAAAGACTTAATTCATTTTACCAAACCGTAACCAAAGAGTGAGAGAGTTGCTAGGTAACCAAAGAGTGAGAGAGTTGCTAGGTAACCAAAGAGTGAGTGAGTTGCTAGGTAACCAAAGAGTGAGTGAGTTTGTTGATTTCACCAACCTAGCTTAGCTCACTGTGAGAGTTTGAGCGGCTAACGTCTTTCCTCTACCTACATTTCCCAGAATGCTGTGCGGTTCTGGATCAGAGCTCAGTGAATATTTTATAAAATGAATGATCTATTGATACTGATCATGTATCTATCACATTTGAACTGCATTGTGATGTGATATCTGTTTTGCTGAAACAATAAAAAGACTCAATTTTATCTTTTGAAAATCAAACTAAAATGCTTCTCAACCAAGCAACAAGGAATGGAAATAATGGGAAAAAATTATTGTAAAGAATCAAGAATTACATATGTTGGTTCATCTATTATGTTGACATGAAAACTTCCCCTGCTTATGTGACACATTTATGACTTTGCATCTTGGTGGAGGTTTTATTTTATTTACTTCTTTAAGTGCTGACTTAGTGACATTCAACACTTTGTGTGTACAAACAACAAACACACTCTGTGACTTTTCTTTCCTGTCTTTTTATCTTTGTCTTGAAATACGAGCTACGTATACTGTTGTGTGTGTGGGGGGGGAGGGGTGGGTAGGGGTGTGTGTGTGTGTGTGTTTCATTACCTAACCTCACAGCATGAAGGTAAGTCACTGAAGTCTGTAAATGGCAAACAACACCTGCATGCTGTAAACAAAATGCTACTGTGTGAACTCCAGCTGTAGATAAGGGGAAGGTGGAGGAGGCGAGTCGGCGGTCCGGTTCCCTCTGCTGACGTGTTAAGTCTCACACTTTGGGAATGAAACAGGAGAAAGGCCTTCAGCAGATACTTATCAGTGGCAGTTAGTGGAGACAAACATTGTCACCTTCTGCTGTGCAGACGACTGCAATCATAAAACCCTCCAAGGTCGTTATTGTGCTGCGGCGTATCTCAAGATTTGATACTTTAAGGCTGTAAATGTGACTTAGCTGAAGTGCTCTTCCTGTTTCTACTGGAAAGCTACTGAATGAAACCGTCAACAGGAATATGAGATTATATCAAGTTTATTTGTTTACAAATAAACAAACTAGAAAAAAGCTGTTTGAGTGTAGTAAGCTGTAAGCAGAAATAATTGTTGAACTGAACACATTAGCTACAATATTAGAAGAGAAAAGATAGAACAAATTGAAGTGCTGTGCAAAAGCTGGTTTTCCGTTAACTAAGCAAATTTTGTGGCTAAAATTTGCTTCTTTTTTTTTTTTAACCAAAAAGAAAATTTTTGTTTAGAAAAAAAACTCAGAAAAAGCCTTTGGTTCTCCTTTTTGTTCACATTGGTTCTAATTTTGCTGCAAAACTTTTTCATCAAAAAGTGAGAATTTTTGTTATCAAAACACGGTTTCAGCAATTTTTTTGAAATCTTACATTTTTCAATAAAAAAGGTTTTTGCTCTAGAATGAGGTGGTTTTTCAGCTGTATCGAAATATTTGTATTCCACAAAACACTTTATTCACATCACGAGTCAAATGATCAACGACTGGATGTTACTACTGGCGGAAATGACAAAGAAGACGACAGGAAGTGGTAGGAGGATGATGGTTTGTTTTTGTCCTTTGCTCTTGCAGCATCACACACTTCATAAAAAGTTGTGTCATTCCAACGTGTTGAATCCACAACTCTTCTGGAAAATCACAGATTACAGTTTCCCAAAACGTCCCATACGCAGCCGCTCCCAAGTAGGTGGGGCTTGTCGCTCCAACACCTGAATAAGACGCTGATGTTTCCTCTGATTGGCTGATGGATCAAAATAATCTCACCTAACTGTTTACATCCGTCGCTGTCATGATTTTTAATGGCTTATTGCATGAACAAGCTTACTCACATATGGTTTTGATTTAATTTCCTGTTTAACAGAAAAACCCTGGTGGTGAAATTGTTTTTCTTTTACATTAGCATAATAGCAACAAATGGAAACGCAGCTACAGTTAATACAGTATATTAAGACCCAAAGCTGACTGTTGCTAAGGTTGATGCAAAAATGCATGTCTGTGCAAAATCAGAAATGTACCTGTTATCCTAGGAATAAACTTTTACTCTAAAAAAAAACAAACATGAAGGTCAGACTAAAGTTTGCCAGCAAGACAGAGACCGTAACTCTCTGATTTATTATTAATCTTCAGGACAAAGGACATATTTGGCATAAACCAGATGTTAGCATTCCAGGAAAAGTACGGCATAGCCACTGAAGCATGGAGGTGGGAGCGTCATGCTTTGGGATGCTTTTCAGCAGCAGGATCTGACCAGCTCACCGTTAAAGAATCCATCATGAATTTATCCGTGTATCAGAAAGCTGAGACAATTTGTAAAAAAATAAAATAAATCAAACCTGAAGTGAAACTGGGCCCTGAAACATGACAATGACCCAAATCCATTGGGTCATTTTCATGACCCCACTTCACCTTTAAGTGACCCAATTCACTTCAAGGTGAAGCTCTCAATTCACCGGTCGATTTACGTTCTACGGTCACAAACTCTGGGTAATGATCGAAACAACGAAATCCAAGCAGCTGAAATGCGTTTCCTCTGCATGGATGTATTATTCAAACAATGGAAATAAAACCAGCTATTGATCCCCGGTATTTGTGGGGGATTACCGATCATAACAGTCCATAAAAACCTAAAATTTATGGGGGGGAACCCTTTTACCTGTTTATTTCAATAGTTAAAAAAACAAACATGTCTTAAAAACATTAAAGTTGCAGTATGTAACTCTTATTTTAAAAAGCTTTTATTTTTTGAGACAGAAAAGATCCATCTCCTCCGCCTCCTCCTGAGCTGCTCCTGATCATTAACCGCAGAAATTAGAGATTTGTGACTTTTCGTCTGTTTTTCTCCTGACTTTTTTTTTTTTTTTTAATCATTGCAAGGATCAGTGTTCACCAGTACAAGTGAAAGCCGCGTTTGGAGTTGTCTTTCAACACACACACACACACACACACACACACACACACACACATACACACACACACACACACACACACGCGCGCGCGCGCGCGCGCGCGCGCTGAGAGGGGAAGTGCGCGCAGACACACATCCTGAGCAGATGAAGTGACGCTGCTTCAGATTTATGGCCTCACGTCGCGTTTCAAACCCCCGAAGAGCGGTTAATCCGCAAACACTGCGTGTTGCCGCAGCGATCTGTGTGTGTTTGTGGATAAAAAGCAATCTGTTACATCCCTGTAATTATTTTCAGCTGAGTGATTAGCTGGTGATTTTTGCTGGAGGATCTCCGTAATTGGCTGTGACATTTATTTGACACACTTAATGAATTGCAGGGAAGATGCTGCCGCATTGTTAGTTTTATTTTCCCATAAATTACCGGATCTGCCTCTGATGTTCTTATCTTAATGATTCATGTTTAACAACTATAGCAAACATTATTGCTGTAAATTAAAACATGAAATAAACAATTATCGATCCACTTTTAGTAATAGTTAAATGGGACATATTTATTTTTATTTATTTTATTCCGATTTTTAGATTTAGTTGAGGAACGATAGTTGTACAAAATAAATACATTTTTACTGATGTACAAAAGTTAATTGTAGGGCTGCAGCTAATGATTATTCTAGCAATTATTCTGACGGTTAATCGATTAAACGTAAAAATGGCGCATTCTACAGGTTTTTATTAAATCACTAGTCTTTTTTTATAAAATATTAGAAATACATTAAAAGATTTAAATAAATAATTCAATGGTGTTGCCGTAGCATTCCTTTAGTGAATCCTTGATCTTTTGTAGCAAAAGATATATTGGCAGCTAAAAATACTTTTAACATAAATATATATATTAAAGAGTTTGATCAATATTTATTCTGATTAATAATTGGACAGAAAAAATCGCATACTAGGATGTTTTTGTTGGTTTTTTTATAGAATTTGAACCAGATTAAATTAAAATTGCCACTTGAAGAATTCTGGGTAGAACATTACAGAAAAAAAATTTTCTATCTTAAATGCAATATATCTATCAATTAATCAATCAGTCAACCAATCTATACATGTTTGGTACAGTTTTGGCTTAACTGCTGCTCTGAGTACATTGTCCCATCAGCTGATGGCTTTTTGAGTTTGTATGCCCCAGTTAGCGATTAATCAATTACTAAATCAGTTATAATTTAATTAATCAATTAATCTGATTAATCATTTCAGCCTTAGTTAAAAATAATTTCCATCTAATTTGAAAATTAGGTCATTTAGTGTATTTGGTAAAACTGTAAATTAAAATTCTGTTTTTAAGTGTTGAAACATTTGTGTATTCATTAATTTAAATATTTTTAGATATTTTGCAAAGTGACATTAAAACTCTTCAAGTTGAAAATAAAATAAAATGAGATTTTTTTTACAGTTTATTGACATGAGAAACAATAAACATTGGATAATGTTTAAATACTCTACACAATAACGTTATTAAAACATGCACATGTAAAATATTATATCCTGTACATTTATGTTACAAACAAAGTTCACACTGACAGTTTTTTTTTTTTAAGCAGTGCTTGTGTTTTCATTTGAGCCCGAAATGTTTTGTAGTGCAAAAAAATGGATCCTGGTCAGAGTCAGTGGAATGCTCGGCTCACCGCCGGCGCCGGCCGCTTCAATATGGCCTCCACCGAGAAGGAAAGAGACTCGCCGGACGCCATTTTGTTCCCCGTGGGTTTGGTCGATACATCCTTGCCGTTTCCCTCCCTGAACTTGCGCGCCGCCTCCTGCAGCAGCTCCCTGCAGTACGGCGCCCTCAGGTCCGGCCCGCCGGGTTTCTCCGCCAGCGAGTTCTGGACCAGGCTGTGAAAGGAGTCGAGTTTCATGGACAGCTTAGCGCCGTCCTTGCTCAGCTTCAGGTTGTGGGAATGACTGCTGCTGGGGAAGGAGTGTCCGAAGCTGCGTTTTGGAGGAGAGAAGGCCGAGCACTCCTTCATTTGGGAGGCGCTGGGAGGTTTGGGGTCCAGCAGGGCGGCTGCTCGGGACCCCTCCAGTTTGGCGGCGAGCCCGGCCGCCGCCTCCTGCGCCGGCGGCTGACTCTCAGTGGGCATCACTTTAGGCTCCCACACGGCGCCCGGCTTCATGTTCTGCACCGCCGTGGCGTTGAACAGGCACTGCTGATACAGCAGAGCGTCCCCCAGGTTGGCGGCGCCGCGGGGCCACATCACAAAACCGCCACCGCCGCCGGTGTTGGCGCCGCGCAATGGCTGCAGCGGGTAATGGCGGTAGGTGGTGGCCACGCTGACGTTGGAGGAGATCAACTCGACGTTGGCGGCGCTGCTGGGATACGGCGCCGGCAGATCCAGGCAGCCGGAGCCGAGAAAGCCGCACAGATCTTTGGGTTGATGCTCCACCTGAGGCGGCGAGAAGCCGGCCTTGTAGGCGCTGAACTCTGCGGCGGCGGCGTGGTGGACCAGGCCGGCCGGGAACCGCAGCGGGCCGGCGGCCGCCTGATTGCTCTCCAGAACCTCCCGCTCTTTGTACTCGCGCTCCAGCATGATGGTCTCCAGCTCCTTGTCGGCGAAGGCCCTCCTCTTCCTCATGCGGTCGCTCAGCGGTGGAGGAAGGGCGGCGTTGGGCGCCAGGAACGGATCCGGCTGCACCGGACGGTATCCTGTTAGCACAGAAAAAGACATTGGAAAACGTTAGCAGGTCAAAATTTGCTCGTTTAAATCGATCAGTTTCTATTCTAACGGTGGTTCACATGTTGCAAGAGTGACGACAGTTTTATCTGCTAAAGAAAATGTTTTTTAATTCGAATTACAATACATTGACAGATATCCAATTTTTCACTTCCGATACCGATATCTGAGGTTTAGTACCAGCTGATACCAATCCGATACAGAAAAACAACTGACTTTAAATCAGTGCTCCCAACTGATTAAAAGTATTTACCAGAGTAATCTGAGTCTAGCGCTCCAATTAATCCCGATTAGTCAGACTCAAGCACAGTGATTAATTGTGATTAATCACTGTGCTTAACTTTGTAAGCTTGAAATATAAGTATATACGCAGTTGTATTTCTTGAAGGAATGGCGGTCGGTGCAAGTCTCTCCTTCTGCCGCACTCCAACCAATCAAAACACAGGAAATTATCTGATTTTATTTGTTTTATGTTGCAGAAAGCAGGTAACAATCTCCCAGTACTCAATGCATCATAGGGAAACTTACTCCACTACACATGCTTACTAGTAGTAGCAAACATGTTCAGGATTCAACTGACAGATGAGACAGAGGAGATAGATTTTTTTTTCTGGTTATCAGGTGTGTCGCCCCTTTCTGATGCCGCCCTGGGCAACTGCCCGTATCAAAAACCGCCACTGTTTGCAAAAAATGTTTGTTTTATTGTCTCAAACCAAACATGTCTGAAGATTCTCAGTTCACCAGGTTTTTTATTCAGGAAGGTTTAAAAGAAACCATCTTGTTGTAAACATTAATTTAGAAATGAATGGAGAGTTTCCCGTTTTATTTTTCATTCTTACCCTTATTGGTGAAAAAAGACACAATCAACACTTTTAGCCACAAATCAACCCAAACAGACATTTTGGAAGCACAAAACATCAACAAATATTTCATGTTGTCTCGTGTTTTTCTCCTTTCATTTCCTAATAAAAACAACAAACTAACCTAACAATTAAAAAAACTAATTTAGGTAGTTCCTCATTTACTTCAAATTCCTAATATATGTTTACTGGCAAATTTCTGCCAGAGTTTAGCAAAAATGTCCAGCATAAAATATAATTTTTTCCATTCTGTAAATTAGCAGTCGGCTCAGTATTGATTATGTTCATAAAAATTTCAAAATATTAGCACATCTCACCAGATACAGGTCTATGATTAGGCATGTCACAATAATGTTTAAATGTTTCTGGATGATAAATTGTCCGTGAAGTTATCACGATAAACAATAATATTGTTATTTTGAGATCATTTTCAAGTAAAATAATGGTAATAATGGCACAATAATGCAATAACACCCTGTGAGAGATCAATAAACTTTAAATTCCAATGAATATTTAAACACTGGAACTGGAAGACATTTTAAATATCCAAAATAAATAAACAAGACAACAAATAAAATTAATTATGAAGTTTCTGTAAACAAAATTATCCTTCAAAAAAAGGGGCTAGTTGAGACCAAAACACCAAACTGAAAAGTTTTACCATAAAGCTTTTGGTAGAAAAAGAAAAAAAGAGAAAAACAATAAAAACAACAAATGGAAATTATTGAGCTTGTTTTAATTTAAAAAACAATTAATTAATTTACAGCAAGTACAAAGTCTGCCAAACATTCACTAAAAATAAATGATAATAAAATGAATATCTGTGGCCCACTGGGCTACCGCCGCAGTAATCCCTTCCTAAAGTCTTTATGACTGACGGAGAAACAGACGAGAATAAAAAGGGATTTTGGAAGATTTGCAAAGAAAGGTTTATATTTCTGCCGCTTTACCTTCTAGGATGCTTTTGGCGAGCATCGTCGAGGGTCGGATGTGTCGCTGGTAAATCCTCCTCTCCGCTGGAATCGGTTTCCCAGAAATCCCTTTCTTATCCTAAAGCACAGGGAAGAGCAAAGAAAAACATTCAACCCGGCTGTCAGGAAGTTTTCTTGATTCTTGAGCAATAACTGATTAGCTCAGCTTGAATGTCTGGATAATTTAAAATAACATTAAGGGAAAATGGGCCGTAACTCATGTTTCTGATGTTATCACAGCGTTAAAAAGTGACTCAAAAGTAATCCCAGGATGTAAATCTTCTGTTTAATTTAAGCTTTTAGATGTTGAATACACAAATTAGTATTCACGATATTTTAGCAAACTGTAGGTTGAAGAAAAAAAGTATAATCCGAATGAGAAAAAAGCAAACAATAAAAGTAAATTTTAATAGAAAATTAGTGTTTTAAATGTATATTTATCTTGACAAATAAGTTCAGGTACAGACATTGGATTGAATAAAAATAAGGCAAATTGATATGATTTTAATTCATGTCATGCATAGTAAACATTCACATGAGCATCATTTAAAGCACATTATTAAGAAAATAAAACATGTAATTGTTTAAATATAAAAAAATCTATTAAAATGTCTGCAGATGTTAATCTAAGTTAAATATATTTAGTTTTACTATTTTAGATGTTTCTTTTATTTCAACTGGATAACTTTTATGTGTTCATTTTATTTTTTAAATCTGTAATTGCTAATTTTTTCCCAATAATTTGTGAATATTTAAAAAAGAAGAAAACAAACAAAAAGCTAAAACCCTAAACTAGAAGCTGAAGACGTGCAAATAAAATCAGAAAATGAAAAGTTTCTGCTAATATTAAAGTTGTGATTTTTAAAGGTCGGGGAAATAATTATAAAACTTGAACTGTATTATAATTATAGTTAAACACAGTGAGGCTCTGAATGAAGAGAATTTACTCAAAACCTTGTTTCTGCTTCTGGTATTTCATTAATTGCACTAATTTATTAAACTACTGAACTAAGTCAATTAATAACTGTGTTATTATGCAAAAGATAGCGTCGGTTTAAAATATCAAAAATAGATATGGACATCAAATATCACGACATTATGTGCTGCTAAGGTGACAAATTATAAAAGTGATAATAATAACTCTGTATTGCTTTTTTATGTAAATATGGCAAACTGCTGCAGTAGAAAAAAATATATATATAATTTTCTTCTTGAGGACACCAAGAACATAAAGAATGTGCCAAATGGCAAGCAGTAACTGCATTTAATCATATTTTTGTATTTATTTATATTTATGTATACTTTCAATGAAAAAACTATGGAGAAAAAAGTCAAACTAACAACAGGGACAGAGTTTAAACATTGATTATTGGAAATCAAGATTCTTATAAAGGATAAAAATAGAATCAGGTTTGAGCAGAGTTAAATCAAATTCAGTTTTTGTAACTTAAACAGATGTTTAGGATGTTTTGTGGGAACAAAAAGACAAAAGAAACTGACTTCATTTGCATAAACCTTCCTCAAAAACCAGCAACTAATTTGCAGAGTTGGGTAGTAACTAGTTACATTTACTCAATTACATTTACTTGACTAGCTTTTTTTTTAAATAATACTTAAATAGTTTTACTATGTTGTACTTTTTACTTTTACTTGGGTGATTTTATTAGAAAGTATTTCTACTCTGACTTGAGTAAAATTTGTGGATTTTCTTCCCACTGAATGAAAAAGAAAAAATGTTTTAACCAAAAATCCAGACCCAGACACACACCTGCAGTTTTTATTAAAGTTTCATACAATTTTTATTGAAAGAAACTGATTTGGAAACATTTTATTTTGCTTGATTTTGTTTTTTATATGAATTATTGTCAAACCTGTTCACTTATTTTTTATCTAACTAGGGTGTCCAAAGTGTGGCCCTGGGTCTGTTTGCGGCCCTTGGATTGATTACATGTGGCCTCAGACTTCAGCTCCAGAAAAATACAAATTTGGGCCCCCAGTTCAGGTATTGGATATAGATGGAGACGTTCCGTCTTTAATTTGGTAAAAAATTATCACAAACAAATAAAATCTTCTCACAATAGAAAATATTGGCTTTAACACAAAGAACTCGTCTTTAAATCACCACGTTTCTTCATTCTCCTCAAGAACCAGTGACTTTTATGCAAAAGCAAACTTTGCTTCACCCAGAGCTGCTTTTAATTAGTTTAATAAACTTAAATAAATACAGCAATCATTATTAAAGAAAGCTTGACCTAAATCCTGACTTTATTCACCAGAACTGATTAAATTGTTTTCCAGTTTTTTCCATTAAAATTAGCTAAATTATTTTTAATAATGTAAATCTGTGGAACCCTATTAACTGTTTTGGATCTAATAATTTGCACGTCCTTTTCCAGTAAGAAATCTGACTGTTTATGAATCTGTTTACGAATTACACGCTTAGTTTATGGTAGTTTAGTTTATTGTTGAGTGGGTAAAAAAAAACATTCCTCTATAAGGATCTAGAGTTGCTGTATTAAAAAATTCAGACTAGCTTGTGAGCACAATAAGCATTTGTAAATGTAATTTTTTTTTTAGCATACAACAGGGGCGTCCAAGCTGTGGCCCGGGGGCCACGTTTGGTCCTTTAGATTAATTTTCTGTGGCCCTTCACTGTAATTCAAGAATAGCACAAATTTGGCCAACTGGATGAATTTTTCCGTGCCAAGTTTATATTTGCTTAAATGGAAAATATTAAGTACAACACAAAGACTTTTTATTTGATTTTGTTTTGTTTTATTTCGTGCCACAAACAGACTTTGGCGCACCAGTCCATCACATCAGGCTAAATACAGCGAAGGTTGTGTTAGAAAGTTTTTACTGGGAATAAACTAAAAACATTTTATAAACTTAAAAATGTGAACATAATGAACCCAAAACGTTAAATAACTGTAAACATTTAGGCAAACGTAAAATATTATGGGTTTTATTCATTGTTGTGCAGAGAAAAGAGAAAGAACATTTTGGCCCCTGAATACTTTCAGTTTGGAAACTTTTGGCCCTCAGTGCAAAACGTTTGGACACCCCTGGCGTACAGTCTCCTTCTGACCTGATCAATAACTATTATTATGCCTTATCTACTGTTTATAGATTAATTGATAAGATATAAACTAGTTATGAACGGTAGAAGCGGTGCCGTCATTTTTAAGGGGTAAGATGTTTTTGCACTGACCTCCGTGGCCTGCTGCCTCCTCAGGGCCACCTGCGCCGCCATCACCCGCTGCCTCTCCACCACCAGCAGGCAGTTGGCGCACTGGCAGTCCCTCCACCTGCAGAAGCGCTTGTGGCCCTTCAGGCAGGAAACCACGCCGTGGTTGCGGCATCGGGCGCATTTCGGCGTGCGGCTCAGCTTCCTCTGGTCGCCCGAGCTCAGGTCGCTGGGGCCCGGCTTGCCGTCGCCCTTCCCGCCGTCTCCGTCCCCGTCTCCGTCCCCGTCGTCCTCGCCGAGCGGCGCGGAGCCCGGCCGGCTGCAGCACACCGAGTCCTCCGGCTGCTCGTCGCTCTCCGCCTCCAGGCTCTCCACGTCGATTTCAAAGTCTGCCATGTCCTCCTCCTCCGCTTCTAACGCGGGTTATTTCTGCAAAAATCAATCAGTCGAGTTTATTCGAGCAGCGCATTTCAGCAACGAGGCTCTTCAAAGCGCTTTACGTCATAAAAGCACAAAATAAAAGTCATCAATAGTTGAAACGTTTTAATTAAAACGGTGTTTCATTTACTGTGGTTCAAAAGCAACTAACGGCTCTAGATCTGAATTAACTCGGTGTTTGGGCTGTTTTACTATTTTCCTGAAGTTTGATCCAGATCTGTGATGCAGGAGCTACAATAATAAAATAACCTGGAGTCATCTAAAAACTCAAAACTTATTATTTTCACTTTCATTTCATTTATTTGACAGGAACAATGCACTCAAAATGCGGTGCGTCCAGAGTATAAAGAGCTAATTCGCAACTGCAGCCCCTGGTTGGTCATTTAAAATACATGAAATTTATAAATCTAAGTTCTATACAGGTTTTCCTGTCCAAACTGTTCAACCTTCAAATTCACATATTAAAAACTATACATTAAGACTAAGACATAAAAATACAACAATAATAATACATTCATATTCAAAACCAACCCTGCAGACTTCAAATTTATATAAATATCCTTTTATTTATAAGAATCTCACCTCCAGCTAACACACTAAAAGCTTAATTTAAGTTAGTTTATAACATAGATTCTTTCTTAGAAATGTTGTATTGTTAGTAAAACACCCAAAAGTGGAGATAAATTTATTTTTCTTTAACTTTTAGGGAAATAATAATAATAACAATAAAACCCTGTAAAATAGCCCTTATTTAGAAGAAGTGTCATTATGATTTCCTTATAAATATTTTTGACAACTGAGTCTTATTATTAAATTGATACCAATAAGCTTGTTAACAAATGTAGCTATTTTATTATTGTTCTCAATAAGATATTAATTTACAGTTTTCCACTGCAGTAACTTCAATCCTCAAACTTAAACAAAGTAAATAAAAAGTTTTAAAAGCGTGAAAAAAAACCACAAGACACAAAATGACTATGAAGCTAAAGTTTTATTCTGTCTGGACATGTATCTGGCCATCACTAAACTGTCATTTTTAAGTCACTAACTTAGAATAAAGACAGCTAAAAGCACCGAGGTTCTGCAGCCTGAATTAAAAACCACAATAACCCAGTTCGGCTCACCTCCAGCGGTCCGGGCGGAGCCGCAATCAGCCGCCGGTGGTCCGGGGGAAGCGGTAATCAGGCTCTCCGGGGTTTGATGGATGACACACGCCGTCCCGGCTCCAGCTTTGAAGGCTAATTAGATGTTAATTGAGCGGATGAATGAGGGTCGCACCGCGAACACGTCCAACTTCCTTCTGGATCCGAAACGCGGCGGTGACTCTCCTATGAACCGCGCTGGGCTTGGGCTTCCCGCGCTCTGATTGGCTGGCTCCACAGCCGGTCCCAGCCAATAGGACCGCGCTGCAGTCTCACGGGGCGGGACGGAAGAGAGTCCTCCTAGCGGCTGTGGATGGTAACGGCCGACTGTAAGGTAATGTTTTACTGAAAATAATAATAATATGAACAAGACTTTCTGAAAAGTGGAAAGGATGCTAGTTTATCAGTGTTAGCAGCTGCTATATAGAACCTTAATTCAACATTGGTGCATAAAGTTATTCCTGTATAATCAAAAAGAAAGCTAATCATTAGCTAGCAGGGGTCTACACAGTGCCGGGCCCAGGCAATGCGAGATAAGCTGCTTCACCACCAGAGGGCCCCAAAAGCACCAAGCTATAGCTATATATAGATAGAGATACAGTATATAGATAGAGATATATATGTGTTTTATATTTTAGCCAAATTAACATAAAATGAATTAATTATGGGCCCTACTGTTGTTTGAAATAGCTTTTAAAACACAGTTTTGTAAAAAATAAATAAAATTTGTTTATTTTGCAAACTTCTATGGAAGCATTTCTTTCCCTTCACACAAGTCACATGATCAACAACCAGACGCAAATTATGAAGTAGATAACCGGAAGTAGTAGTTAAATAGAGTTATTGAATGACTTACCATGTCAACAAGCTTATTCACTGTGATTTTAATTACGTTTCTTATTTAATGGAAACATGTCAGTTGCGAAATGATGTTGTTTTTTTAACACCAGCTGAATATTGACTACGTTTTGCACACATTTGTTATAGAAACGCAGCAATTGTGAAACAAACTGCAGGTTGAAGTTTGCCCTCCTGGCAGGCACTACAGAGGACGACTATAATGTTTTCACAACAATCCCACAAGAGATTAAAAAGCAAAACAGTAAGTCAGCATGGAGCGCAAATACTCACAAAGAGCCAACCTCTGATATTTCCAGCTGATAATCCTAAACCCATCAAGATTAATCTAATCCAGATATATTCACCGATTTATCTGAGAGCCACAAATTTTTCCTGCTCTAGTATCGCTACTTGTGACCTGAGGCTCTTAAAGACAAAAGAATGTCCCTTTGTTTGCATTTTGCTGACTTCAAGTAAGATTTACTGAAGGATTAAAGAAGACAAGCAGTTATTTACCCAGAGTCGACTGACTGCTGTGGGAACGGACCGTGAGATAAGACACCACAGGCCTCCAAGCTTTTGTCCACGGCGGGGAAATTAATGGCCGGCGTGGCGTGAAAAGGAGAACGTGGAGGCATTTTGGGTTCGCGTCACGGATGGACTGCGTTTTAAAGAGAGAAAGGTGTTGTTTTTTTATTACAATTTTCAAGTAAACCAATAAAAATGAACCAACATATGCTGAATAAATGTCTCTCTTTGAATTCTTTTGACAGCATGAACACAAAGGGTCGATTATTTTCAGTAATTTCACAGATGTTGAGTGTTTAACAAATATATTATTTCCCTTAGACTTTCCCGACAGTGCGGGCTCTAAACAGCGTGTTTTCCTCCAGATGACGACTCCTAACTGCTCCTCCATGTGCCGAAGGTGAAGACGTCAGGCCTGCAGGTGCAGCTTTATTCGCCTCTTCTCCTTAATTTACTGCGGAGGTTACGAGCGGGCCGCCCCGGGCTGCCGTTTCCACACCAGGAATGCTTTGAAGTAGCAGAGCCGGACGGCCGGACAAGAGGATCCGAGTGGAGCCGGGGCGCCCAGGTGAAAAGTGTTGTCTGTGTCAGGCGCTTTTTAACGGTCTGCTCAAGGTATGCCAAACATCCGCTCTGCAGTTCCAGGTTTCAGGGAGTTAATCTAACAGGTTCCACTGGATCACATGGTGATCTTTGGTCTTTTTTTTGGAGAGGAACCGCCTGATTTCCTGCAGGAGTTTCAAAAATGTTACAATCTTGGATTGGAAGAAAAGTTTCTCTTTTTTTTCTAACTGGAGAAATGCTACGTTATAGATTATTTATCATTAGAAAGTTGTAAACAGAGGTGGATAGTGTAACCAAAAATGGTACTCAAATAAGAGTAGCACTACTTAAAAGTAAAGTACTTAAAGAGTAAATTTTTCAAAAATCTTACGTAATTAAATGCATCTGAGTAAATGTACTTAAGGAATCTATGAAATGAAGGTTTTATGGAGGGAAAAATGCAAAAGAAACACAAAACCTTTTACTTGACACAGACGTTTAAAACGTTAGCCACAGAAAATTCAAGATGGCCGCCACTAGCTGCATTTCCGTTGATGATAGAATTTCTCAATTTGAAGAGTTTGGTTGTAACTGGTTGCATTTTCTCAATTACATTTACTTAAGTAGCTTTTTTTGAAAAAGTTTTTTTTTACTACGCTGTACTTTTTACTTTTAATTTTTGGATTTTCTAAAACAAACATGTTTTAACCAAAACTTCCCCAGACAGACTCACACCTGCAGCTTTTGCTAAAGTTTCATAAGTTTTTTTATTGAAAGAAACTAATTTAGAAACATTTTCTTTTGCCTGATATTGTTATTTATATGAATTATTGTCATTTTGAACCTTAAAATACCAACATTTCCACTCAACTTCATATTTTGGTCCATCTGATGATGTAATTTTTTAAATCATCAAATGATCAATTATTTAATGATTGATCATTTGATCAGTTATTTAGTACTTAAGTAGATTTTTTTTAATCAAATACATTTTTACTCTTAGTAATTTCTTGGACAGATACTTTTTACTTTTACTTGAGTAAAATATGTTGAAGTATTTCTACTCCTACTTGAGAACAGTTTTTGTGTATTTTATCTATCTATCTATCTGTCTGTCTGTCTGTCTGTCTGTCTGTCTGTCCAATCAGCTGATCTGATAAAGTCTGTCTCTCTCATGCTGCATGTTGTAGTTTTTTTGTGGTTTCTTGTAATTTTGTTTTAGTTTCTTTTTAGTTTTGCTCTGGTTTCTTGTAGTTTCTTGTGGTTTTGCTGTAGTTTTGATATAGTTTTCTTGTAGTTTTGCCTCTGCGGCCTGACGGACCGACAGCATCTCGTCCCGCTGTAACCGGACCTCTGGTTACTCGGTGCAGCGGGTCGCTGCTACGTTAATTAGCCTCTGATGGACAGACGACACCTGCAGCTGAACACTAAACAAGCGGGACAGCATTTGTCTCTGACACCTTGACCTCTCATGGCCTAACGTGCAACAAACAGGAGGACGTGCCGGACAGCTGGCAGGAAACTATCACACTCTGTGGATCACAGCCCAACATCTGCATTCTTAAATCATTTCACCACGTTGAAGTTTAGCTTCTGAACTTTAAACGTTTTTGAATTTTATTATTTTTTGAATGTTTCTGTTCTGGTCTGGGCTTCAGATCATCTCCACATCCAGTTCTCTGTCCTGGAAATCACAAACAGACTGAATAAAGTTTGGATGTTTCCAGAGAGGAGCTGAAAGTCCCAGTCCGCCCACTAGGTGGCAGACTGCGAACGATAAACAGGATGCTTCTGTCTGTCTTTCTTTCAGGCTTATTTCTTTTTATTTCACAGGGTTTAAATTGTAATTATAAATCTTAATTTATAATTAGACCTTTTAAAATATTTATTTTATTTTTGAATAGATGTTTCCCTAATAATCTGGTGTTGTGTAATAAATGGCTGGTGGAGGATTTTTAACTCATTGGAGAGTTTTCATCGTTTTCAAGCTCCAACCACCTGCTGAAAGTCATGGTACGAACTCCCAATCAGATTTAAATCTGGACTTTGACTAGGCTCCTCTGAAATGTCTGAGTTCATGTTTTTAGTCCTTCAATCGTGGACCCTCTGATATATTTAGAGTTATTGTCTTGCTGTGTTAACCAAATGTTTTTGCTTTAGGACAGGAATCCATTTTTCCAGACCGTCATGCTGCCACCACCGTGTTCAACTATCACTATAATCTTTTTTCTTTGTTTTACCCCAAAATATGACAGGAGAAACCTTCCAGAAAGTTCCATCTTTATTTTGTTAGTTCACAGAATATTTTCTCAGAAGTTTTGTGGGTCTTTAAAATGCTTCTGGCCCATTTTCAGCTAGTCTCTCTGAGTCTCACTGTTGAGTCGTGAACTCTGACCTTATCTGAGGCCTGCTGATGTTTTTTGGTTCTTTTCTGATCTCCAGACTGAGTCATTATGAATGGGGTAACATTTCACACACTGAGGTTTGCTGGAGTCCCAAACCTTAGAAAATGGTTTGCACCTTTTCCCGACCGATGACTGTCACTAGCTGCGTTTCCATTTCAAATGTGCACAAAAAGTTGTCAATATTCCTCTGATGTTGAAAAACAAACACCATTTCACATTTCCCGTGTTTCCATTAAGTGAGAAACACGTTTGTTCCCTCGGCCATTGAAAACACGCTGCGCCACCATCATCCAACTACTTCCTGACGTCTTCTTCTTCGTGGTTTACGCCGGAGGCAACATCCGGTTCTTGATCATGTGACTCGTAAAAATCAGTTTCCATTGCCGTTTTGCGATATATGGCCTCATGTTAGTGCCAAAACTTTTTATTGACTAAAGAGGTTTTTCTTTAATTGCTGTGTTTTATTTTCAAAATGTCAAACTGTAATTATATGATCAATGGAAACACGATTAGCTGCTTTGTTTCTCACCTGAGCACGATGTGTTGCTTTTCTAAGATATTTTAGCCTATATTTATTTTAGTGATTTCATGCGTCTGTAGTCAACCTGGGTAAAATAAACTCAGCTGTCTGACAACATTTGGCTAATTAACAAACTCGTGATTTAATATAGGACAAATATTTTTTCATATTTTCAAGAGGGTAAATATTTTTTTAATGCTCTACCTGGGCACAAACAGCGACTGTTTTAAATTTTCAAATGGTCGCTAAGTTCATATTTAGCCAAGATTGTAACAAAAAGTGCAAATTTGTCATAAACAGATAAAAAGCTGAACATTGATCAGACTGTGTTTGTTGTTCTGCACTTGTATGATCAACTAATTAGAAATATAGGTACAAATTAAAAAGTGTTGAATGTTTTGGTTAGTAGACTTTATGCAAAAGCAGAGTTAATTTTACTCTAATAGAGTCACATTCTGTTTATGTAGCTCTGGGGTGTACAGTACAGCATCAGTAGTTAAAATCCAGGGTTAAAACTAAATGTTTCCTATCAAATCTAGAGATGTTAGAAATAGAATCTGTAAGTCTCGACTTAACTCTGAACTAACACTAACGGAGTTCATTCACTGACTGGGCCCAGAATCAACACTAACAGACTTCATTCACTGACTGGGCCCAGAATCAACACTAACGGAGTTCATTCACTGACTGGGCCCAGAATCAACACTAACGGACTTCATTCACTGACTGGGCCCAGAATCAACACTAACAGACTTCATTCACTGACTGGGCCCAGAATCAACACTAACGGAGTTCATTCACTGACTGGGCCCAGAATCAACACTAACAGACTTCATTCACTGACTGGGCCCAGAATCAACACTAACGGAGTTCATTCACTGACCGGGCCCAGAATCAACACTAACGGAGTTCATTCACTGACTGGGCCCAGAATCAACACTAACAGACTTCATTCACTGACTGGGCCCAGAATCAACACTAACGGAGTTCATTCACTGACCGGGCCCAGAATCAACACTAACGGAGTTCATTCACTGACTGGGCCCAGAATCAACACTAACGGACTTCATTCACTGACTGGGCCCAGAATCAACACTAACAGACTTCATTCACTGACTGGGCCCAGAATCAACACTAACGGAGTTCATTTACTGACCGGGCCCAGAATCAACACTAACGGAGTTCATTCACTGACTGGGCCCAGAATCAACACTAACGGACTTCATTCACTGACTGGGCCCAGAATCAACACTAACAGACTTCATTCACTGACTGGGCCCAGAATCAACACTAACGGAGTTCATTTACTGACCGGGCCCAGAATCAACACTAACGGAGTTCATTCACTGACTGGGCCCAGAATCAACACTAACAGACTTCATTCACTGACTGGGCCCAGAATCAACACTAACTGAGTTCATTCACTGACCGGGCCCAGAATCAACACTAACGGACTTCATTCACTGACTGGGCCCAGAATCAACACTAACAGACTTCATTCACTGACTGGGCCCAGAATCAACACTAACTGAGTTCATTCACTGACCGGGCCCAGAATCAACACTAACGGACTTCATTCACTGACTGGGCCCAGAATCAACACTAACGGACTTCATTCACTGACTGGGCCCAGAATCAACACTAACGGACTTCATTCACTGACTGGGCCCAGAATCAACACTAACGGAGTTCATTCACTGACTGGGCCCAGAATCACAGGGGAACCAAGTCATTTCAGGACAATTTACTTTCCATATGTCTGAGTTATTCACTGCGCTTGGAAGGTAATTTTTTTCTGAGATGGTTTATGACTATTATTATGAGTGGAGATCAACCTGTATGATAGACATCATGTTCGCCACACGGCTCGGTGTTAGCATATTTAGCTTAACATATTTAGCTTAGCATATTTAGCTTAACATATTTAGCTTAGCATATTTAGCTTAGCAAGCCGAATGTTTGCGGTGTTGAAAAAAATCGAGCCGGCGAACATTCAGTCAATTTCTTGGCTAACCAACAGAGCCGTAATAATCTGGAGTTTGTTTTTTCATGATGTTGAACGTTTACATGAATATTGGTCAGATTTATCAACCTTTCTGATCATTTGTTTTCCTTTGAAAAGCTGTAAAAGGCTTTTTCATGTTGAAAACTTTATTCCTGCTGTTGTGTCTTATATACATATGGCAGCATGTTTTAATCCTTTTACTACCTTTTTCTATATGTTGGTACCAGTATGGTTGCGGATGAATCGGCAGCGTCAACCTTCCCTCCCGGATCCAGTCCAGTAGAGGAGCCCGGTGATGTTCCCGGCCAAACTTCAGCCCAACAACCCAAAGACAATCTGTTAGTGAGTGGACAGCTCTTTGGGGAGAGCAGAGAGGCCCAGTCTCTTATCAACAGAAACAGAAACTGGAATATCAGTTTGGTCTGTTATGTACTGGAATATCCAGCCATCTACCTGTTAAAAGAACATTTACTCTATCATATTACATGAACTTCTTGCTTTACTTTCTCCTCTTTGTACTTTGAACAATTTCATGCATATTGTGTTGAAGAAAAATATTTTAAGCAAACTGCATTTTGTTTTGCACAGCTGATATGTCAGACCTTTGGATAAGCAATATGTGAATGAAAGCGACATGTGAAACATGCACATTATTACTAATGTTTTATTGTTTTGTAATTATGGTGCACGTTTTGAAACAAATGCATTTGAGAAAATCATTGCCTCTTTATTAAATGTTTGTTTTCCAAAGAATTTTTAAAAGTTCAAAACAATAAAATACCTATTTAATATTAATTACAAATAACTCTTTTGAAGTAAAAAAAAAACTCTGTGAGAGTTAATATTAAGATCTAACACTGAATTAGTTAGTAAGTGTTCAATGATTAACTCCAGCAGATCTGATATTTGACGCTTAATTAAGAGTTAAGGTACTAACTCTCCAAAAAGAGTTAAATTAACACCTTGTGGTGTGGATCCATGTAGACACTTTAAAAGTGTTGAAATCAAATCTGACAGAGTTAATTTGGGTTTGCTGGGTTTGCTGTGTAGATTTTAAATCAATAATTGGGTCATCTGCCAGCTTATGTACCAGATAATTAACAAAATTAGTCAAAAAAGATGTTTTTTGTCCTTCAAACCTTCTGTTACTGAAAGGAACGACTCGGAAGAAAACAATGACTTGTTTGAACTGTTACACCAAATTTCTTGGATTTCTCTGTATCGCCGCTAGATGGCAGCACTTAACACGTTTTTAAGAAGCCAAAACAAAAGAGACTTGGAGCAAAAAACGACATGTTGCAACTGGACTGCGCTGCACTAATATTTCCAAAATACAGATAAAGATTGTTAACTGAATTTTATGCAGAACGGATCTCCACTGTTAAACAGTTTAATGTCATTTTAATGCTAAAATGCATCAACATTTTGTACATTTCTTAAATGAACAAACTCAGTTGCACATTCCTTTGGTTCAGAGTGTTTTTCTTTTTAGTAACTGCACAGCATTTATGTTGCAATGTTGACCTAACTATACAGTATGTCGCTCTTTATTCTGTTGTTATATATTTTATATTCCTACCTTTGTGTGAATATATTCACTTTGCTGTTTTCATAAAGAGACAATAAAAGGATATTTCTGTTCTGTTTCTTATTTTTGTCCCTAAAAGTGGAAAATCATAAATCAAAGTGTTGAGAAATATGAAAAAACATGAAAAGTTTGTAGATCTCTAAATTGCAAGGATCTAATTAATTGCATATTTATTCCACTTGTGTCAAAATGAGAAAAATAATAATAATAATCCTGATAAATCCCAATGAATCAGTCTGATGAGAGAGATTATGGATTATTAATCAAATCCTTTCCTACTAAGAAACAGTTTGAAACTTATGTCTATGAACCTTTCACTAGTTTATTTATCCCTTTTAAACTCGTGTCAGACAATTTAGTTGCACTGAAAAAAGAAAACAGATTATCCAACTTAAAAAAAGCTTATTAATTTGTTACAAATAATCAAGTTAAGTTTCCATGTTAAAGTCAGTTTGACTTGTAACAAATTAAGTCAATGTTTTTAAAGACATGGAGCTCTATCCTTATTTATTGTAAAGGTTCTTAAATGCATGAAAATAATAAATAAATGGCAACGTTTGAGAAAATTCTGCTTGAATTGAAAAGAAGAGCTTGACAAACTGTAAAGAAATGAAGCTGATCAGTTTTATTTGGCGGTTCGGACATGCAGTGTTGATCAGAGAAACATGCTGACAGGAAAAAGCTCAGTCTGTCACATTCATCCAGTTTTGGTCAAGTCATTTCGTCCGTGTTGTTCAAACGGTTTAAACAACAGAAACATTTCTGCGTCCGTTCACATCGGCGCGGGTCAAAGCCTCAGGTGGATGCGTTCAGGATGCGGGAGTCTGCGGAGTCGGAGCGCTCTTCGTAGTCCTCCTCCGGGGAGTAGAGGCCCGCCTTGGGCCCCAGCGTGCAGCTCTCCTCCTGGATGCTGATGCGCGGCTCCTCGGCGGCTCTGGACGGGATGATCGGGGAGCCGCGGAACACAGAGGCGCTGGCGCCCGCGGGCGCCGCCGGACCGAAGGGGGAGACGTACTGCGCGGCGGAGCGCAGCTGGTACTGCTGCTGCAGCGCCACGGTGTTCCACAGGGTCACGTCGTTGTGCACGAACGGGCCGCTCTGGCTGCGCGTGAGCGAGCTGCGCAGCATGAGCGGGTAGCGCGCGGGCTGCGGGAAGGACGGGTGCTGCAGCGGGACACCCAGCGCGCCCGACGCAGAGTCCGAGCCGAACCGCAGGGACTCCGGGACCCGGAAGGCGGAGCCCACGGACCACTTGGCGGAGGAGGACACCGGGTGGTAGGAGCCCAACGCGTGCTCGAACAGGTGTCCGTTCTGCGGCAGAACCAGGCCGTCCGATACCGGGTGGGGCTCCGCGTGAGGGTGAGCGTTCCCGTCCGGGTTCCGGCTGGACAGCAGCACCTCGATGGCTCCGACCAGATCCCCGCCGCAGCCCCGCAGGATGAGCTCCAGCACCGGCGGCTTGTGCGTGGGGAAGATCTTCTTGAGGACCTCCAGCGGGGGCCGGTTGGCCCGCAGGCTGAGCGGCAGGCTGATGGACCCGGACAGGCCCTCGATCAGCAGGTTCGGCTCCCCGGAAGCGGACGGGTGTCGCTGCGGACTCTCGGCCTTGGCCTCCTTGTCGGCGCCGCCGACTTTGGGGAGGCTGTAGCGGGTGTCGTCGGGCTGCGCGGCGGCCTCCGGCGGCTCCGGGGTGTAGCAGGAGCTGCTGGGCTTGGATCCCTCCGGGGAGCTGGCCGGGTCCGGTTCCTTCTCACTGGAGCTGCCGGTGTTCTCACCTCCCGACGCCTCGTCTTGGCCATCATCATGGTCTGTCAGCCAAACATTCAAAATACAAGAAGAAAACAGGAATCAGCTGGAATAAGACAGGACTGCGCATGCTCTGAAAAAACAGCTTGAATATCAGAGAAAATGTCAAGAGGTGCAGATTTCAGCCAAAATATTTCAGTCATTTTCTTTTTTAAAAAAAGAAACAAAAGGCCATTTCTTAGTTAGAAACGTCTAAATAGTTGCTTGAAAACAAATTTACATTTTGACGTTAATCTCGGGACATTTCTGGGGTTTGATTCGTTGCAAATTTTCTAGAAAAAACTAAGAAATCTAGAAAAAAAACTTTAAACTTTCCGAGTCTGCAAAGTAGAAATTTACATATTAATCTGATAAAGTTTCAAGGAAAAAATTAGAATTTTCTGAGTTTGAAAAGTTGGTAATTTTATAAAAACAAGTAAACAAAAAACAACAACAGAGGAAAGTTCAGAAAAATCTTGAATTTTTCTGCGTTGCACGTTTTTTTCTCAGATTTTGTTTTTTGGTAAATCTCATTTTTTCTTAGTAATTTCTTAATATTTAAAACAGGAAATATTAAAGCTGGCCTGATGAAACTCTGCCGTCTTTTTCACCTGCAGCTGCTTTTCTTATGTCTCATTGTTTTTGATTTGTTTATAGGTGCAGATAAAATATTCCATGTTTTTCTCTCGGATGTAATTAAAAAGCTGCGTGTTTTATTACTAAACTGCAGTTACATTCAATTTTTCGTCTCCTTGAATAATTTAATCACATGTTTTTTTTAAATCTCAACCTTGCAGATTTTTTGAAATCATACTAAAAGGAGCAAAATTCAGATTACAGATTAAGTAATCCGATCCATCATAACTCCAGCTGCATTACGTCATCATCAGATAACATTGTTACCAAGCAACAGCAGAGATTTGTCAGTCATGCAGAAGAGAAAATATAGACAAACTGGGCCAACATTATTTCTGTCTGGACCAAAACTTCAATAAATCAACTTTACATATACATATATATATATATTACTTAAAAATATATACATTTTTATCTACTTTGCTTTTTATTTACCTGATTTTCTTTGTGTTATTTGTAATTTGAGCTCTTAGCAGTAATTTTAGACATAATGTATATGAATGTAAATAAAAGGCTTTAAGTTGTTGCATTTTGATATATTAGTTACATGGTATTTTAATAGAAATTTAAAATAAATGTAAAAATCCTTAATTGTTGTTAGATAATTAATAAGCAAGAATGATGTTAGTCTATAACTGATCATTTTTCTAACTGATCAAAACTCATATTCATATTTCTCATCTTGTTCAGGTTCGGAAGCGCGTCGTTGGTTCTGATGTTGGATCTCATAAAAAAGTTTGTTTGTCTGTTTAGGTTTGAAATATTAGAAACTTTTTAATCTTCGCTGAGGAAAAATTGAGCATCGACTCATTTTCTGTGATCAGGCGGTTAAATGTAAATAAATAAACTAAACTGACTGAATAATTTGAATTAGCGCGACTAAAAACATTTATTTCTGAATTTCATTTGTAAATTAAAAACATGTTCAAATAACTTCAGAAGTTATTTTGTTCTTTCCACATTTTCAATGGTTATTGATTTTTATCTGTACTGTAATAGTAAATAAACATTTAAATCAATATTTGCACTTTAATCCTAATATTTTTTGTGTTTTTTTTAATGATCTAAACCTCAGAAATCTGCGCGTTAAAGGTGTTTTTATGCTACTATCGAGAGTTTTTGTGGTATTTTAACCGAATCAACTTTTTAAAAAGCAACATTTAAATTCAAATTTGCGGGTTTTCTGCTGCTGGTTACCTGTGCGTGTTTGCGGAGGCTCCGCGCCGCTCCACCTCAGCTCCAGATCCTCGCTCCTCGCCGGCGGGGCTCCCTGGCTCCCGTCGCCGGCCCCGCTCATGCCGATGCCCGGCAGCACCCTGAGGGACTCCGGGATGAGGCTCTCCAGGCTCTCGTTGGCCTGCTGGCGGCGCAGCGCCACCTGCGCCGCCATGACGCGCTGCCGCTCGATGATGAGGATGCACTTCTCGCAGGTGCAATCCTTGAAGCGGCAGTAGCGCTTGTGTCCCTTCAGCCACGACAGGACGCCGTGGTTCCGGCACCGGGCGCACTTGGGCGTCCTCTGGAGCGGGGCGCGGGGCTGCGACACCGGGGCCCCCATGTACAGGTACGGGGATCCGTAACCGTTCATTCTGCCGGCGGGTTTTCCTCTGCGCGCAAGAACATCTGCGGGAGGTTTGCGGTGATCAGTCAGGGAGATGGAGCCGGAAGTGCACGCATGGCAGGATGAAGACAAGAGGAGTTGGCTTGGAGCGGAGGATCCGCTGACAGCGCAGAGACGCATCACACTGACACGAGTAACCAAACGCTGCAAAACATATCCAGGCCAGCAGGGCCGGTCCGAGACTGTTTGGGGCCCTGGGCCGGATTTTTATCTGGGGCCCCTTCAAACCAGCATGTAAACACCATATGTTAACATTACTGTAGCTAATTATCATTAGCAAATAAAAAAATCAACCCGTTTAAAAATAAATACATTATAAAACTCACATTTCCTACATTTCTTCGGTTAGTATTTTAGTAGATTATTACTGTTATTTTCTATCATGATCATCTTTAGTTTTTTGATTTTATTTTTTATATTTTTAGTTTTTGGCAACTCCAACATTGGCAAGGAGTTGGTGATTATTCTGATGCTGTATGTTCACATTCAAAGATATCTCATTGATCCCAAAGGGAAATTACATTTTATTGCTGTAACTCATATTAATTCAGATTTTTCCAAAGAGTTATTGTAGATAGTGATGGCTGTTGGCAGGAAAGATTTCCTGCAGCAGTCTGTATTACAGCAAATCTGAAGAAGCCTCTGACTGAAGATGCTCTGCTCTCCTAAGACTGTCTCATGATGGTCAGGGTTGTCCATAACGTTTGAACCATCATCTCCTGAGGTTCCACAGTTGGCCCCTAAATTATATTTAGCATTTTGTCATGGGGGCCCCAATCAGATGCTTAGCTCACATATGCCTTGGGCCGGCCCTGTATGTGAGCAGAACATTATCCCACTTAACACAAATTAACAATAAACCCCCTGAAAGGTAACCCTGCAGATTTATCCTTCATATTTATCCAACAAATACAATAAAAGCTGAATTTAAAGATTACATCCTTTAATGTCTTGTTTTGTTCACAAACAGAGGCGGTTCTTCAGTGAGCTTTTCCCTGGGCGGGCGCCCCTATCTGCATCATGGAAAATATTATTTTTTTAAATATTTTTTAGAGAAAATCTAGACTGTATTTATTTATTTACAGCTTCACAAATTCAAAAATTTTTTTAAAATATGGCAATTTATATTTTGTGATTTTCACAAGAACTCTAAAGGCAATTTTCTAATAAATAGAATATTAATGTCAAAAATCTAAGAATGATTATTTCACTGAATCCATCATTTGAGAAAAATCATCAGAGGAAAATTTGACCAGCTGAAACATTTTAGACGTTTTTATGGAATATAAATATAAATGTCTTTAAAAAACAACAGAAAAAAAACACATTTTCTCCACTAAATATGAGTCTTAGAGAAACTGTAAATTTACATTTTATTAATTGCACATGATAAAAAGCACTAAAAAAAATTGCAGGTTAATTCAAATATGCATAGATTTTCCCTCCCCTTCACACATTGCGCCCTTGGTGCAGAGCCACATTCTCCTTTTGAAAAATGCTACCATTTTTTAACTTCCTGTTATCTTCTTCGTGGTTGCCAGGGTAACATCCGTTGTTGGTTACGTGACTCATGTGCTTCAAAAAAAGAAAGGTTTCCATGCAGTTTTGGCAAAACTTTTAATCTACAAACCAGTTTTTTGGAGTGTTCCCATTGAGCAAATTTATTTTCCAAATGTTAAATTGAGCCATTTTGTATTTGTGTTTCATTTTCTGGTCTTTAAGGTAAATATCACAACTTGAAGGCCACACGGTCATTTCAAAACCTTCTTTATTTGTTAGCAAACATCGCCTTTGTCTCTCTGAAGCTGATTCATTTCATTTCCTTCAGGGCGCTAAAAATTAATCCAAACAAACAGAACAGAGAGCACGCATGCGCACGGCTTTCGCACCTTTCACACTGCCGTGCATAACTTAGATGATTAGCTCTCCGTGTGTATAAAAGGGCCTTTGGGAACTGCGCTGAGGACGCTGATATGTCCCGTCCGCCGGACTAATAGAGGGCATTGAAACATAACACCGGACAAAGCCGGGCCCAGTTCTGACCGTAAAAAAGGTTTATTCAAGCAAATAATGGGATCCGAGCGGCGCGCCTCGCACAGAATAAGAGCCGGTAAACTTCGCCGCATGGAGCCCGTCTCCAGGGCTATTAAGCTTTTAATTGGAAAATAGCAGAGGAAATTTCAAGGTGACTAGAGTGGCTTTGCTGTTTGTGCCGGCCGAGTAGATTTGTGGGAGTTAAAGTACCGCAGGCTTGCGGGGCGAACGCACAATAAATTTATTCATGTTGGGGGAAAACACAAACCGGAATAAAAGTTTACACCGCGCTGATGAGCTTCCCTTTAATTTGATGCGCTGCAAGTTGTGCAGGCCGCGCGGCTGCCCGTGTTTTATGCTCTGCGCGGTTATTTAAACCCATGTCGGGATCATTACTGCGAAATAAACAACTGGCACCGGAAATTAGAGCGCAGTTACACCGGAAAGGGAGAAACGACCAGGAAGAAAGACACACAAACGGCTGAAACGATTAATCGGATTGATCATCAACTAATTTAGTAATTGATGGATTATAGACTGAAAGAAAATTTCTGAAAGAACAAAACAACCAGAGCAGCAATTAAGCCGAAACCGTAAAAAAGAAAAATGCATTTTCAGATTTTTAACTGAAAGGCATTTTGTTGACTTTTAGTCAATTATCTTCTTGTTTAAATAACAATCTGGTTTATTTGTTTATTTTCATAGTTTAACATATATCTACTATTGCACAGAAAATAATTTAGTGTTTGAAAAAATCTAAAAAGCTAAATTTTAATCCGATTAATTGATCAATTGTCAGAAAAATCAATAGAATAATTGATTACTAAAATAATTGTTAGTTGCAGCTCTGGATATAGTTAATAAAAGATTTAAATTTAATTTGAATTTAAGATTTATGCTCCAATTTAAGCTCCAAATTATTCAGAAATGAAAGATTTAGAAATTCATAATTAGATATTATACTCTGCATAACATTAAAATAAAAATGTGAAAGTTATTGTTTGTCCTAAAATTATTAGTAAAACAAAAAACTGATTGTTTTGTTGTTCTTTTTTCTTTTAAACATTTGGTAATTTTCCATCATCAACAACTGTCACTTAAAACTAAAAATCTTGAAAAACATAAATAGTACATTAAATATTACACACAAATAAATAAACTAGCAGTTTTCTCCATTTGAGCTCATCACTTCCTCATTGTGTTGCATCCTAGGAAAAGTTTCCCACTCCCGCCTTTTTCTTTTTATTTAAAGTGATAAAAACCATCGTCTTGGAGACGTGGCAAAGTTAAAGGGGCGGTATCATGTAAAACTTTTTTTACCTTTACATCATTTATAATGTTATTCACTCATCAAAACAGACCTGGAGGGTTGCTCGGATTCTTTCATGTTTGAGAAATCCTTTAATCTCCATGGCAACCATTCAGCTGCCCAAAATGCCTGAGTGGACTTTGCTCCGCCTTCAAGACACGGCTCCTCCCCCGCTCGGCTCCTTCAGACTAGCCAGCAGCAGTTAGCAAACAGCTGGTGGGTCAGCTGAGCTCGTTATAGGAGCTGCTGCTCAGAGCAACGCTGGCAAAACGTTGCTAAAGGGTTAAAGAGGAGCCATGTTGTGATGGGTTCCTGAAGGCGAGGTTTCTTAAAGAGACAGAGGCCCAATTTCTAGGTGTTATATTACAAAATCAAATTTCTTTTAACTCATATTTGATATTTAAAGCATCTTCTAACAACTGAAGGTAACAGTTAGTGGATTTTGCTATAAAATGGCTCTACATGCATGGAAAACATACTACTGCCCGATTAATAAAAAGCTTATTTTTCACTAACTCACACATTGAAGTTCAGTAAATATTTCCATGACTTTATGAGTAGTTTGCTAGTTGATCCTTTGATTTTATGACAGAGTTAAGGAAACATCTCGGTGCATCATGCCAGCTGGGAGTTCCCATGATGCATCAGTGCATGTTGTGGTGGGACGTTGCTGCTGGTGGGTAAAAGGTGAAGAAATGAGCAGAAGAGCCAGAAAACCACAGCAGCATCGTGATCCGCTTACCTTAGTGTGTCTGCGTGTTTGGGTCAAAAACTGATTCTGCAGAACTTTATGGCTGATGTGATGTTGGGGATTTTCCTGAAATCTCTGTTATGTTTGAGTTAAGAAATAAAACAATTAGGATTTGAAGTGGGTGAAGCTAAAACCGGGCCAGTTGATGAGTTCTGGGTTCATTTGTTGCTCTGTCAGAAAATGACCTTTTTGAGTCTGTCTCAGTTACACAGAGCTGGGTAGATGCTCCAAAATGTATCTGTGTAATAGTTTTAATGTTCTTATACTTTTCATGTTAGGAACGAGGCGAAAGCTTATGGCTTGTTTATTGTTGTCATAGCAACTCCATAGCAACTGGCTGCCAAGTTGGCCGTCAGTTACAAAGTTCCCGGAAGTGTGACGCCACAGGAGAGTTATGTATGTATTGGTGCTTTTGAGTTTTAATATTTAATACAAACAGAAATTCAAAGTTCGGTTCTGCAGCGTGAAGACGCGTCCGGACAGTTATTCTGTTTTAATGACTGCGGGGTCGAGCAGCGCTGACCTCGGCTCATTGTGAGCGGCTGATCGGGGGCGTCGCCGCCACTCAGGACTCCTGTCACACAGAGGCTGATTTAAAATCCCCAAACCCATTCAGAGGAACTGGGTTGACATCTGGATTAGAGATCAGTCATTCTTTTCTGGCCTGCAGCCAGGAAAACAGTCACTGATGCGTCTGATTCAGTAATCTGAGTTAAATTCCTGATTTAACATTAATGATTTATTTCTATTAAAGGCATATAATGTATTTAGGGTAAGAGCAAAAGTAGCACTACTTCAACATATTTTACTCAAGTGAAAGTAAAAAGTAGCCATCCAAGAAGTTCCTCGAGTAAAAAAGTATTTGGTAAAAATCTACTTCAGTATTAAATAATCAAATGATCAATCATTTAATATTTAAAAATTAGATCCTCAGACTGGTCAGAATATGAAGCTCAGAGTGTCTCTAAAACTCGCCTCTGCAGTTTTAAATATTTCCTCCTTCACCTCTGAGCTTTGCAGACTTCCTGTCTGTAACGAGCCGCCATCACTCTGTCAGCCGCGATCCGGCCTGATTTTATCTATTACCGGAAGCCGTGATTCATGGAGGCCGAGGCAGCTCAAGGAAAAGCGACCCTGTGACACTTTCTTCCCGCCGCTGTACACGGGCCGGCAGCTACAGAAGGACAAGTCAGCGGCAGCGGTGATAAAACGGCCTTCCTTAACTAAACTCGTAAAGCACAAGGCGATAAAACTCAATCTTCTGTAAAATCCAATTAAGTCATTATCTGACTGATTGTATCTTTAATTGAAAACAGAAGTGACAGTAAATTTCAGTGATATATCAGGATCAATCGATACTGCCGTACAATCTGGTCTCAAGAGGTGATTTATAATGTCAAAGCCTTATAGGTAACTCCACATTCTTCTCTCTAAAACCACTGGTGGATGAAATTAAGAGTAAGTGCGTTTCATAAAAAAACAAGACGGTCATGTTATTGATTACAGCAGATGGGGCAGAATCCAATGAACACCGTGCTGGAAAAGAAAATACAAGTAATTTTCTTTGTCTGGTTTTATGTTGTCCCCAGGACGACTTCACATTTACACTTCATCACTTCGCAGCCCTTTTACTCCACTAAAACTTGTAGCGACGTAAACATGAAAGCTCCAAATTACGTCTGTGGCCAAACGTTGGAAATGAATCCTAATAAATTTAGACTGGAAAAGCCGAGTTCCACTTACATCCATTTCAGGTAATCCAAGAAAAAAAAAAAACTAAAACCCTCAGGTTACATATTTAGTGAGAAATTGGTTAGTTTGACACTTTACAGTGGCTACCACTGTAATTAGACCTCTTGTTAAAATAAATGAAAGTTATGTTTAACTTTATCAAATTACTCTTTCAAAAACGCTTATAACTGCCTGTTTTAATAGTTGAAATATACCTAAATAAAATATGCACAGTGGAAACCGACTGAGCTGCAAATGTCTTCTTTTGAATATTTTAGACATAATCTATGAATAAAAGCTTCAATATGCTAATTTTCTGCAAATAATAGAGTTAAGTTTCTGAACAAAACTAACTGTAATCAGTTAGACGATCGTTTAGTTAATTTTTCTGCTAGCTCAAAAGTTAACACTAAACATAAACATTAGCTATGCTAACGCTAGCAGATGCTAATGCTAAAGTGCTAACTTCAATTCATATTATCAATTCATATCCTTGTATGACTGCAACTTTGACATAATTTACATGCTCTAGTAATAATGCTTATATCTTCTCCTCTGCTGTCGCTGTTTTATTTTGATTGTGTTTTTTTTATGAAATAGTGATAAAAAAAGAGAGAAGTGAGCAGAGGAAACGGAACTGCTCTGTAAACAAACTTTATTCCCTTCAAAATAAGAGCGCGCATATAAACGTCCAACTACTTGAAGATTTCTTAACTTAACCAAAAGCTTCAAAATAAATGGAGACATTATTCAACTAAAAGTTTACAACACAATCAAGCAAATTATTCCGCTAAACGTTTTCAAAGTTAGCTAAAGTGAAAAATTAGCCATTTCTGCTATTAGCAGAAACGTGTCCACCATTGCCTTTCTGTTTCCAATAACTGAAACCCCTTCTCCACTAGCAGCTTATCGGTTCCACTGGTTTTCCTTTGACTGCTTGGTTTACTTGAATTTATCTCCACAACATTCATCAGACAATATCTACATGCTAACTGCTTGTTTGGGAATTATGACACAAATGTAAATGTCAGGTTTAACTTTACTTAGAACCGTCTGCTTGGCTCAGATGAGACTAAGATTAAGATTTTCAGCAACAAACACTCCAGGTGAATTTGGAGTAATAAAAACAAAAAATGATAGTGTTGTGATGACTTTGTGAAGGCGAAGCTTCAGAAGACTTCTTAAAGTAACAGATGCCCAATTTCAAGACGTTAAATCAGGAAGTCAAATTTCTTTTCAGTCATATTTGATATATAAAGCATTTCTACAACAACTGAAGGTAACATAGTTACTTGATTGTGCCATAAAATGACACTATGTGCCTGGAAAACACGATACTGCCTCTTTAAGAATGATGACGGATCTGTTTCTCTTCAAGGAAACTGGAAAACTCATTAAAATGCCAGAAAATGTTGAAGAAAATGAAAACTGGCCAGATCATCTCCGATAGTTCACCACAAAATCAACCTTATTAAAAATGAGCAAAAAGTGACTGAAGAAAGTAATAAATGTTCAAACTGCTCTTCAAGTGGGGATTTTTTAAGGTTTGAGATTTAAACATGTTCAGATAAATTCTACCAATATATCAAAAGACTAATGTTTTCTAAGGTTTTAAACACATGCTAATATGTTAGCAATGATTCAAATGTAAACCATTTATTGCTAATAAAGTGGTGAAATATTTTCACTGGTTGCTAAAATTAAACCAAAAAAATCCTTACTTTAAATATATTTTCCAAAGTTTTCAGCCAGATATGAGGCTGCAAACACAACATTTCTCCATAAATGTTGTGTTATTGAGCGTTGCTTCAGCTCACTCTACAAGGTCGTCCCAAAGTGGGTAAAAAATTGTAAACAATAACCCGCGTGCGGCACCAACACCTCTGCTGAGAAGGGGTTAAATATACAATACACATGCAAATCCAGAGGAATAAACGAGGCCATAAATAAGCATCCGGCGCTCATCACACGCCCACAGAGAGAAGAGCAGCGGGATTTACGACCTGCCGCCTCGCTTTGCTTTTCTTAAACCTGGAGACAAACATTTCTAAACCAGGAAAACAACTTGGACTGCTTCTCAGCATTTACCACACTGATGCTCAGAAAAAAAATATCTAATTTTTTTTGTGCAAAATTAAAAAATTGTTAAAATAAATTTCACAGATGTGAGATTAATGAGATTTATTTGCACCTGATGTGATTCTGTTGGAATAACAACATCGTGTCTGATTTGGGAAAATCAAAATATATGTCAGAAAGGGAGAATACAGTAAGATCCAGCGGCATCTAGAGGCTGATTGGCAAATTACAACCAAAACAAAAAAACTCCTTCGCTCCAAACCATTCAGAGTGATTAATACAAATCTTGTTTATTATAAAATAAAAATAAAAGGGAAAATTGCTCAACATAGCAGAAAAAACAATCCTTAAACAGGAAATTAACCTACTGGATTAAAAAAAAACACACCAAAGTAAAAGTTGCATTATTTATATTGTGTATAATGTGAAATTGATGCACACAATAAGTCCAATTAACCAAATTTCATTACTTAATTTAAAGAAATAAAACCTTGATTGCAGTGTTTCAGGATGTAGTTTATAAAAAAATACAAACTTGACCAATACAGCGATCCTAAAGTTTACACACCTGATAAAGTCGCAGGTTTGTCGAAAAAAAAAGATAAATCCTTTAACTTTTTCCAAATATAATGAAGCACTAAACCCTCAGAATTAAACTGGAAATGAATTTGTTACAGGGAATAAAAGCTGTTTACATGCAATCATGTCTTTACCATGTTTGGATCTACACTGCAAAAACACAAAATCTTACCAAGTATTTTTGCCTAGCTTCTAACTCAAATATTTAATGCACTCAAAATGAGACAAAACTAATAAGTAACTATACAGCAAGAAATATGAGCTTGTTTTGAGTCAATAATTCCTTAATATTGATGAAAAAGTTCTGGTTATTTTGCTTATGATATGGTAAATATTACATGTTATAAGTCAAATAATCTGCCAGTGAAACATGTTTATTTTTTTAAAATCAATATTAAGGACCTATTGACTAAAAACAAGCTCCTATATAAATGTTATAAGACATTTGCATTAGGAAACTGACCAAAAATACTTAAGATTTTGTGTTTTTGCAGTGTTGTTTACAATTTTTCTGTTGTTGTGATAATAAATGTTCTTTAACTGAATTGCACACATATATTCCACCTTAAGGTGTAAAATGTTTTGAAATAATACGTACAGGTGTGTAAATGTTTGAGAGTACTGTATTTTATTTTGTGTAATCTAATTTAGTCTTGATTTTTTTTTTCTAATTAGGAATCATAAAAAAATAAAGTCAGTTTTTGGATGATTAACTCCCTTCAGTTATGAACAGAGACTCAGAGCAGAACAGAAATCAGGAACAAAAATCTGCTGTAACAGCTGAACAGTTTTCAGTTCAGGCGAGAACTTATCGTAGCATTCTTCTTCTTCTTCTTCTTCTAGTTTTTTAGTTGCTGGTGTCACCGCTGATGGTGTTGACGGTGAAGCTGGCCGCCTGGCCGCCAGCCTCGCACTCGGCCTTGTCATCGTTTAGAACCAGAGCGCTCATGGAGCGGCAGGTCATGGTCGAGTCGTAGCTGGTGGGAGAAAACGCTGCGGGGAGAAACACAGTCAGAGTTCACTTCCAGAACAAGTTTCACTTCAATATCCCATATTTATTCCGATTATCTGAGTATATTTTCCTCTTTTAAAGTGTGGATGGATAAACTCATATGTTTAGGTGATGGATCGGCCAAGAAGCTCTAACATGAGGTGTTTGCTAATTGCTCATGGCTAGTCTGAAGGAGCTCAGCGGGGGAGGAGCTGCGTCTAGAAGGCGGGGCTACGTTCACCCAGGTGTTTTGCCGTGGAGATTTAAGGATTTCTCAAACATGCATGATAGAAAATCGGTTATGTTTTTAGTGAGAGAACATTATAATAGGATGTAAACCTAAAACAAGTTTAAATAATAATACTCCTTCATCTTCTGTTGAATCTTTTAAAATGCAGCAAAAACCTTTTAATTTATGCAAACTTTTATTTTGAAGGGGGATTTGTGACCCTTTCTATTATTCTTTGTCGTAAAGCATATTGCTGCTGTATGTGTGTATTCTCCAAATCTACGCCTGATGTTTGCATTTGCTTTTTTAAATATTTAAAATCGTTATGTTTACGTTGCAGTAAAGAAGAATGTGTGAAATGTCATTTTTATTAGCTACTTTATCCCACAGAATATTTACAGATAATCTGTAATGTTTATTTTGAAGGATCTCTGTCAGATGACACAAATGAAATTCGTCCAGTCGTAGTAGCTTTTCCTGCTCTCCTCTCCTCAGCAGAGCTGGGAAGGAAAACAGGAGTAATTTTTCTCCTCATTAACTTCCTGATTGGTTTTGGACTCCGATTTTTGCTCGTCTGCAGTTTGTCACCAGTTCAGAACTGACAGCTCGATCGTTAACACTAATGTTGGAGTAGCTTTTGTTCCTCGGCGCTCTGTTTGTACAGCAGTAACAGCAGCGTGGTGAATTAGCACGCTCACTGTTAATTCTGCCTCCGTTCATCAGCAGGAAATCTACGACGCCATTAAAGGCTGGAACCGAGCGGACGTGTTCGTTTCCGCAGGGACGTTAAATCACGACACGTGTTCTTGGCATCGTTCGCCTATCCTCTGCCCTGCTGCGTAATGAAACCACTGAAACAGCAGAAAGCCTTGTTCTCAATTAGCAGTGGAGGCCTGTTGGTTTACTAACCAACTGTCAGCTGATTGTTAGTATCTGCATGTTTATCTGTGTCTCACTTATTGCAGCGACCTCATTTCATACCCAACGTTTTCAGGAGAAAAAATCCAGCTTTCATTTGTCCGATCAGGGGGATTTTTTTGACATCCGATGATTCAAAGTAATTCTCTGTCATCTATTCAGTTTACTGTAAGAAAATTATGTTAATTAACACAAAACAAACAATATAATCTGTTTTTTTGAGAACACGAAGAACAGAATCTAGAAATAGTGAGTTTTCTGGATTCCTTCCACAGTCAAATCGTAACTCTTAATGACTGGTTACTCTAAGGATGCTTTCAAACCTGACAGTCCAGTAGACTCTGTTTGATTGGGATCAAAATTTCTTCCATTTTCCCACAGCTCTGAGTCAAACCAACCAAACCCTTTGAGCAACTTGTTCCCCTCTTTGCCTGTAGGGGCGCTGCACCAAACATCACTGAAGGGAGGGCCACAAAAACCTCTGAAGAAGACACTGAACGCAACTTCCTTTTTCACAAAACGTAAACAATAATGGAGTAGCATCAGATTTTAGTGGTTGTAGGATTTCACAAGCCAATTCTCCCGCTAGCGCTAGTTAGCGCGTTTGTTTTGGTGGTATTTACCCAGATGTCCCTGTGCTGTCGTCCACTTCCTGCCTTTGGAGCTGTCTCTGGTCTGCTTGGCGCTCACATTCACAGCCAAATCATTCACTTCAACCAAACCAAGACTTAGTTTGCATCAGAGTTATGAACCTCCTGAAACGAACCGAACGTGACGCCGATGACCAGGAACAGACGACGGATGGTTGGAACGTTGTGAAAACTTTGGAAAATTCAAAATCAAGTTATGAGTTTGAGTGTATTTATCATCATAATACATCAAAAATCGTTGTCTACCGATAGAAATAGAAACAATTCTGAATGTGAAAGTGTCGGAACGTTGTGTGAAATGGAAGTAAAACCTGAATGTATTGACTTACAAATCTCACAAACAGTTCAGGAGGCGGTTTGTAACAAGACAAACTTCACCTGAGAAAGTTTTGTTTCTGGAATGAACTTCTGCCCTTCTTGCAGTCACTCAGCACTATATATATAAGGTTTCTAAACTATTAAACTGTCTTTGTGTGGACTAACAAAAGGAAGCTTTTTTAACCTCCCACTTGTCCTGTTGGAAAAAGGAGGGAGGGTTTCAATGAAGGTGCAATCATTTCTGCTGCTGCCAAAAAACGGGAGGGGAACAAAAGCCCAGATGTGAGAGTAGATGGTAATTCAGTCTGATCCAGAGAGGATAAGCGCTCTGTGGCTTTCATACTCCACACTCACCACCCGTACCGATCCAACGAGATAACGCTTAAGTAAACACAGAAATCTGCCAAGACACAAATCAAATATAACGTATCTTAGTAGCGTTAAATATGAAGAGACAGTTAGGAAAATATCACTCTGTACTTCTGATTTTAGCTTTAAAAATAATCAACTTGAACTTAAGTAAGCAGAACTTATGGTCACATGAGTTAAAAATGGTGAAAATAAAAATAAAAAAACTAAAATAAAAGCCTATAAAATGGTAAATTTTTGTAGGAAAAGCATTTAGTTTTCAATTTGCTTTTAGCTTGATTGAATAAATGTATTCTCAGTTTAAGAACAGGATGTGAGTCTAGGTCTGTCCTGATAAAACATTTCTGCTATTGCGATAAACGATAATATTGTTGTTTTGACACCATTTTCAAGTAAAATAAAGGTAATAATATGTAATAAAGGAAGAAGACATTATCAACTCTGTAGTCTAATGAACATTTAACACTGGAACATTTTAAATATCCAAAATAAAGAAACAAAAACAACAGAAACAACAAATGAAATAAATTATGAAGTCTGTAAATAAAAGTATCCTTAAAAAAATTTTAGTTGAGACCTAAACACCAGAATTTTATCATCCAGTTTTTGTCGAAATAGAAAAACAATGTGATGCAGAGGGAAATTAATGAGTTTGGTTTAATGTGTCATGTGATTAATTGATCAATTGATTAATTGATTAATTGCGACGGGCCTATTTTTTTCAAAATGTTTGGTATAGTTAGTGAAGTCTAATAAATCAGCAAAGTCAGCTTTTTATTGGAAGAGGCTTGATAAACGTGGTTATTGTAAAGTCTTAGTTATACAAAGACAAATACTCTGTGTTGCACTTAACATTTTTAATTTTAAGAAAATCATGTCGGATATAATTTTACCCTTATTTCAAATAAAATGGATGAGTCAAATTTGTATCATTCTTGAATTGCAGCACAAATTCAGTGAAAGGGCCACAAATGGCCCCGGGGCCACAGTTTGGGCCCCCTGATTTAGAGGAAGAAACTGCAAGACGTTCTGGAAGAGACAGAAGAATCGTTCTTCACCTGTGTGAATGTGTAGGAGGCGTTCAGGGCCGGCAGCGTTTAGTGAGGCTGTTATGAAGGAGAAAAAATTAAATCGCAGGGATGAAGAGTTGCCTGTCACATGACAAGGTTGCCCTGAGATTAAATGGCAGCCATTAAAATGATACGAGGTGTCTAAAAAAAAAAAAGCAGCCCCGGTCGGACCCATGTGTGTCCAGCTTGTAAAGATGGACGCTCCCGTCTGTGGCTGCTCATCACGCCGTCGGAGCGGCTGCAGGAGTTAATGGCCCAGAAAACGGAGCCAAAGATCAGGCAGGCGGCCGGGCTTTAAACAGCCAACGCATTCAGCCGACGTTCAGCAGGCAGACCTTCACCCTGCAGGCCCAGATCGCTCACCAAAACGCTTCTGACTCTAACACACTGCAAACATACTAAACCTCACAGAGTAGTTCCTACTAAAAACACTTTAAAACATTTTAAATAAGGGAAAACCAACTTTCAGCAGGATACAGCCACAGTCAGTGATTTGATAAGCAGTTGTGAGCAGACGAGCCAAAAACTGTATTCAAATAAGAGCAGCACTACTTTCACATATTTTTACTCAAAAGTAAAAGTGAAAAGTATCCATCCAAGAAATTACTCAAGTAAGAGTAAAACACTATTTGGTAAAAACTCAAGCACTGATCAAATTATCAATCATGTAACATTTAAAAATGATGTCATGAGACCGACCAAAATATAAAGTTACGTGGAAATTTTAAGGAATAAAATGACAATAATTCATCAGTAACAAAAAAATGAAGAAATTTTTTCAAAATCAGTTTCTTCCAATAAAGATTTGATTAAACTTTAACAAAAACTGCCGGTGTGTGTCTGTGTTTGGTGAATTTTTAGTTAAAACATTTTTGTTTTTCATTCAGTGGGTAGAAAATTCAGAAATTTTACACCAGCAAAATACTTCATAATAAAATTACTCAAGTAAACATAAAAAGTACAACATAGTAAAAATACTCCTAAAAGTACATTTAAAAAAAAAAAAGTCAATAAACGTAACTAGTTGCTGCCCAACTCTGATTAGAACAAGACATTTTTCCTGTAAGAGAAATAATCTGACAATAAAACCTGAACTTTTTCATCAATAATAAGAAATTATTTACTTAAACAAGCTCCTATTTCTTGTTAAAAAGTTACCTGTTAGTTTGGCCTTATTTGAGGTGTAATAAGATATTTGCACTAGAAACTAAACCAAAAAAACATGGTAAGATTTTGTGCTTTTGCAGTGTATTAATAAACTTTTTAAAATCTGTTTTCTTTTAAAGTTAAGCTTTTACTAACCAAAGCTTATATCTTTTATGATTTTTGTTTTTTAAAATACTTACTGAGATTTTCTGTGACAGAACAACAGAAAGTGGCTCGTAATCGGAAAGTTGAAGAAAAAGAAAAAAATGTTTTGAGCGTTTTATGCATAAAAATCTGAAAGGTGCGGTGTGGATTTCCCAGTGTCAATAAACATGGACTCCTCTGACCTTTTCCATGTGTAAATAAAAATAAGCACAGAGGTGATCCTTATTTGAGTCTTACACATTTAGGAAACATGCTTTGCTCACAACTTTTCCTCTTTTTCAAGAAAAAACTCAAAATGTTTTTGTTTTGATCAGCAGAACTGTGATGCTTGAGCTGCTTCTAATTTTAAGCCACATCAAACACTCTAATCAGTGAACTCAACCGGGTCAATAAAAGCTTTTGCATTGCCATTATTACGGACTATTCATTTTACTGTCTGCTGTTAAATCTTCCATAAATTACTCTCTCTCGTCTCGTCAAACTGAGAAGCATTGAGACAGTAGTTTAAAGGGACGGAGCCGCTTTTGAAGCAATTAAGATGTTTAAAGAAACACTTAGAGGCTCATTATTGGTTTGCAGTGGAGCCGATGTGAGCGGAGGACCAACGCGGTTTGACAGAAGGCATCAGGCGCTAAGGTCAAAGGCTAATTAAGCAGAGACGACCCTTTGCTCCTGCATTGTTAACCAATCTGTCCCCGGCGAGGACGACCGCCAGAGAGGCGTGACGCCGCCGCCGTCTCCGCGCTAAATCTCCATTTCGGCTACTGTGCCCCATCAGCTCGCAAAATGGCACGTCGGAGGGTCGCCGGCGTTCTGACGGGATCCATCCAAGAGTTATGGATATGCAATAATGAGCTGAGGCGGCCGATCGATGTTTGCGTGACTTTTCTATCATTGAGCTTTAAACAAGAGATTAATTGTGAGTCGACAGCGTAAGAAAAATGCCAAAGTAAAGGACACAGGAAGAGTGAAATATATCGCTGCGGTAAAGCTGTCAGACGTGTTTATTCAAGTCGTTCAACTGTTTCAGAGAGCTGCCATGGAAACATCATTTACCAACGCACACCAACATCAGGAGGCTGAGGAGAGTAAAACGTTACTAAGTTTGTTTTATCAGAAAATCCCGAGGAAGCACACTCTGCTAAATCTGGAATAATAATAATATAATTTATTTATTTAACACTTTTCTAAAATCTCAGACATTTTACCAGAAAAAAGCACATACATGAAATAAAATCATAAAAGGAAAAAAAACAAATAATAGTTTAATATAGATATATTTTAACAGTTTAAAGTAAAGTACTTTAAACTAAACAGATTAAATTTTAAATTGTCAACTGTTATTTTTGACAAAAGTAAACAATTAAAAAAGAAAACAGAAATTCTGGTGGAATCTAAAGTAGTTTTTCTTTTATTGTTTTCAGAGACAAAACAACCATATTCAGTTAGACCTGGATGTAGCCTGCAGCGTTTTCCTTTAAAACAAAAAATAAACTAACCAACAGGAAATAGTATTCTGTAATTACTTGTGCTGGGACTTTAACACATTCATCTAGAACACATTAAAAATTTCAACGCAATTAATTGCTTTTTTTTTGCAGCTGAAAACTTTGTATTCAGGCATTTTTGGTATTCATGCCAGGCCACCAGATGGCGCTGTGATTTTAGCGTGTCGTCGGATGTGCAGGTTAAGTAAGTGTTATCCGTTTTGTTGTTCTCTGCGTCCAGTAAACCCAACAGTTTTCACACCTGCAAGGGGGCATCCACAAAAAGTTTCACTCTTTGAGAGCTGGTTTTAAAAAAAGTGTTCCTGTCACTGGATTGGAACAGAAATGCTTCGGTTCTCCTCTGTGTTAATTAAAGGGGCCTAAAGGAGGTGCTGCCATGTGATTGGTGATTTCCTATTTATGTCTGCAACACATTAAACAGGGAGACCACCAGATAAGGAGGCTGGATAAATGATATCTCCATGTTTTGCATCCTATCGCGCCCCAAACCAAGACCAACATCGCTTTAATTAAAGATGACTGAACGCATGAAGAGGCTAATTTTACCAAAGTTCACAAAAAGCACTCGTTACAATGAGTCAAAGACAAACTCTTTCCTGAGACTTTCCTAAGTGTCTTCAGATAGAGGCTTCTTCAAACTCGCTGTAATACAGACTGCTACAGGAGCTCTTTCCTGCCAACAGCCAACACATTTACAATAACTCCATGAAAATATGAATTAATGAGTTATAACAACATTTAATGTCCCTAAAATCAATAAAGTATTTTAAATTTTTAATTAATGTAACAAACTGCAGGTCAAATAAGTTTCTGTTGAGCAGAAATGGAACAGAAGTTTAATCTCTTTCAGTTTTCCTCCTGTAAAACCACTAAACCAGGGAAATGTTGGACGTTCTTATCAGATGCTGAGACTTCAGGTTCAGCAGAAGGACATTTCAGATTCAACAGCATTCGACAGAACCATTTCATTTCACTTCAAGCCAGCAGGACGGCGTGTGTGAGTGTGTGTGTGTGTGTGTGTGTGTGTGTGTGTGAGAGAGAGAGAGTCAGAAAGAGAAATAGAGAGTGAGGATAAGAGGACATAAACTACACAGCCCTGGCCATTTAATGTCTCCACAGCCCCAGGCCTGTGTTAATGGTGGTGTTGTACAACACATTACTGTGGTGCTTGTGCCCTGAACAGACAATTATACTGGTATTTAGCCCCAGAGGCTATCAGGGCACTTAGCAGCACCACGGGCCGGGGAGGACGGCTTGACAGCTCTCACAGGAGTTTTATTCTGTAATCAAGAACCAGGAGAAACGCTAAAATAAGAGCTACCAGGTTCCCAGGGGCCTCCAGTCAAACATCCCTTCAGCTTACAGAAACAGCTCAGAGAAACATTCTCATTTACTGACTTTACATCTAAACTGGCAGATTTGTCAGGTTGTAACTGAGTTTTAATATGAATCTAATGAAAGTGGACTGAATGAAAAATAAATAAAACTGGATCTGTTTCCTGTAAACGCCTTTCAGGTGACTTTAAGTTAGAAAAACAGCTAAATCATAGTAATGTGTTAAACCTAATTTCATAAAAGGACTTTTGACAAAAAGAAGTTATTTTTGTGCTATTTACTATTGGATCAGGTCAAAACTGATATTACAATTAGGGATAAAACTTGGGGCTGATATTGATATCCGATATTAATTTGTTGTTATGGCTAATAACGTTATTTACCAATATTATATACTGTATATGCTATATATATTTCTTTACCGTTTCAACACCTTTAGAAAGAAGTGACCAGAAACAGACAGCAAATATTAAAAATATTATATATTTTTTCACCCCTCCAGGGTCTTTTGTGGGCTCTAGTGTCCCTTATATGATAGTAGGCTGACAAGAAACGGGGAAGGAGAGGCGGGAAGACATGCGGCAAATGTCGTCAGGTCCGGGAGTCGAACCCGCGACGGCCGGGTCGAGGACTCAAGGCCTCCAAATACGGGTCGCGCTAACCGGTACGCCCAAAAAATATAATATTTTTTTATGTCTATATTTAATGTGAAAGGTCTGGAACATGTAGAATAATGTAATGTAAATGCACAAAAGCCTTTGGGGGAAAATGACTGCAAAAATGTCAGAAGAACAGTTTGAACATCTAAAACTTTTTCCACATTTTGTCTCATTGCAGTTAATTTATTGGACTGATACCAATACGCTAAAAAATAACTAAAATCAGACGATACCGATTTTAGTGCTGATATATCGTGCATCCCTAATTGCAATTAGATTTGTTTACTCAGAGAAGTTAGTTTATCTTAGACCAGAGGAATACATTTTGTCTTAATTTTGACAAAATTGTAAGGTAACCTTTAAAACTATATATTTTTTTACATATTTGTTGAAACTGTCACCATGTCATGGCAGCTTTGTATGAGACAGAGCTGTAAAATAATCAGTATGTTGTTTCTCCGCCACAAGAACACTAAACAGCCAGTACCTAAGGTTGATTGGCAGCGCTAAGACCCGCCTCCTTGCTCTGATTGGTTGATTTTGGTACATTTCTTCAGATGGTAATAGAAGCTCAGGGAGGAGGTGGAAGGGATTTTAAACTGTCACAACATGGTGACAGTTTTAATAAGTACTTAGCAAACATATTTTTATAAAAGTTACAAACTGCAGCTTTAAATGTAATTTTCAAACTTTTTCTCCATTGCAAAACCACAAAATCTTACCAAGTATTTTTGGTCTAATTTCTAGTATAAATATCTTAGTAAGCTTGAAATAAGACAAAACTAACCTACAATAAACTTTTATGAAGGATATAGGAGCTTGTTTTAAGTCAGTAATTTCCAAATATTGATGAAAAAGTTTTAGTTCCACTGACAGATAATTTTACTTATGACATTTTTCCCATTTTATAACTGAAATAATCTGCTAGTGGAGCTAGTACTTTTCAATGAAAATTAAGGATTTATACACTTAAAATAAGCTCCTATACCTTTCAGAAAAGTTATTTGTAAGTTAGTTTTGTATTATTTCAAGCTTACTAAGATGTTTACACTATAAATTAGAGCAGACATATGTGCTAAGATTTTGTGTTTTTGCAGTGTCCTATTGGTTTCACCTCTGGTAATGAATCAACAGAGTAAATGTGTTAAAGTTGGTGACGTTCTGAACTTATCAGAAATGAACTCTGGCTACATGACATGAAACAGTGCTTACTTTGAAAAGGTCACCTCTTTGCGGCGCGGAACCGATTTCTGATTCGTTTAGGTTTAATAAATCCTAAAGAGTGAGCGGCCTTTGTGGCATCTCAAAAATGAGCGTGAGGCGAAGGTTTGTGATGGTAAGTAATCTGACCTGAAAGCAGCTAAAAGCCACTTTACACACGAAACAAAGAAACGCAGCGGCGGCAGCTTCTTGGTTGTTTTTTTTTCTTTGCTTATTCTTCAGAGGGAGGCTGACAACCTGAAACGACAGACTTTATACGCAGTAACTCACGCTGGTGTACAGTAGGATATAGATTGAAGTGAGAAAAATCAATAGAATATCATCTAGAAAGATAGTAATGGATTTCTAACTTAATGGGCTCACACAGGTCTATCGATTAGCAGGATGAAAATCTGCAATACTTCAACAATCTGATTTGCATTTAAATTACAGTAGGCGCTGTGCTGACACCAATATAACAACACAGACAAACGTATAGCCGGCCGAGCGGCGCTCCATCATCACGTCTGACTGCGGGCTAAATCCGCTTTTAGAAAAGTAAAGGAAAAGTTGCTGTGCTGAGAGATAACCAACTTCTAAATTCTGTTGGTCGGGACAAGGACAGAAAAATGTCACCTATGAGTCTGAGGCGACCATAACTCTGGCTGGGAAGCTCATCGTGAGGCGGCTGTTTGTGGAGAAACACTGTGGATGTCTCTGTGTATGTGTATATTTGTACTGAGTGGGTGGGTGGGAGTGGAGGCGACGTGAGATGAGATGTTGAGAGGGGAGGGGAGTTTGATGGACTGCACTGTCACCTCCCGGCCGGCGATTTACAGCGGCGCGGCTGCTGACGAGCGCGGGGCAGTAAACAGGCCGGCCGGGGGCGTATTTCACAGCGAGCTGGCTTTTATGAAGAACACCGGGATGGCTCTGCCCACGGCTCCGCCCGCACCGCCGTGACGGATGGAGAAAGACGCATGACAAGCTTCATCATTGTTTGTAAATCTTAACTGTTCCCGCTCACTAACTCCAGAAGGCAATTTTGCGGAGACAGCGAGAGGGGGGGAGGAAGAGTGAGAAGGAGGAGGAAGAGGTGAGGAGGGGAGGGGAAAGGACAGCGTGGCACACTTGAAGGTTATTTGGATCTCTGTATTTGGCCAAATGATTAGCCTTATCCTGGGAGGGAGATAAATCTGCCAGGCGCCGTGTGGGAAGGGAGGGAAGGAAGATCACAGGAACCGTTTCCTCCGTCTGATCCCAACCAAACATGGTTTTACTTCACCTCAAGGTCCAGGCGCACGCTGCTTTCTGTAACCTGCTTCTTCATTACAAATGTTCGCAAATATTTGTCGCTATTTGGCTAATGTCAAAAAAACAAAATTTTGCAGTTGCGATGTTTCTATTAAATAAGAAATTAAATTAAACTCACGTCAACAAGTCATGAAAAATAATGCCGGCGACTGATGTGAACAGTTACAGATATATCCATCATTCAGCCAATCAGAGCAGAGGTTGGCGTCTTATTCAGGTGTTGGAGCGACAAACTCCGCCTACTTGGGAGCGGCTACGTCCACGGCCTTTTTCTGGAAATTATAGTCAGCCATTTTACCGAAGAGCTACGAATTCAACACGTTTGAATGATGCACAACTTCTTATGAATTGTGTGATGCTGAGAGCAAATAAAACACCTCATCCCAGCGAAGAAACTTTTAATTTTCAAAATTGCAGTGTTTCCATATTGTCGTAATTGCAAGTTGTGTAATTTTAAGGTCAATTGAAACGCAGCTGCTGACACACAAGCTATACCAGAAACAACAGCGATGGCCAACAAACGCGCTTCTCTCGACCCACTCGGTTTTAATTTATGGTTCTAAAAATGATCTGCTGGAAAAGATTATTGTTGTGTTCAAGTTGTGCTAAAATGAGTTAGACAATCAGCAAAGCTATTCAAGGCTAAAATAGCATCTCAATGCTAAACATGCACAGACGCTAACGCTAATGTCAGCGTCCACAGTCCACTTTTCTAAAGAAACACCGGAAAACTGAATGGCTAGAATAACACATTGTATCAATCTGATATCTGAACAACATTTTAAAAGCAATAAATATATTTGCTTTTGCTCTTAAATATATTTGCTCATGTCTATTTATCCAATAATTTAGCAGCAAAAGAGATTTTTAATTTGCCAATAAAGAGTTTTCTAAAAAAAAAAAAAGATTAATTAATTACAATTAACTCAATTAATCAACTCCCACCACAATTGTGTATACTTAAATATTTTTATTGTGCATGTAGATCTGACAGATTAGAATCTCAGTAACTTGTGTTGCTTTTGTTTTTACTGTTTTATTTCGAGAGATAAAATAAAAAAGATGAATATAATTAGACCTGATGTGAAGGTGTATTGAAACAGATCCCAGGGATCCGTGTGCTGGACGCACATTTCAGGATCCTGCACACTGCAAACTGTGTTTGTTAAGCTAAGAGGATGCTCTTTGTGTTAGCTTCAGTCCTGCAGTATAAAAAATGATGGTCAGATCTGCTTATAAACAACCTGCTTTGTAAAAATCAGAATTTAAGATTCAGCATTGAACCTGCAAACCTCTAATAGGCTAGGGGAATAAATACTTTTTTTTTTTAAAGGTGAATTGACACTAAAAGTGGGACCACCGGCTGAGATTGTTGTTTTCTTGTAATGGAGCATGGCGGTTCAGGGTGGAGCTGACGTGGGACCCTCACAGCAGAGGGACAGCTGAAGGTGGTAAACAAGCAGCGCTACAAGGCCAGATGTGGGGGTCCTAAGCTTTACGATGCTGGTGGAGTCATCGCTCCCTTTCAGGAAAACCAAGGCTGATGCTGTGATTCTGACGCTCTGTCTCTGTGTCCTTCTCATGAGAAATTAGATCTTACTATGAGAAAAACACAGATACAGAAAACACAGGGTTCCTAGCATAAAAATGTCCCACCAAATGCCAAAAATGCATTAGCTCAGCTCAAGTGAAACATTAGAGAGAACAATAACAAATTAGGCTGATAAAGCCATGATAAATAAATAACACATATTGCAAATGAAAGGGACTTCAGAGGAATTTCAAATTAAAAATTGACTGCTAATCCGCCTCATTTGCTTTTGCCACTCCTCTTCAGATCTCTGTGTGTGATCTTATGATCCGAAGGTAAGAGAATAAGTAAAATAAGCCTGAAACAATCAAATAATTTGGGTTAAACTATTCAGTGCTTTTTGGTCTGAATAAACAGTCCCATAAGTCTGAACTGGAATCCACACCATCTTATTAGGCACAGCGGACACATGTGGACGGACACTCTTAACCAACGCGCAAGAGAAAGATATATGAACAAAATGGCTGCTGTCAGGATTGACCCATATGAGACAGAGAAGGAAAATATGTCAGACGATGTGGAAAAGCTGCCTCCGATCTCATGCTACGATATATTTCAGTACTTAGTGGAGCTTTACGGCCTGAAATCCATGGACGCATACAATCGGCGTTTAAACGGATTTGTAAAGGATGTACAAACTCTTGGTATGAATAATGAGGCTCTGGTGACTGGCAGAGTAAACATACACAGTATCAAACTACTGCTACACACGTCTGTCTTAGCTAACACATTAAAGCTGTGTTAGCTAAATTAATGTTGCTAGTTTGACAGTAAGAACTACAGCATGTATCACTGATATTAATCTCAGTACTACACCCAGGTGGGTAGAGTACTCAAAAATTATAATCAAGTAGCAGTTAGAATGTACTTATAAGTTATTAAAGCAAGTCGCCTAAAAATGATTATTTCACAACAACACTTTTGAAACCATTTTAAAATGTAAAGAGCAAGAAGATTTGCTGAAGAAAAATAATTGAAATAGTCAGAAACAGATTTTCCATCCTGGACAAATTAGTCCCTGTAATCTCAGTTTTTGCTGCCACTTTACTTTCCATCAGTAATCTCACTCTTATTACGTACTTATCTGCATTCTTTAGATATTTCCAAAAAACACTTTACTGAAGATGATAAGCAACGCACATAATCTGATTCACCCACATTCCCTGGTAATAAGGAAGACATAAACTCCAGGCAACCAGCAACGCTGTGCTGAGATTCTCATCTGAGTTCTGGAAAGAAATCTACTGCTGCACAAATCAGAGATTAAATCTGCTTCATCTGTAAACATGGTGAAAAGAAACAAAGCTGCACTGTTTGGGACTTCTTGAACAGATCTACACAGTTTATATCCTATTCCCCTTTATAATTCTCAATAATTCACCTGAATCATATTTTAATACATTTTCTGTTGTATTTTAAACATCAGAAAAGCATTTAGCTGATTAAAGCAGTAAAGCAAAGCCTTAAAATTAATTGATGAGATCCTGCATACACGGAAAGTACTGGATTTGCAGTAAAGTTTAGTGCAAGTGAAAATGAAATTTTATGACACTCTCGACTTGAATGCAGTCCTCCCTTGGATGTTCTGTTGATAAAGTCTGGGTAAAGGTTTATGGGGCCTTATAAGTGTGTGTGTTGGAGTGTTTCTGTGTTGCTCACAGCCTGCCATGGTCTCAGAGCAGCTGTTGTTCTCCTCCAGGCTGACAAAGGGTGGCACACAGGTGGTGGAGCCCAGATTCTGGGTCAGGTAGGTGGCCCCGGGGTAATAAGAGTGCATCCGGTACTGGGAGGACACGCCGTGGCTCGGGAGGCGGCCGTCCCCATGGGGCATCTGCTTTAAACAAAAAAACAACAAAAATGTCACATTTATATGTAGAATATACAGTAATTAGATGTGCACTGTAAAACTGGCCAAAATTTTCACCTTGATCTGGCCTGATCTATGACTCAAAATCTGTTTCCAGTTGGTGAACACAGCTTATATAAGCACTAGCAAGGCACACTCTTCAGTGTCGGTGTTGCTACCGCAGGAAAACAACTCAAAGTTAGCTACTTCCACAATAAGTAAAGTGTAAAACTAAAGATTTTTAAAGGAAACTAGTTTCTACCAAAGCATGTCAATCAGTCTGTTACAGTAAATAGCATCATTTTAGTCCTTCACCATTTAAATTTTTGGTTGAATTGTCCCACCCTTCAGGTACAAACTAAACATGTTCATGTTTAACCTGCAATTTTAATTGTATTTCTTATTAAACAGAAAAAATGCAATTGCAAACTTGTGTCTTCTCAACATCAGACTACCAAAAAAGGTGAGCGCACATTTGTGCCTTAGCAAGCTAATGCAACATATACCTTCAAGCATTCAAACACTAAAGGTACATGTATACAAGTAGGGGTTCTTCTATTTGTTTATGGAAAATATTTATAGAATATAAACTCCTAGAAGTGCAAATAAATCTTTTTAAACAAAGTGCAGTCATACTGAATTTTGAGGTTGAGGCGTGTCTGTCTTTCTCTCTTGAATTTTAGACTTCTGGCCTTTATATGTTCAGTAAACAAGAAAAAAAATACAAAGAAGGAAAATCAGCTCATATTAACTTTTTAGGAGTTTGTCTGAGGTTACATTTACATTTTTGGTAAAACAATAATCAATTCTTTCTCATTTGAATTCTAACAGAGAACAGCTTGTTCTCTGTCAGTTCGACAGCCGTGCAAAGGCTCAGATTAACTGCAACAAAAATGTTACAAAAACACAGAGAGAGCAAACAAAATCCGTGCACAAACGTTTTAATGTAAACGCTGTAGCAAAAGCCTGCACAGGCCCAATCCTTCTTCAAAAGCAGTTGCAGATTAAACATAAATTACACACATTTTAAAAACAACTTACATCCAAGAATGTCATACTGTATTCATATATATCTGTGATAATTGTTGCTACCACTACATGACCTGATGCAGCTCCAGACATTCATAAGCAACGCATTAGGAAGCAAACAGGAAATGAGCATTAGCTGCAGGAACGAGCTGCAACGCCTGGCGCCTTTCTCCACACCTCTGAAAACTTTCAGACGAGCTGTCTACTCAGCAGCAAGGCCGCCTCACTGAGGGTTTTCAATTTCATTTTTATGGAATTTGATTTCTGTCAGCCTGTAATATGTCACCCGTATTGTCCACACCATCAGCTCTGCGACAGCTTTATAAACTGTTATTTAAGCTACACTCCGCTCTTGTATTGGGCTGTGAAAAATACAACAGAGATTGGAATGGAGTCTTCAAAGTGCACTAAGCTTATGGCTCCCAGCCCACATATAGCACAGGACTAAACTGTCTTAGCAAAAGTTGCTCACAAAAGGCTTTTTTTCTGGTTAACATGGATGGTAAATATCTAGATCCAGTGTGTGGATTTGGCCTAAATGAAATATTCAGTGCCGCATGTAAAGTGCGTTATATCGATGACGATGTATTTTTTGATGCCTCTTGGCCAGGACTTCCTTGAAAAAAAGGTGTTTAATCTCAATGATTTTTTATCCTGGAAAAATAAAGGTTAAATTAAAAAATGTAACTATGAGTATAAATCTTTTTTGAAAAACATATAAACTGTATAAATTGGTCATTAAGCTTGCCATCTTAATGCTTCTGTGCAAATTGTGCACAAAAGCGGTCTTCTTTCTCACTGCACTGTGTCAAACGAACCAAAGCCTTTGAGCAACCTGTTCCCCTCCTTGCCTGTGGGGGCGCTGCAACAAGAAGGAAACAACATGAAAACCTCTGAAGGCACCTTCCTTCTTCACGAAATGTAAATGACTCGTCATTTCTCCCACTATTGCTAGAGTAGCGCATTGTTTTGGTGATATTTACCCAGAATGCCCTGCGCTTCCTGCTTTTGGAGCGGTCTCCAGTCCCTTTAATGTTAAGAAATGCATTCAAACCTCACCAAAGTTCACTGAACCGAACCAGACCGAGGTTTGTAGGCAAACGAGAGTGCATGTTGTGTGTATTGTAGGATTTGCTTTTTGTCTTTAGTTAAAGACCACAAACCATTTTACCCATTAGAGCATTTAAGCTACTCATACATTTGTTTTGGTTGTATTTACCCAGAATGCCCTGCGGTTGTAGTTTGCTTCCTGCTTTTGGAACGGTTTCCGGTCCGCTTGGCGTTGACATATGTATTCAAACAGAACCAGAGTTCATATTACCTGAACCGAGCCTGAGGTTTTTAGACAGACCAGAGTTCACTTTTTTTGGTCCACATCAGAGTTTGATGTTGGATTCACACATTCAAAAACAAACCAGACTTTCTAGGCAAAGTCTGCTTATAGTGAACTAAACAGTTGGTGTGAATGGGCCTTACAACACCAACAGTTTCAAGTTGAGAGTAATTTTTTTATGTACTGTGTATAAGTACAAGAAGATCTACTGTTTTGTATTTTTACATTCAACTAATAATCTATAACAGAAAGAAAAGTGCACTGAAGCTTCCTAATAATGAAAGTTTCCACACATCTACAGCTTATAAGCTGACTTGTTGAGTCTCAGGGGGCTTATTACCGCCCTGACAGTGCCTGTCTTCTTATCTGGCACCATCTTCTGTCTGGAAGCTCTTTGCCACCCTTATTTTATCACCATCCACCTGCATGGCAGCCAAGCACCGAGAGCAGAGCAGAGCAGAGCAGAGTAGGGAGATGGCCTTACGCTGATAACAACCGCAATGTTTCCTCTGGGGCTGCACGTTGGAAAGGGATTAGCTGGGACCTCAAGTTCACTTACTAAAGATTACTTACATGGATCTTATTTCACAGCCCAACACAAAGTAGGGCAAAACTGTGAAGCAGAAGGTAAATGATACCTGCTTTTATAAAATTTTGAGAAATAAAACACTGAAAAACGTAATGGGGTTTTGTGTTCAACTCCCAAGAGTCAATATTTTGTAAAAAAAAAATTTTTTAAATTCGAATTCAATTTTGACCAGTCACAAGAAAGGTGTGCTACCAAGATTTGTGATGGGAATGATGAATTCAGGGTGATGTGCTTTTACAGGAACTCAAGAAGAATCCTCTTGGCCTGTCAGCTCCGGGGGCAGCCATGTCTTGTATAATTGTATGTTGCTGTTGTTTAGATATATTAATAAAAATATAATCTGCATACTTCAAACTCCAAAATTAGGTTACTTCATGAGGTAAATTATAGCTAATATGCATCATACCTAAATTTATATATGTGCATATGCTATATTCAAATTAATCTGCACCTAACTTAGCATCTATTTGACAACAAAAACAATTAATTTATATATAACTGTAAATAAAAACTGCTGTAGGGGTCAAAGGGCAAGAACATGAATGCAGAGTTTGCTACATTAATGTTTTTTGTAATTCATCCTTCACTTTACAATGTGCAACTTTGTGTTAGTCTTTAAAAAGTCATTAATTTCACCAGCTATAGCTTAAATAAATTTCCAAAAGTTCAGGCGGTATTAATATCTTTACAATGGACTGTATGAAGTAAGAACATAACAGTAAAACCAAATAAACAGATGTGTTCAGGATGCATATCCTGAAAGGATGAAATGTTCACTTTTATTAGATGATAAAAGAATAACAATTACATCAGAAACTGACCTAATCTTTGATTAGTAAGAGAAGATATGAAACTGTGTTTTATGAAATAATTTTTCCTGAAAATATAAAACATTAATTCTTAACTGGGTACCTCAAGGATGACGCTTGAAGTTTAATAAAACTGAAGTATGGTCAAATAAATAGACTATTTTTAAGCAAAAAACAATAAAAGTAAAAAAAAAAAGTCATCTTTCTCCTTCCCACTGTTTGTTTGTGGCATTAATAGAATCCACAAATAATAAACTCTGGAATTACAAAAAGAGTGGCCAGTAAATTTAGAGAATCACATCACGTAACCCCTTCAACCCGACAGCCTGCCAAAAAAAATCATAAATCACAAAGGAGGATGGCTAAATTATGCTAAAGAGCGCTAACTGATTAGCATTAATGGACTCACTTTCTTCCTCAAGCGCTGAAGCATGGCGGTTTGTTCTTCTGCCGACAGACAATACCATTAACCTTTGCAATTTAGCCTCTGCAGGGTGGCAGAGGCAGTGACCCCAAAACTAGATGTTGCTACTGGAGGAAACCGGAGGGAGGCAGAGAGAGGTGGGAAAAATGATCTTCATAAAAAAACCAAACCACATCGTCAGGGATCAGGGGAGAGTTATAGTTATAATCTGCTTCATGCATAATCTAATTTCCTTTGGACACAACAGAGATACATTCCAGTATAAATCAGTGCATGTACACACAGCTGGAGGAGGGACCAAACGCTAGCTGCCAGATGAAACTAACAACTAAGTTTAACTGCATTTTGAAACCATTACTATTTGCACTAACCTTTTACTCAGTACCTACCTTTTTAAAAGTATAATGTTTTAAATTATGGAAGTATATTCTGAGTAAATTAAAAATGATCAGCCTTTATTGTCGGACACAGGAGGTCAGCAGTGTTGAATATTTCGAATGTAGCTGCAACCACTTGGTTCACTAATAAAACCAAAAATAAAAATGTAAAAAAATTCTAATATTTCATCCTGCTGACCATGACGAGTACCTTTAAAGGCACAAAAGGGGAGATTAATGCCAATTCTACTTTCTAGGACAAACGCAGGGAAACAGTGGCACATTTATGTTACTCTATGTATTGATTTATTTCCGTTACATTACCACAATGTGTGGAAGAATGTTGTTTGATTTGACAGATAATGACAGCAAAGTAACCAGTAACTCCAAATATTCTTAATTACAATTTTTTTTCTGTTGTTGTATTATTTGTTTAAGCAAATAATAATCTTCTAGTATTGTAATGTTGAAGCCATACTGCCCACTATTAGAATCAAATAACATTTGGTCCAACCAAGCAGAAAAAGTCAGGGATTCATAGACTGATTATTTCACATCTGATACTCTGGAAGACTCGGTTCAATTGGGGACAAAATTGCAACATTTGTTACATTTTCAGCTGCTGTGGTTCTCTTTCACACTGCAGTGGGTCAGACGGCCCAAACCTTTAGAAAAACCTGTTCTCCTTCTCGCCTGTGGGGGCGCTGCACCGAGAACCACTAAAGGAAACAACACAAAAACCACTGAAGAAGACACTAAGCGCAACTTCCTTTTTCACAAAATGTAAACAAAAATGGAGTGGTGTCAGATTTTAGCTGTTGGAGGATTTCTCTTTGGTTTTCTGCTACTAGCGCTAAACTAGCATATAGAGCTTTGGAACGTGACGTCACTGCTCTAGGCGTAGGGATATGAGCGCCATCTTGTGAGGCCATATACATAACCGACAAATCGACTGTCTCACAGATATTTTTAATTTTTGAATCCAAGTTACTTAAAATTAATTAGCAATGGTTCGAACTTGCTGCGTTATTGGATGTAATGTCCGATGGTACGACCAAAGCGGTAAAAAGATGGAAAACGGACTTTCGTTTCACTGTTTTCCTGCCTGTAAACAACGCGAGGAAGCTAAGCTATCGGGGCTAACGAAAAGGAGACGAATGTCCCGGGTATCAGCGGTGAGACGTCCTGATATCACGTCCTCCAACATCCCAAGTTATCTACGAGTTTGCTCCAGACATGTCCATTCTGGTGAGTGTCTAAATTCGCTTTGTTGGTGTTGTGTCATAATGTTTAGCTATGATTTTGTCCAGGTGACTCATGTTCAGTTATGTTGATGTTAAATGTCACGTATGTTACATTTAAGTGGATCAACCTTGTTTAGGTCGGGCTTATATTTTTTATGCAGCATGGTCCGAGTTTTGTCAGTTGACATCGAGGTTATTCCATTATTGTGAAGTAAACTATTTTACTAGTGTTATCAAATTTACAATATTAATACCGATATGTGTTCTGATATTTCCTCTTCCAGGCAAACCGACGTATGAAATGGATTAGATCAATCCAGACTGAATCTGGGTCACTGTGAGGTAAACGCCACAACATCAGACCGACATGCACGTCAATTAAAGAGGTGATACAGCAAAACCATGATGGATCAACAAGTTACAGAGACTGTGTTTTCATGATTTACCCCAGAAGAGGTAAATCATGAAAACACATGATTTACCTCATGTAAATCATGTGTTTTACATGTAAATCATGTAAAACACATGATTTTACTTCCTCCTCCTAGAAGAGGAGGAAGTTGGAGAGGCTGAGGAGGAAACCGCAGGAGAAAAGCTCAGCAAGGCTGCAGACTCTGAAGAGGAACATGAACCATTGGTGTTGAAATATGTGTTCAGTTGGAAGTTTCTGTTTTCTGTCATTTAATAATTTAATGTGGTAAAACATTCATGATACGTTTGATTAAAGCTCTTCAAGTTGCATGTTAACAGGTGATGAAATGAATCACATTTTAAGTAAAAATTTGATATTTAAAATATTTCAGGTAATAAACATACATGTAATGAAAGATTATATTTTTAAATAAACATTTTATGTGATTAAAGTAAACAATTATATAATCAGACATTTTGCAGTAAACATTTAATGTAAACAAGCAAACCAGATGAAAGAGTCCATCTTTAAATATTTAATGTGTAATTAAACATTTCAGAGTAAACAATAAAGGTGACAAGTAAATGTTATGAAAAGATCACACTTTAAATAAATATTTGTTGTATTTAACATATTTCAGGTAAGAAGTGAACATGTAATGAAATTGATCCTGTCCTAGAATTTTATGTAATTGAACATTACAGGTAACAAATGTGATGATCATCTGAGGTAATACATGTTATGAAAAAAAAAACATTTAAACATTTTTAAAATATAAAATAAAAAAGGGGTCAAAATGTAATAAAGATGAGTGTGCTTCATCTATACAGTCTAAAAGAACAATTTCACACTGATTTTGAGTTAATGGGGCAGCGATTTGAAAGCTATTGAAGAAAACTAATATTAAAATTATTTTAAATATTGAATATGACTTAAAATTTTAATAGAGGATATTGTGTTTTGTGTAATAGCATGAATTATCACTTTTTTGTATCAGTTGGTCACAAGGCATTTATTTACAGGAGTGTTTGGTTCGGAAACTGACGGTCCCCAAACCTCCGAGCGCTTGAAGAGGGAGCGCTAGAGAACAGCTGGCCGGAATTAGCGTTCATAAATCGGATCAACCTTGAGCTAAACGGTCTTTACTCCGCGGAGCGCGAAAATCCAATATCCAACTTGAAAACAACTGCGATGCGGTCGGTAACACAATGAAAACGCCGGAATAAAGTTTGTTTTGGTCTGTAGCCTCAAAAGATGGCGCCGAGCGACCGCGAGACGTAAACGTCACACGCAATGACGTCAGTTCCAAAGCTCTATTGGTTTTGGTTGTATTTACCCAGAATGCCCTGCGCTGTAGTCCACTTCCTGATTTTGGATCTGTCTCCGGTCCCCGTGGTGTTCACATATGTATTAGAACCGAACCAGAACTTTTATAATCCACATCAGAATTCGATTATGCATTCACAACTCCACAAGCAAACCGGATTTTCTAAACAAATGAACTGGAGTTCGATTAAAGCGGACTAGACAGGACTGGGGGGAGCGATCGGGTCGGGTCTGCTGACCATAATGACCCAAACGGTTGCACAGATGACTTCTCTAACAGCTTTATACCTCATGTGAATATCTACGACTTCTCCAAATGGTTTCTTCTGTTTGACTGAACTATATTTGCTTCCTTGTTGTTCTGTTGAAATTTAAAGTTGTTTTACTTTAGATGTCTGGATGTAGATCATTTTTAATGCAAGTTTTCAAAGACAGCCTACAAATGAAGTAGGCTTTAACTTAAGAAAACAGCATACAAAGTTCTATTTGCATTGGCAGATTATTTCACTTGAAACATGACATATTTCTCATGTTGTGTGTTACCTGGTACTGTGGGTAGTTGTACAGATTGGTATAGTAGGGGGGGTAGCGTGACTGCTGGTAGAAGTTGTAATAGGAGGTTTCCAGCAGAAGGTCAGAAGTTCCCTCAGCATGAGGCCTAACAGAGGAAGAGGAGGGACTGGAGGACGCTGAAGAGCGACTTCCTGGAAAAAAAAATTAAAGCGTAAGTCTAAGATTGTGTCAAATAAAGTGTTGTGGCCTTTTATCTGTAATCTGAAGATTACAGATAGTAAAGATTTATTTTTTCATATTCTTTAATTATTTTCCAGCTCCAGTTAAAAAAACACTCAGAGGGTATTACTTTGTTCCACCTGGATGAAATGTTTGCTGTAGTAGAAGTTTTCCTGAGCGTCTTTTTCAAACCAAGATTAAACAGCGCCATCTGCTGGTGCTGGTAAAGATTATATTTACTTTAAAATATGTAGACCTGTCACAATGAGAATATTGTCTGAAAGTTTAATTAGAGGAGGAATTTAGCTAGAAAGATAGACTTATTACACAGTGAAAATTTATTTCAAGCATTTGTTTCTGTTCATTTTGGTGATTTACAACTGATGCATAATCTTTAAAAAAACAAAATGTAAATAAAATCATCAAAATAATACACAAGACCAATAAAAATATTTTTTACTGGAGAAATGTTGGAGAACCCACATTTAAAAAACACAAAGAAAACCAAATAAATCAACCAATGAAGCTGGTTTTCAATGAAGTCTTTAGAAATAAAAATATGTTTTCAGATTTGCTTTTGTTTTTGTAAGGTTTTATTAAATAGTAATATTAAATATAATATAAAATAATTAGTTTGCATTTTGCATATATGCACATGTTCTAGACATCTTCCTCAGGAAATTATATGGATATTTCTAACTCAGTAGCTTTCTAAGAGTGAACAATGGGCTTTAATCTTTAAGTTTTGTTTAAAAAATAACAAAGCCAATATTTCTCCACGTTTTTGTTTGAAATAGATATAATATTACAGGGATCTTGCAGGGTTAAAGTTTGTGTATGTATGGACATGCTGGAAGATTAAATAAAAATGTTTTGTGAAACTAATTTAGCTGTATCTCAAATAGCATATAAGGGAATAAGGATCTTCAATAGATTGGTGTTAATAGTGGATAATTTAGTAAATAAAAACAAAAGATATATTTAAAAAACATAAATAAAGTGCATAATATTAACAGAAGTTCAGTATTTCTACAGAAAGAAAGCTGTGTGGAAGTCTGGCAGATCTATTCGTGAAAAAATGTATTTATTTTCTCTGTTTCAAACATCAAAACAATCTTTTTCCAAAGAGTCATGGCACTTTTCTATCATTATGAGTAATAAAGGTGACTAAACTGTGTTTTTATGCACTTTGGGTTTAACACAAGGAATGGAGCACCGAATCCTGCAGTTGTTCCTGTAATCTCAGCATCTTTCTACTAAATATTTCTTTCTTCCACTCAACTTTCCTTTCATTTGTATTAGGAAGCCAGAAATTAACCTTAGGGCATTCCTTTACAATAAATTGTAATCATCCAAAGGAGAAATGAACTGCATCACTGAATGACTAAAATGACCGAACTTTGCAGTGACATTCAGATCAAGATGGACCTGTGTGATGGATAATTCTTCCAGGATGAAAAGTTCAAGATAATTACTGGCTATCTGTTGTGCTTTCCTTATCAGCAAGGCCACATTCCTCTCAGGCAGACCACGATCTTTTGGTTTTGCACAATGAAGACACTGTGCATCCCTGAATCCTCAGATATTAAGTCTTTTGTCCCCGCTCCGAAGCCAATCTTGTCATCACCGTATCAATGAGTGCTTCACTCCTCTTTCCAGCACAGCTCGCTCTCACTGTTCTGAGGACAAAGTTGACTTTTTTTCACTCAGCAAAGCAGGGAGAAACGGAGCGTAAGCAGCCTTGACCTTCATCACATGACAGGTCCATATCATACGTTCCCTGCTAACGAGCCTCCTACTAGGATAAAGTCAACAATGGAAAAACTGTTTTCTGCTGCAAGCCGGGAGCGAGCGCAGAACTGAGTCAGCAGGTGCCTCAGAGATTAGAGGCGTTCTGACCGACATGCATGTAATTATAGCTGAAATAACACTATTTAGCTTGCCAGGATTTTATCAGACAAACACCAACTTGGTACTAATTTTGATACATTTTCTCCCAAAAATGTTGACTTGTTTTCTTTTTAAAGACTACAGCAAGAAAACATACAAATGATAGCAGCTTTATATAGCCAAACCTGAAATAAGCAAAAACATTTAAATAAGTTTGCAACACAATGACAATCAATATGGTGATTTATGCACATATTAGGCCTTGACGATATGGCTGAAAAACGCATCACAATATAAACGTTTCATATCAGTTGATATCAACAATAATTTATTATTTTTTTGTTTTAAATATCTGAAATTCTGCCATGCTGGTGGAGTGACTTTTGCTGTTCTATCCACAGTTTTCACTTCCTGTTTTTTTTAAAGTGCATATCTAAAGTTATTTTAAATGGTAGAATATTTCCTGAGGTCAAATTATTTGGTTTCTAATTAGCTAGCAAATGTTTTGAAGTGTTAAATCAACCAAATAGCTCTCCTAGAAAAAGCGCGTGGTTTGAGTGATGCAACTGGAGGAGAACGGAGCCCAGTGGCTGCAGCCTGTTTGCTGAGCTTATTAAATATTCCAGAGGTATGAATATTTTTTTGCTTAATTATATGTATGCTTGTTATTATTATTCTACCGTGGCAGATGTATTGAATAAAAATATCTGAATATTTGTAAATGTAAATGCACATTTCCAAAATTCTCTTAGCGGTTAGCACTGCCGTTAGCATTTCCAGGTCTGTTAGCATTTATAGGTCTGTTAGCATTTCCAGGTCTGTTAGCATTTATAGGTCTGTTAGCATGTTGTTTTCCATTCCAATATCTGCTCTTCTACCATTTATCTCTGTTTACTATGCTGTCAGTAGCTCTAGCTTCTGGCTCACCTGTGAGCTTTCAATCTTAAACATGTAGCCAATTTAATTTAACGGTCACCTTCTCCAGGTCTGACTCAATGATTTTAGCTGCACAGTCCTGAACGTTTTCCTGTCTAATATCATCGGTGGTCTATTTTTAGGGGAAAGCTTAGCAGGAAAGGTAGTGGCAGTAATAGCACCGTTTATTTTGAAATATGAGTGGTAGGATCTTAAACTGCTGCTGCACAAGTTACTCAACAGGTTGTTGCCAGGCAACCAGGGAGAGAGTCGGTTAGCTGATGCCACCAACCTTGTTTAGCTCGCCGATTGAGCCTACATCTCCCAGAATGCTGTGCAGTTCTGGATCAGAGTTCAGTGAATATTCTATATATTTAATATTGAATATTCTATCAGACGTATTATCTATTGATATTGATCACGTTTCTATAGCAATCAATATTGTTATTGATTTATTGTCCAGACCTACATTTAACTTTTTCTACTAGGAAAAGGTTTGACATCAAATGTGGTTTATCACAACCAGGCCTGATTACGGCCACTCCTGTTCTCAATCCAGAAATCACTTCAAAAGGACCCGTCTGACAAAATTAATAACAATTAAAGATCCTTAAAAAGCTCGACATCATGGTGAAAGTCCACGCAGTGAACTCAGATGAGAATGTCGAAATGGGGAACTATGAATATGAAGTAATTCATTTTTAAGTTGCATTAACTGAATTCAGAAGATCTGGTTCTCGATCAGGTTGTTATTATGAAAAAGCTTTTCCTTCTGCTTCCCCTCATTCATTGTATCCAGTTGTTTTTGTCACCTGTGGGTTCTGCACAGTCAAATGGCCGATACAGAACAAGCGAGTGGCACAGCTATTATTGTTCTAATAACAAGCTGAGTCAGCAGCTTTCCCTTTTTTTTTCTCCAGAGGATTTTGAAACATTAAAAAGATTGCCTGGTGTTTATACCTAATCTGTGATTTTTTTTCCCTCTGAGATAATATTTAAAATTCTATTATTAATTCAATTCAACCATAAATGGTGCTGCAGAACAGTTTCAGGAAAGGGAATGTACATGATTTCATTTTGGTGCAGTAATGCCATTAAAACGAGCGTGAAACTCACATTACCACACTACTGGGTCTACACATATAACCCACCAGTTTGTTATATAATATTCATATTAAAAAAATGAATATTAAAGGGTTCCAGCTGTATTGTCACCCCTCTTTTTTAATTCAACACATTACCTGCAGTGTTTCTTTTCCAACATATAAAGTTGAACTGGAAGAAAATGATGCCAGATTGAAACCTTCCTTTGAGAAATATATTTTTGAACACAATCAGTGCTGCCACAGATATGGACAACCCTAATGAGAACTTAAAAATAAATTTAAATTCAGCATATATTTTTATTTTTAATGGGATCAAAACCTCTAGGAACTTCTGAATAGTTTGTTTCCCTGGGGTTGAAATATGACAGGACACCATCAGATAAAGGCTGGAAAATGAGCTCAGTTTATCTTGCCACCACAAAAAGTGAAGTTCACTGTTAGAGAGTGACATTATAAGGGTTATCACGTCTCCATAGCAACCATTAAAAGCTAGCAGAAAACAAGCCTTTTCTATCCTACAACCACAAACATGAACATGACACAGATGCTCACCTGACACAGCGAGGGATGAGTGGCTGAAGTTGGTGGATGGACTGGATCGGCCCTCCACAGAGAAGAGGCAGTCGGCAGCGGCTTCGTTTTTCACCATCACATCGGGGCCGGACAGATTGACGGGGGCACTGATGCCCAGCTCCTCCTCCTGGGCCTGCTGCCTCCTCAGAGCAACCTGAACGGGGAAAAGATTGATTAGAAACCATCTGCTTAGAAATGTTACCTTCATTTCTAATTAGGCCTGTCACGATAAACGATAAATCAATTAATCGTACGATAAATTAAAACTATCGACGTCATTTTAATTATCGGCATTATTGTCTCTTCCGGCTTTTTTCTCTTCCTGTTGATGACACTGAATGAAAAAAGGCTCAACTCCGGTGCTCTCCACTGACGCCCCCTTCCTCATTTCCTTAGTGTAAAGCCCAGCGCACACAACACGATCTTAGAGGCCGATTGTCGGCCCATTTTCAAAACCTGACAGACCAAACATGAGCCGACAGAAATCCTTGGTATAACGGTTCAATTGGGTTCGGTCCTGCCCTGTGGTGTCCAACAATGGGCACAAAATAATGGCTACAAGTTCAGTTAACTAATTTTAAAACCAGGCATTAATCAATGCTTTACTACAATCTACCTGCAATGCATGTGGCCAGTGTCAGCGTAAAGTCCTGACTGAATGAAAATCATTAGAACCTATTTACGTCTCGTTAACGAAGAACAGCTGAAAAGTTACCGGGTTTATCAACTGCGGTAGCAATTTGGCTCCAACTCCTCCTCTTGTCATTTCTATATTCTTTGAACAAAATGTTGAATAAACATTAATGTTGTTTCCACGTATCATCTCCAATATCTGCTGGACTTCAGGTGTCAGCTGTTTGGGATTCCCCTCCGTAATTTCCCCTCAGAAAGCACTGAGGAGAATCCACATTGGCTACCTGTCACATTCAACAGGCTCCCAGTCGGGGAAAAACCCCTGATTTAGATCTGAGAGGCAACAACGATCTACCGCAGGGTGCTCAAACTTTTGATACCAAGATCTACTTTTTCTCTCACCAGCCGGCTGAGATCTACCTCATGACACGAAGACATAAAAATTGTATATTAAACTCTATTGACTTATTTTATATGCAAATATACATCAGTTATAGCAGCAATAATAAAGTGATAGAAAACCTAATGCAGTATATTTCTTCCTCAGTGAGATTCCCCTACCGTTTTACTCTCTCTCTCTCTCTCTTTGTCGCTAAGCACACCCGTTGCCGTGGCAACCGCCTGCGCCCCGCAAGCGGAGCAGCGATTATGTTAAAAACGTAACATTCAGTCCGTTACGATGTCAAGTTTCCAGGCTTGATATTTATTTCTCGATTATTGGTTGGTTAGCTAATGTAAACTCCTGCTCTGCTAGTCAGTCGGTCTTTGAGTCGCTTTTTTTTTTGTTAATGGAACTGAAACTCACTGAATTGCGCAACACCTTGTTGAAACAATAATTACTGAGAATATAAATTTTAACAGGTTTTGTTGATTTAAATATATATATATATATATATATATATATATATATATATTGTTCTTTAATGAAGCTACATACGTTTAGGATCTTAGTGAATATTTTGATAAGCGCGTCAGAAGAGGAAGTTCTGCTCTCATGGTCCTGGCGGCGTTCAGTTTGTCACCAACTGCAGAGATCAACTGAAAACCTTCCCGTGATCGACCTATTGAGCCCCTGATCTACCGTAACACACCACACGCTACAGGAGGATCGGTTACGAAATCGTAAGCGACAATCTTAGAACCACCAACGTTCTAAGATGGTCTTAAGGGGAAAAATAGGAGCAAAAAATCATGTAGTGTGAACTATTGCATCAGGTAGTCGATGTGCCCATCTTCTCTATTTAAATCGAATTATTACTGAAGGGCAACATAATATACAGACTTCATAATCTGCCCTCTTTTGGTTGAATGCAGTATTTATTTCCACTTTGGCTTTATGTTGTTTAGTTTTTATTCAAGTACATTTTTTGTTAATGGAGACTGAGAATCCATTTTATTTTGTTTTTGGTTGTTTAGTTTATTTTGTTTATCAGTTCCAGTGTTTAGTGTTCTTTTGAAAATAAAGTGTATCTATCTTTGGCAGGAAATCGCATGCATTATTACGTCATTTCCATTAAATCAGTGTAAAAAGGTCTTCAAACAATATTATCGTTTATCGCAATAATTTTTGAGACAATTAACCATTCAGCAAAATTTCTTATCGTGAAGGCCTATTTCTTTTTTTTTTTTAAAGATTTTATTGGCTCTAGTGACCTTTATTTGACAGTGAATCGACAGGAAAGAGGGCAATGAGAGAAGGGGGAAGACATGCGGCAAAGGCCGCCAGGCCGGGAATCGAACCTGCGACAGCCGTGTCAAGGACCAAGGGTTATATGTGGGTTGTGCTTAACCCCTGCGCCACCACAGCACACCCCATGAAGGCCTATTTCTAATTATATTTCAGAACAAATGCAACATCAGTTCTCCTAACACTTATTTTAAATGCTCACTTTAAATAAGTCAGGAAATAAAAATGAAAGGTACATTATTTCTCCCATTGAAAACATTGACTACAAACTGAGAGGAAATGTTAGAAATTCAATTAAAAAAACATTTATTTATTCCAATGGGAAATTAAATGTTGCTGGTGTTTCAGTCCGTTTTTGATTTAAAAACTGCTATAGCAAAGATTTGCAGTGGTAAGAAGTAAGCACTATAGTTAGACATGTTGCAATGAATCAATTAATCCCACGATAAATTAAAACAAACTCAATCATTTCAATTTGCATGGTTTATTGCTTTTCTCCTTCTACCAAAAACTGGATGATAAAAGTCTTCAGTCTCAACCAGCTCTTTATTTAGATGGGCAATTTTGTTTACAGACCCATAGCTCATTTTATTTGCTGTTTTTGTTGTTCTTGATATTTAAAATGTCCTGCAGTTCCAGTGTTAAATGTTCACCAGAATTTAAAGTTCATAGATTTTGGAGAATGCCTCATCTACCATATTACTTTAAAACGGTCTCAAAACAACATTATTGTTTATCACATTAACTTCTGGGACAATTTATCGTCCAGCAACATGTGTGGGATGTATTTCTGAATGGAGCTCTTGGTGTAAATTTCCATAAGAAAAAAGGAAAATTATCCATATAGTTGGATCTTTGCTATTAAAATTAACTGATTGTTTATTTGTCTTAAAGAGTAATTTTTGGTTTTAAAGCTGATTAAGACGAGTCATTAGAAATCTGTTATAATCATTAATGATGAATGGACTTTTTGCAACATGTTGCTTTGTAATAATCCTGTAATATGTGTAAAATATATGCACAGCTTATCTTTGATACACTTAAAAAAGCACAGTAACAAAATAACTGGGATAAAACTTGTATATAAGTTATCCAATATATACACTTTTGATCATTTGATTATAAATTTTAGTGTCTTTTATCTTGTAATGTTGTAACTTTTTTACTAGTTTTTTTTTTTTACAATACATTGCTGTTACTTTAAATATTTAGTACTCAAATAATCTGTGTTGCCATACAACCGTGGCATCTGAACTTTTTTCCACATCAGCCAAAATCATCAAAAACGAAAAAGCATAAAATGTATAAACTCTTCAAGAAATGTTTTATTAAAAAAAATAGTCATGTTTGAGGACAAAAGATGTGTTTTATAGGTTTGTTCCAATTAAAAGAAACGCCTGTAGTTTGCCATTTTCTGTGTGGGTTGACTGATTTTTGCTTTTTGGTCTATTCTCAGCAATAAGAGTGGATTTGGGATTCTCTTTTTAAAAAATATTTGCCATATTTAGCAGATAATGAGTCAATTAAATTGAGATTTAAGAGCACAGTCAGTGTATATTTATGGTTCAGTTTACCAAAAATTAATTATTAAAAGATTAATACTTTAATCATTTTAACATTCTAAGATGTAAATAACAATTTTATTTTTTTTTATCTCTGCACTGACAGCAAAATTAGTCATCGGGTCGCAAATGGTCCGCAGGCCGCACCTTGAACACCCCGGACATACAAACTGATTGTTTCTAAAACACCAGTTAAATATCAAAACATATGAGCAAACAAAAAATTACTAATCATTGTTACTTAAACATGTTAGAAAGTTGCCTGCTAAATTCATTTTAAAAATATATACAAAGTAACTGATTAGTTTTTGCTACTTTCCAGTTTTATGTGAGTAAAATGTAGCATCGCGGCCATTAACGGCTAGCTTGCTGGCTCAAAATCATGCTAACACAAGTCACATGCATTTCATCTGAAATGTTCGCGTTTTATTTGAATTAAAAACAATAAAAGCGATAATAACGTGATTTTAAATCAATATAATTACATTTAAAGAGTTAAAATTGAGGGACTATTTCGGGAGTCGTTAACGGCCGGATGACGGCAGCAGTAACGGTTACCTGCGCAGCCATGACGCGCTGTCTTTGGGCAATCAGGTTGCATTTGGCGCACTGGCAGTCCCTCCAGTTGCAGAAGCGCTTGTGGCCCTTCAGGGCAGAGAAGAAGCCGTGGTTCCTGCAGCGGGAACATTTGGGCATCCTGGGCGACTTGCGGGATTTGGAAGGAGACTGCGGCCTGGATTCCTCTGGCTTTATCGGCCGGATTCTGCTCATGACGGCGGGCATGTTGGCTCCAGGGACTCGGCTAACAGAGACGGTCAAAGTGTTACAGTGTTTAGAGTGTGCAGGAGTTCACTGGGTCAGTTTTATACTGGTGCCCGGATTTGAGATTACAGCCCCTCCCATGAGCAAACTGGGAGAGGAGCTTTCAAATAAGAATGATGATAATAATAAAAGAACTAGAATAATCTGAAAATGTTCTTTATTTTATATATCACTCATTTCAGAAACTGACGCTCATATAGTTTCAAGACAAGTTGAAACATGTAATTGTTAAGAGGATTGCTTATAAATAACTAGTACTAGTTAAAAAAAACATTAATTGTGTACAAACAGCAGAGGGAGGTAGTTACATTTACTCAAATAACGTTTTGGGGGGGAAAGGACTCAAGAAAAGTTTTACTTTTAAGAGTATGTTTTACTTTTACTTGAGTGAAAATTCACTGAATGGAATATACTCTTATTCTTTACCATTATTATTATTATCATCATCATTATTATTTCCACATGCATTCTTGTTTTTACTTTGTTTAAGTCATTTAAATTACTTACAATATCACACTTATGTAAATTTGAGGAAGCTTCTTGTTTTTCTATGACAGGCTTATGAAGAAAATATTCAAGGTTGCCTTTAATTTTCTGTATGTAAAATGTAAACATGGTCTGAGTACAATTAAATGAGACATAGAATTATATGGAGTGAAAATAGTGTCAAAAAGATTTGTGTGTGCGTAAAAAGATTTGTGTGTGCGTAAAAAGATTTGTGTGTGCGTAAAAAGATTTGTGCACTCGTAACCGGATTTGTGTGTATCTGCAGTTTTGTGTGTGCGTACCAGGTGATTTGTGTGTACTTTTTCAACATGTATTTTATTTTTAAGGTTTACAAATCCTGTTACGCACACACAAATCTTTTTACACACACACAAATCCTGTTACGCACGCACAAATCCTGTTACGCACGCACAAATCTTTTTACGCACGCACAAATCTTTTTGACAATATTTTCACTCCATAAAATCACAACTACAATTTATGTTGAAGTGAGACGTTTTGTTTGTACACAGTTTGTTGTTTTAATATTATTTTCTGTCTGAGCCTGATGTGTCATTTGAAGGGCAATTTAAAATACAGTGAACAGTTAATATTACTGAAAGTAATTACCTTGTTCTAACACATAGATGTACACATCACATGTACTGGTAAGTACTAGCTGAGGATGACAATTAAATCCAAGGAGGAGATGTAATTGAAGATTTATCAATACCAAAATCCTCAAAAGTTTTCCAGCAACTGGCCCAGACTCAGATCCTGTTTATGTAAATGCTGTTTTTATTGTTCAGAACTGACCAAATCTTAGTCCACAGACCTGAATACTATAAAACATGTTGGGAGACATGAAGAGAGAATAGAGTAAAATGAGAAAAACACACAGCAGACAGGATCATCTCGACAAAATATTCAAAGAGGAAAACGGAAAACCCCCTAAAAAGAATTTTACGTTCAGACACAGTACTGAACAGTTGGGATATTCATTTGGAAATGACCGATGTTTCCTGAACACAACATGGTCACCAAAACCTATAGTGAGACTGAGTTAAAAATACAAAAATATAGCTTAAAAAACGCTTTTGTAATAACAAATAGCCTCATAAAGATTTTTGGAAAGTATATATATTTTAAAAAATCAGATATTTTCAATAAAATATCCGATTGTGTTTAGCTAAAACCAGGATGAAGCTAACTTTACCAGAGAGCCCTGAAGGCAGCGTCGCCTAGCAACGGTGAAGTTTAGCTGCTCAACAGGACTGGAAGGTTTTAGCTAATCTTTAACCGACACAATGCCCAGAAAGAAGGAGAGAAAAAGCGGCGAAAGCAAGGAAAAACTCAACTCAGCAAGTATCACAACTAAAGCTGGTTTCGACGAAAAGGAAAAGAGATTATATCTGATTCAAATCGGATATTTGAACGAGGAGCTAGAAAGGTAACAAGAAAACAACGTCCATGATTATGTTTTAAACTGGAAAGTGAAGCTGCATCTCATTTTAACAACAAGTCCAGACGGTTTTATGTCTGTCTTTTAATGTTAGTTTGAATTTAGCTTATTTACAAGGACCTTTTACACTATAACTTGTAGTTCTTGTATCTAAATCAGTTCAAAGCTCTTCAGTTTGCCTTCAGTCAATCATTAAGTTTAGTGGCTTACATAATTATTTGAACATAATCTGAAAAGAAAAATCTGTAAAAGGTTTAAGGAAAAAAATCTTTCATTTCTGTAAATACTGTTTCAAAGTAAATTTAATAAATGGGAAGAAAATTACAAAATTATTTGTAACAAAATCTGCAGTTTTACAATTATTTTCAGTCTCTGAGGAAATATAATTTCAAGGCTTTGAAATTTATTATTCAAACTGCCTGTTTCTCTTGGACAATTTTTATTGACTACTGTTTGTGTTAAGTTCTGTTCAAAATGGGAAAGACAAGAGAACACGCCAGTCAAGTAAAGTAGATGTGATCTGAGCTTTGTAAAGCAGAAAATTACTTTTGAAAAACAGCTACTCTGCCAGATTTGCTCATATTTTTATAATCAGAGTAATAACCAAAAGGTTAAAAATTAATGGAACTATTATCCTACTGATTACTTGTTTTCAAAAACCTTGTTATTCTATTTACTTGTTTAATTATTGTCATATTTGAATTACTTACATCACTCTAAGGTAAATATATATTTTCTAAATTTTATTGCTTGTGATTATATTTGTATTATTGATATGTAAAACCTTGGATGGAGTAGTTGTCAACTATTAAGCAATTTCCCTCTGGGTATCAATAAAGTCTATTCTGATCTATTCTATAAATGAAATGAAACTGTGAATGCACCAAAAGTGGACTGGGTCGCATTGGTAAAAATCCAATCTGTGTTGTCAGAGTGAGTGGCAAAAAAATTGGTTTTGTGTGACTTCAGTCTGCAGTGTGAACGGAGCCTGTGATGCTGCGGGCCGGTTTCTCCTCCTTTCTGTGAGCTGGGAAAAAAGGAGCCAAACCTTGTAAAATGGGGAGTTAATGGAACATTTTAAAACAAAGCAGTTTCTTAGTGGGTTTTAATCTGTTTTGTCAGGTTTCAGATAAAATGTGGTGAACTTCAGAAGCAGAACAACATCCTAATCTCCCAGTGCGTGGACAAGGACATCACAGCGTACATGAAGCACTCCCTTTCAGAGAAGGAAGGGGAGCTGGCCGAGCTGCAGGAGCGGCTGGAGGGAGAGCGTCACACCTCCGTCCAGGAAAAGCGTTCCCTGCAGCTGGAGCAAGGCCAGCTGAGGCGGGAGCTGCAGGCCCGAATCGATAAGCTGGAGGAAAAAAACACGGCGCTCGGTGAGACTTTTCACTCCCTGTGGGAATCTGCAAGAATGCCGTGGTGGTGTTGGCAGAATCCGTCCTCTCTGGTGATTTCCCCTCCGTGTCTGCGAGATAATTCAGGGTCACGTTCTGTTCTGTTCCGATTAATCTGGGAAAAATGTAGCGAAGTTTCATTTTGTGAAGGTCAGTGCTTATGTTGTGCAGAAATGAGCAGTTTTTAAAAAATACAATTTTTAAGAAAAGCAGCTTTTAGCTGAGTTTTGTCCTGAGGTTTGGTTCAACATTTGCACAGAATGAGACTAAAGCTACAAGAAATGGCCGCAAACTTCTTTAACTTCCATAAACATTGAATCTTTTCAATCCAAGATCAATTAATCAAAGCAAACATAAACAAAAATAGATGAAGTAATAAAACCAAAGTCTAAACAGCAGTTCAGTTTTCTGGAATTTATCATTTATCACAATAAATTTCTTGTGATGACAAGAATTTTGATTTATTGTTGTCACACAAAATTCCAACTGATGATGTTAAAAGCCCACAAAACTGTCCATATGGTGGGATTGTTAATACATCGATAAATATCAATACATTTGAAAATACGATTAAAATATGATTAAATGCTGCTACTGTCTGCTGCTCAGTGATACAATTTACGCTTCTTTATGTGACTGGTGTCATAAATGGGAATGTTTTTTAAGAGCAGTATTTGTATTTGTGGGACTATAATTGGTGTGACACACAGTCATAACCATACAGTTACCTAAAAAGTAGTAATAAATCATTGTAATTAACTAATCAGTAAAATAAAAAATGTGAACCAATACTAGGGATGCATCGATTCACTTCTCATATCTGAGATTTGAACTGAACTGACTTAAAACGTTTCTTTTTTTTTTTTTTAAATAAACATAAATATACTGAATTACACGTTTATTTGATAACTCTGCACCAGTACAGCACACTGAAATACACTAATAGCTTCACAATTTTGGTCAAACATCTAAAAACATCTTTAATTAGTTCAGTCAACAGCCAACGTAAAATAAATAAACTGACAAAAACAATAGGTTGATTACCTAAAATAAACCTTTTTTCGAATGGTTCAGAAAGTAAAATCAGAAATTCTAAATATAATATAAAACAAATAAAGCATAGAAGTAGACTGACTAGAGCTGCCCTGATGGATCAGGCACACTGTCACCAATAAAAAATCTAGAATTTTTTCGAGACCAAAACAGATATTAATGTCAGATTATTGCATCTCTAACCAAAACTTTACTAACTTCCTCTCTTCCTTTCCTGCCAGCGGGGAAACTGTGTGATCTGGAAGAGTTTCAGAGGCAGAAGGACGGATTGGCGACCAACATGCAGAATCTGGAGAAGCAGCTCGAACGTCAGAAAGAAGAACACAAAGATGAGATCCGCAACCTGGAAATGAAGGCGCAGCTGGAGAAGAGGAGGTTAAGATGCAGCACATCACATGCTGCTGTTCCTGAAACACTTATAAAGATAAAATCCTGTAGTTTGTTCTCCCCTGATCAGTCTAAACTACAGCGCTTTGCAAAAGTATTCACATCCACATCTGGACACTTTTAACCGCTTTTAGAGTTTTGCCTTTATCATTTCATGCATGTTTGAGAAATCCTTTAATCTTCATGGCAACATTTCAGCTGTGCAAAACGCCTGGGTGGACCCAGCCCCGCCTGTGAGGCGTAGCTCCTCCCCCACTCAGCTCCTTCAGACTAGCCAGCAGCAATTAGCAAACACCTGGTGGAACTACTGAGCTCATTGTAGGAGCTGCTTCTCAGAGCAACGCTGGCAAAAACGTGGTTACAGGTTAACTGAGGAGCCAGTTTAAAGCAGTTTCAAGGCTTTAAATTGGGAAGTAAAGTTTCCCAATTTAATGCCATTGCAAAAATAAAAAATCTTATGAAGTATTTTTGATCTAATTTATTGTGCAAATATCTTGGTACAGTTGAAATAAGACCAAACAAATTTACAAGTAACTTTTCTGCCAAAATTGGAAGTTCGTTTTAAGTAAATAATTCCTTAATATTGATGGAAAAGATCCACTGGTCCACTTATTACAAGTTAAACTGTCTTGTTAGTCAAATAATCTGCCAGTGGAACCAGGACAAATTTAAGGAATTATTGAGTTAAAACAAACTCCTGTTTCTTGCTGAAAAGTTACCTGTGAGTTAAATTTGTCTTATTTCAAGAGTATAAAATACTGGAGCTAGAAACTCAAACAAATATGCTTAGCAAGGTTTTGTGTTTTTGCAGTTTATTTGATATATAACAAATCAAGTTAACATTACTTGATTATACTATATTAGTCTGGAAAACACATATTAATGCCCTTTATAGCATACAAAATGTCAATAACGTCTGACGTTTTCAACGTTTCTGTCTCATTGTTTCCTCCAACCTGGGAAAAGGTTAGAAGAGGAGTTGGAGAGAGAAGTGGCGGCCATGTCAGCGCAAGTCCAGCATCTGGTGGAGCAGAAGCTCCCGGAGGCGACCCGGTCCGTTCTGCAGGAGAACTCGGAGCTGCAGAGCCTCCTGGGCCGGCTGTCGGCGGTGAGCCGCTCCCTGCAGCGAGAAAACGCGGCGCTGAGGGAGAGGAAGAAGCAGCTCAGCATCGACACGGACATCCTGGAGGAGACGCTGCGCCGCGCCGCGCGGGCCGGCTGCATGCGTCAGAAGGTGAGAGGGAGGTTTCTGCAGCGGCGTGCCGGCGTCCCGTTCGGACCTCAGCAGCGCTGCTCTGCTCTCCTTCAGGACGTGCAGCAGCTCACAGGAGAGCTGCAGCGGCTGCAGCAGGACGACAGGGAGAAGCAGCAGCAGCTGGAGCGGATTCAGGCGGAGCAGGCTCGAGTCCTGGCTGACATGGAGGCACTCAGGTCAGAATCCACTCCACTGGTGACGAGGCCTATCGCAATTAATCAATAAATCAATTAATCACATGATGAATGAAAGCAAACTCAATCATTTCCATTTATATGATTTGTTGCTTTTCTTTCTACCAAAAACTGGATGATGAGTCTTCAGTCTGGCCTCAACTAAACCAATTATTGAAGGATCATTTTGTTTACAGAGTCTTTATAATTCATTTTATTTGTTGTTTTTTTGTTTAAGTATTTTAGATGTTTAAAATGTCTTCCAGTTCCAGTCTTAACTGTTCATCATTATTATGCCATTATTACCTTTACATTTCATTAAAATGGTCTCGAAACTACAGTATCATTTACTGAAATAACTTCACTGCAAAAACACAAAATCTCAAAGTGTTTTGGTCTAGTTTAGTAGAAATATCTTTTTTACACTTCAAATGAGACAAAACTAACTTACAAGTAACTTTTCAAGTAATAAATTCTTAATATTAATGAAAAAGTTCTATTTCCACTGGCAAGTTATTTCACTTTTAAGAATAAATTTTATTATGTTATAAGTGAAATAATCTGCCTTTAACTTTCCTTTCTAAAGTTATGTTTTGCTTTTCTGACAATTAACTTCCTTATCAGAGAAATTATAAATATTTACAGTTTTTACTTGATCTCCTGGCTGTGGTTGTGCTGATTTATGCTGATTTATGCAAGTTTAGATTTAAATTTGGTCCACCTTACAGTCTAATTGTCAAATTAATTAAATTAGAATATAAATGTCGACGAGTTTCGTTTGTCAGATTTGAAAGTTAAAAGCAGATATTAAACATACGTTTCTGTTTTAAAAATAATTGTTATATTGTTCTGATGTAATCATTAAACATTAGCAGGAAATCATCTTAATTAAGAGAAAAAGATGTTAAAACATAAATTTTTGTCTAATTAATCTATGTACACTGCAAAAACACAAAATCTTACCAAGAATTTCTGGTGTAATTTCTCATGCAAATATATTAATACACCTGAAATGAGACAAAACTGACTCCAGTAACTTTTCAGAAAGATATATGAGATTGTTTTAAGTCAATAATTCCTTAATGATGAAAAAGTTCTAGTTCCACTGGCAGATTAATTCTTTTATAAGAAGACAAAAATATCTTTTTATAAATTACATAACCTGACAGTGAACTAGATTTTGTGTTTTTGCAGTGTAATGATTCACTTAGAGTTGGAGTTACTGAAATAACTACAACAATTTTCTAATTTATTGAATGGATCCATAAATAAGTGGTGCTGTTGGACGGCAGCGCTGAAAAGCTGACCTCAGTAATGGAAGAGCTGGGTTCTGTTTTCAGACTGGACCGGGCCGCTCTGTCTGCAGAGTGGAGCCGGAGCCGATCGGAGAGGAATCAGCTTCAGGTGAAGCTAGCGGAGGAGAGGAAGAGGAGGAGCATGATGAAGAGCATCCTGCAGGAGGCGGCCTACGCTCTCCGACAGGCCCTGAAGGTACCAGAGTCAGGATTTATAGGACCAACCAGAACTCCTGGTACTGTCTAAAAACCTGGATCCAACTCAATTATGGTCCATCTCTGTTCACCCGTTGACAGGAAATACAAAATTAAGAGAATAATAATAAGAAATGATCCAAACCTGGCAGGTTAATAATTTTGTTTCCATCAGGAGGCTCCAGCAGAGCAGCAGGACGTGGACGGCGCCCCCCAGTGGAGGCGGCTGCTGCAGAACCTGCAGGAGGTTCTGGACAGACAAACGGGAACCTGTTCCTCTGCAGAGAGGCTGAGCGGGTCCCAGGCATCGCCACGGTAACAACATACGTTTTACTGCACGCTTTAACCTGCAGCTACACACAGCAGGTACAAACTCCAAGGTTTGATCTCTGCAACTTGACATGTTGATGTTTTTTAAAGCTTCAGTTTGTAACTTTTATAAAAAATGGTTTTTTTTTACATATTTGCTTAAACAGTCACCAATATGATGACTATGAGGCAGATAATCTGTGAAAAGATTGATCTCCACCACCTCCATCCTGAGCTAGTATTACCCTCTGAAGGAATGCACCAAAAACAACCAATCACAGCCAGGAGGCGGGGCTTAGCGCTGTCAGTCATCCTCCTGTACTCATTGCTAGATGTGCTAACGGCAGAAAAACAACTTACCAGAAAAACTCTTTATCCGCCGTTAACAGTTACATGGCATTCACATGCAGGATGATTGACAGCGCTAAGACCCGCCTCCAGGCTCTGATTGGTTGTTCCTAGTTAGCACTGGGAGAAAGCAGAGGAACTCAGATTATCTGTCTCATAACAAATGACATAGTGGTAGTTTAAACAAATATGTAAAAAATATAATTTTTTAAAATTACAGATCAAAATCCACTTTAGATGAATGATGATTCTCTTCAGAGCAGCAAAACTTCACAAATTTCTCCTGACAAACTGATTTGCGCAGTCAGGACTGATCCTCGTTCTTAACAAAAATGTTTCTTTTTTCTGGGATGAAAACCTGAAAGTTTTCCAGACTGAATTTCGTCGCCGTTTGTGTCAGAACAGAGCAGAAAATCGGAGTTTCCAGTCCCAGCCGTCCCGTCACAGAACCCACGGTTCCTGCCAGGTTTCCCAACCCGGACCGAAACCCAGAGGCGCCCTCTGCAGGTCGGGAGCTGCATCGTGCAGCAGCCTCCTTCCTTTGCACAGGTTTGTTCAGACAAAACGAGTCAGTAGGAGACTGACTCGTTTTGTTTTAATTTTCAGGAACTTTTAATGCTTTAGGACTTTTTTAAAGCTTCTATCAAACTTTAAATTAAAATGATTCTCACAGCGTGTTTAATTTGTCTCCTCTTTGACTCAGGAAGCCCACGATTCAGAAGAGCTCCAGCTCTGTGAACTTTTCTCATTCATCCAAACAGTCCAACGGCCAAAACTTTCTTCAAATAAATCCGAAAAACACAAGAAAAGATTTAAGCATAACAGAAAAATATATTTAAACAGAAAACGTTCCCTCTGCTGAGATTCAGACCTACATCCGTAGGATTTATTTAGTAAAAATATTCCTGCACAAAGTGATTTTCTTAAACTTGTTTTAGAGGGTTGCTGTTCTCCAAAATGACTTAAATTCACCCATTGAGGGAATTTAATCATAATTTGGTTTCGTAATGATTTCTTTGAATTTTTGTTTAAGCTGGAATGATTTTTAACCAAAAGTTAATTTAACTGTTTTTATCTGAATCATGTAGGGAAACTAAAGACATTTTATTGATGTTACATAGTATGTAACATCAATAACATATTATTGATACATCAATTCATTGAGTAGCAGTAGCAATTTATATTGCTACTGATTTATTATCCAGCACTAAGATTAGCCTTTAAAATAATTCTCATAATTATTCAACTTCATACATCAAACTAATTACCTAAACAGATTTCAGTTCCAGTCAGTTTTTAGATGAAAAGTTTATCTTGTAAATCATTTGTAATAAAGAACTTAAAAAAAATCAACATGTCTTGAGTTTTTCTCCCTGAAACACAGAAACTGGAGCAGTTAATTTTTTTCTCCTGGATGTGTCTTGTTTTGTTTAATGTCCATCCAAAATGATCAAATAATTAAAGACGGAGAGGAAATGGGAAATATTTACACCAGAAATGCTTCAGATATGATCAGGATCTTTAAGTTTGATCTATTATCGCCATCTACTGGTGCAGTGAGGGTATTTCAGCCCAATCAGACTTTTTACAGGAGAAAAGAAAATAATATGAATATATGTTCACAGAGTTTATATTGCAATAATTCAAAACAAACACGCAGATTTTAACTCTTTAATCAATAGTTAAAAGAAACGTTTCAGGCACTTCAGTTCTCATGTGAAGATGAAAGTCAGCACCTTAACGAACACCAGAGCACGGCGTTTATATTACAGACGAGACAAACTGGTGAACAACTAGACTCTATGACCACCGTATGTACAATGAAATACATATCTGCATTAAAAACTATACTCTGATAAATATATAACTTCATGGATTGTTGAGGAGTACTAGGAAGTATTCAAAAGTACAGTTAGGTTGTTAGGGGTTTGTTTGAGGCTGGGATGATGGGAATATTTCCACTCGGATATGAAAACGTGGATTTAAATGATTATCTGAGCTTAGAGAAGAAAACAAACGAGACATTTCAGGCACAATCTGAAGGTTACATTCATATTTAAGGGGCACTTTGGGCTCATCGAGGTGGAAAGAAAATACGTAGATAAATAGAAAAAGAAAAAAAAATATCCAGGAATCTCATTGGTTGTCGGGATTAAGGGAGGAGGGGTTGTTCTGTGAGAACCAATAGCAGCGCAGCGTTGGTTGGGGTCGGGGGTCAGTCGAACATTCCCCTCCGCGTCGGGCTGGGCGAAGTTTTCCTGCCGAGTCGAGGCGTTCCCTGAAAGACACGGCGACACGAAGGGGTCAGAGAGTCAGCGACAGGTCGTCCTGTAACCGTGGAAACAGAAACTCACAGGTGACTGGGCTTTGGAGAAGTTGACGTGGGCGTAAAGCAGCACGGCGATGTCTTTGTGTCCGGCTTCCAGGGCGATGGACAGAGCGTTACTCCCATCCTGCAGGGAGGAACACAGAGACGCACATATTTATATTATTAATACTAAAATAAAAACACTCATCAGTCTGAAACATTCTGTACTGTGCAAGAAAATTAGGATATTGTCATATCTTAAACATTCAGATTCAAGCCTAAACAATTCAGCAGCACTTTCAGCTGTTTCTACTGTAAAAACACAAAATCTTACCAAGTATTTTTTTAGTCTAGTTTCTACTGTAAATATCTTAGTTCACTTGAAATAAGACAAAACCAACAAGTTATAGGATATTGTTTTAATTCAGTAATTTCTTAACTTTAATGAAAAAGTACTGGTTCTACTGGCAGATTGTTTCACAAGACATTTTTCTCATGTTAAGTGAAATAATGTGCTAATTGAGCTAGCACTAGTAGTATTTGATTGAGTTAGTTGCTGAGGCTGTAATTAATCACATTTTAATCAACAAAATAAGCAACATTTTTCATTCCAAACCCTTCTTCCTACTAAGTTATTGAATAAATAAACATGAGCTCAACAATGGAAATATTTATTGTTTTTAATCTGTTATTTAATCTTCAGTTGACACAGCTTTTAAAACAGCTTTTATATCCATTCAGCTTTCTGGTGTTGAACTTCTTTGAACAAATTGGGACTCTGGGCGTTGATGTTAGCGTTAGCGCCTCTGCTCCTGCTACATGTTTAGCATTCAGATGCTATCTTAGGCTTGAATAACTTTGCTAATATGCTAACTGCTTTTAGCACAACAATATTGTTTTCAGCGCCCAATCAGATCGCTTTTAGAAGCAGAAATCAACTCCAGCTTTATTGTCCACCACTGTTGGCCAATGTCACTGGTGCATCAGATTTATAGGCGTACCAGAAACACAATGCGAAGGTTCCGGGTCAGGACTTTTGTGTGTTTTAATTCTCTGCAGGCTTTAGGTACTGGGTGGAGTTTAACTCACGCTGTCGCTGAGCGTGGCGTCGCAGCCCGCCTGGCCCAGCAGCAGTTTGACGATCTCGACGTGGCCGTGTTCGCTGGCGCACATCAGCGCCGTGGAGCCCTCGTCGTCCTGGACGTTGACGTCGGCTCCGTGGGCCAGCAGCGCCCGGACCATGTCCATCCTGCCGTGACTGACGGCGAGCATCAGCCCCGTCTGACCGGCCTGCAGGACGACAAACAGGGTTTTAAACCCCACCTGCTGCTGTGTTTCTAAAGGTTAACCAACCCTCCTATATTTATAAAATCTAATTAATTTTGTGTCAATCGTCTGGACTACAGAGATTTTAGCTACACAAACCAGTGCAAACTTAAAAAAGATCAACTTTGGTGACCTCTGGAAACTTTTCTTGTCTTAATTACAACAGCACAAACATTTGACACTAACTTTGTTTAATCTGAATAAGGTGTGTAGGATGGGGGAGGGTGGGTCCTTCTCAAAGGTCGTGACCTCCAGTGACCCACCTGACTGGCGCGGGCGTTCACGTCTCCCTTGCTGAAGAGCTCCTCCACGATGGACATGTCCTTCGCCGTTTCCACGGCAGCCAGAGCGGCGAGCATGATAGGCGTGTAGCCGGCCTTGTTCTGCTGGTTCACGTTGCACACGTCTGAAACGCACGCGCGCGCACACACACACACACACACACACAGTCTGAACAGTCATGTCACATTTTATGTGATTTTTACGTTATCGATGTAAAAGATGCGTAATAATTCTGCACCAGGAGAAACCAGAGGCCGTAAATCAGGAAGTAAACAAAGACTAAAAATTATGATAGTTATGAAATTAAGTCAGTGAAGCATCACATCACAATCCCACCTCTGGGTTCTGACTTCTGTTAAGTTTAAGTTAAGTTAAGCTTAAGTTTGCAGTCAATGCTCCAATAAACATAATTTCTACAAGTTCTGCTTTTTTAAATTTACTTCCTTCATAAAATTTTATCGGCAATGGAAACATTTTTCGCATCACATGCGTCCCATGACCAGCAACTTGATGTTGCCACTGGCAGAAACCATGAAGAAGACGACAACAGGAAGTAGTTTGATTCTCAAACCACTTCCTGTCGTCGTCTTCTTCTTCACGGTTTTAATGATTTATCACATGAATAAACTTATATTAATTGTTTCTTATTTAATGGAAACATCACAATTTGGAAATTGTGTTTTATCGACCTTTGTTTAGTTTCGACACATTTGTAATGGAAATGCAGCTACAGATCATTTTTGAATGTCTTTAGACTGAAGTTGTTTATAAAATCTAACTTCTGCTAAGAAGATCTGTGGATCCGAAACGTTTCAGCTCTCACCTGCGTCCAGCAGCTTCTTCACCACCTGGAAGTTGGAATGAGAAACGCTGTAGTGCAGCGCCGTGTTGCCGTTGCCGTCGGCCATGTTGACGACGTGGCGCAGCACGTCCATAGAGACGGCCTCGAAGGCGCGCAGGTAGTCCTCCACCATGGGTGCCAGCGCCGCCTTCTGGCTGGACGCGCGGAACCACTCATGCTGCACCGTGTTGAGGCTGGTTCTCTGTGGAGGCAGGACGGGTTACTGACCCAGTTCTATGTCAAGCTATCAAGTTTATTTATATGGACCTGTTGCAGTGACGCTGTGTGCGCCAGAACCCGCCCCATATCCCTGCTAAAGGGCAAAAAGCTGCTAGCTGATGACTAGCTGTTATCAATTAGCTGTTATCAATATAACGCGCTAAATCTTAAATGTACGCATGATGCGTAAAAGAAAGCGACACAGTGCTTTCCTGCTAATTGTCAACTCCATGACAACAAGATAAAGTTAAGAAAAAGTTTTAATTAAGAAATAAAGATAGAGAGGGAGAGGAAAATAAGTCAGTTACGCTAGTTATGCTAGCTTGACTTTGACAAACTTAACATGCAGATGTGCTGTGGAATTTAATCACAAATTTTTAACGTAACATTTCACTTTATTCTTGTGGATAAATAATTGAAAACCTGATAAAAACTGAGGGTAGAACTGAAATTTCTCACCAGATCTTTGCTGCTCACTGCCTTCGAGTCGCTGAGGTGAGTTTTGAGAACGTCGCACGCTGCCAACATCTTCTCACTCAGCTCATACCTGCAAAACACAAGAAAATGGTTCATAAACAGCTACATGGATTATGTCTTTACATCCTGCTTTCTGAAATATGACAGACCAAAATCTGAAGGTAGATTATTTCAGCAACATATTACAGTTTGACTTCATTAATCAGAAAAAGAGAGGAGTTTTTTATGTTGACGTTTGAGGCGCAATCAGTTTTTTTATGCTAACTTCATCAGCTGCTTGACCTTTAGGTCTCTAATCACAATCCAATGTTACTAAAATTCATAAATCTTCATCAGAAATGAAAGTAAACAAGTTTTTGAAAGAGAGCAAGTTGATAAGTCCAGCAAGAAAAAAAAAAAAAATCATGGAGTCGTAGTGAAAAAAGTTAAATATTGAAAACAGGTAGAGATTTTATAACCGGATTTTTCAGGACTAAAACACAGAAAATGGGAAAAATATCCTTCAGGTTATTTAACCAAAAATCCAACAGAAAATTAAAGAATTACAAAATTACCCCCATTTATGCACCAAGGCATTTCAGCCTCAAAGTGGTTCAGGTTTCCTGTTGGTTGATGCGTTTACAGACAGAAAATGGTGGGACTTTTTAGTTTCAATGAAATTAACGAACAGAAAAATTCAGAAGTTTGTGTATTTGATCAGAAATAATCGATCAAACTGTTGTGATCAGTCATCTCCCATCATAAAAGAAATTGATATTTTCAGTGACTGACCTCTCTCTCTTCTCGTTCTCTGAACCTTCCTCTTCGTCTTTCTTATCCTCATCCTCGGCTCCCTCGTTCTGGAACTCCTCCCCGATTCTCCTTCCTCCCACTTCCTGGTACTCTTCCTCCTTCTCTTCGTCCCCCTCCTCTTCCTCCGACCCAGAAGAGCTGCTGTCCTCAGAGCTGGACTCGTCGCTTGATGTAGTTTCATATCTAGACCACAAGGGGGCGAAAAGGGATCAGATTTTATCAACTCGATGTGAGTTTAAGAAAAAAGAGGATAAAACGCAGATTATTGAAAACTATCTAAGAGTAGCACAACTTCGACATATTTTTACTCAAGTAAAAGGAAAAAGTAGCCATCCAAGAAATTCCTCAAGAGAAAAAGAGAAGAAATACTTCATAATAAAATTGGTTAAGTAAAAATAAATGAAAAAAATGTTTTCTAGAACGTTACTCCAGTAAATGTAACTGATTAAATGTTACTCTCCAACTCTATCAAAACAAAACAGCTGAATGTTTCGCTTACCCTCCGTTGACGCCAACAAACTGCAGGTTCTTCTTGGTGCCGTTGGCGTCGGGGCGGCCATCTTTCTTCTTCATGATGGATTTCAGGGTGTTCTGACTTCCTGGCTGACCTGCAGCGAGGAAAACACGATCCTTTATGCCGGGGCCAAAAAAATATAACATTTTTAAAACTAAAATGACCCAAAATGTTGACTCAACAATAAATCAAGCATGAACTCTTAACTAAGCAAATAATCTGCTTAGTTTTTATTTTCTTTTTTTGTAGGAATCAGATTGTAGAATCAAAACTTCAAATCGTTTTTGTTGTTAAATAAAAAGTTTACTTATTTATCTGAGCTCAACTGACGAAAACTGGAAGCATCTCAGTGACGATACAAAGATCTGAGAAAAACCAAAAATACAGAGAAACAGAGACGGAGATGGAGAGAGAGAGAGACGGAGATGGAGAGAGAGAGAGACAGAGAGAGAGAGAGACAGAGATGGAGAGAGAGAGAGACAGAGAGAGAGAGAGACAGAGATGGAGAGAGAGAGAGAGACAGAGAGAGAGAGAGAGAGAGACAGAGAGAGAGAGAGACAGAGATGGAGAGAGAGAGAGAGACAGACAGAGAGAGAGAAGAGATGGAGAGACGGAGAGAGAGAAGATAATCTTCTCTTGTCTTTTCCCTCTTTTCTGCTGACAGGGATCAGCAGAGGCTGCAAGTGTGGAGCATCAAGTTACAGCATGAACCCAGCGTGTGTGTGTGAGTTTGTCCGGGGTGTGTGTGTGTGTGTGTGTGTGTGTGTGCGTTCAGTAGCAGTCATTAGACTCGTTTCCCGTGTTTTGACAGGTGTGTGTGTGTGAGCAGGTGATATTTGTTCTTCCTCATCTTTTGTCTGCTGTTTATCTTCAGATTACAGTGAGGTGAGATTAGAGCTGCTGTAATCTGTAATCTAATCTGAGCCTCCAGGAACAAAAACTCTATCTGATTGATAAAACACACACACACACACCTCAGCTGGTGGAGGGAGCCGTTACCAACCATTAATCACTAGATACATTTACACTGGATGGATGGATGAAAACAAACAAACGGACGGACGGACGGATACCGTGCAGCGCCGTAGACATCTGCAGGTCCATGAGGCTCTTCTGCTCCGCGGCGCTGATCTGCTGCGGCGAGTTTTCAGGACGATCTGCAGCTTCGGCGCCTGGTAGTGGCAGCATCAGGCTGCGCTCTGAAGGACAGACAGAAACTTCACAAACTGATCCGACTAAAGATGAAAACATCTGGTTTTTTAATCGCTCAGATGTTGCAGCTGAACACAGAGGAAGATTAAATCAAACAAAATCACATGAAAACAAAACAGCATTTATATAAATGTAAATAAATTGACTAACTGCCTATAAATTAAAACTAGCTCAATCATTTCTATTTGATGATTTATTGTTTTTCTTCTCTACCAAATTCTGATTTTTATAATAAAATCATCACATTGTTATGAAAAATGTTCCAATAAGATTTTACGCTGTGGAGGTTTCTGATGTATTTAGAGGAGAAACGGACCCACAGCATCACAGATCCTCCACCGTACTCAACAGTTAGAATGAGCTGCTTCCCCACATATTTACACTGCAAAAACAAAACCTTACCAAGTTGGGGTTTGTTTTTTTTTAACTAGTTTTGAGTGAAAATATATTATTACACTAAAAATGAGACAAAACCAACTTACAAGTAACTTTTCAGCAACATGCTGAGGCTTATTATGTCAATAATTCCTTAATATTAATAAAAATGAAACAGTTCCATCGGCAGATTATTAAACTTATAGTAAAACATTTTTCCCATGTTATTGGTGAAATAATTTTCCAACAAAACTAGAACTTTTTCATCAATATTAAGGAAATATTAACTGAAAACAAGCTCCTATATCTTGCTAAAAAGCTACTTGTACTTGCATCTCTACTAAGATATTTGCAGTAGAAACTGTTTTAAAAATACTTGGTAAGATTTTGTATTTTTCCGTGTGTTTAGCTTTTTCTCTGGCATCATTCTGAAACATCTTTAGCATTTAGATTACGTTTAATACAGATTAATAGTTTTGCTTAAAGTGTTAGACAAAACGCTTCTTATTCATTTAAAAACCAGGGTTTGTTTGTTTTGTGGAAAGATTTTATTAGATTTAGTTTTTTTAGCCATAAAATGAGCTAGAAGAAACCGAAAACTGTCACATTTTTAGTGACCACTGTGCTACTGCTAAGGCTTTTTATACGTCTTTACCGCTGGAAACAATAATTAAACCGTTTGTCTAGACTAAGTGACTAAAAACAAAATAAAACTGATTACATTTTATTATTTCTATGCAGTTGTTAAATAACAGCAGCACTTAATAAAACCGTTTGAATTACAGCTTTTTTTACGTTCAGAGCTGTTAAATCTGGTGAACTTATTTACTTCAGAGGGAACTGGTTAGTTACTCAGAGCTCCACAGAAAGCCCAGAAACTGCAGAACCCGGTCAGGAGGAGCGATCGTTACGTAACGCACAGGGAGCCATGAATCAGCATCAATAGAGAGGCGTTAGCCAAGGCGGGGCGGCCCACAGAAAAAACAAAACACAAACAGGAGAGCGAGTGGAGCGGCGCCGCCGGCCGCCTGCCCTGCAGCAGTGAGCTCAGCGCTGGGTCCGGTCCAAAACCTCGCTGCATTTTTTTAGTGCCAGGGATAACTTTGGTCTGTCTGATCCAATCAGGATTATCTTTGGGCCTCGCCTGAACACGACCAGAACACTTCATCTAACGTTAACATTCAGGTTGGGAAGATTATTATTCTGGAGAGAAAAGGTCTGCAGACCAAATATGGAAGAGAGGATTGCATTAATGTCACTATTAATTACTTTATTATTAATCCAAAATGGTCTCAAAATGACAATATTTTTGCTTATTACAATAATTTCTGCGACAAAATATCGTCCAGCAAACTTTGTTATGGTGACAGGCCAAAAATCCCAATAAAATACAAAGATATTTGAGGTTCTAATGAACATTACCACAAGTCACTGTGGTAGAAAATATTCAGCCACATTTATTTATTTATGTATAACTTTAATATGAAGCATATTTATTTATTTCTGCACTTACGGAACTAAAATACTAGTAGGAAAGAATCCTGTCAGCCTGTAAGTGTTTTATTGTTCTGAGATATATTTAGAGCCTCACCAGGCCTGTTATGGAGCCGCTTAAGTCACATTTTGGTTGTGTGTGTGTGTGTGTGTGTGTTTTCAGTTGTTTGCCCTTGAAACTATGCCTTAATTGCCTGGCATGACTGTGAGCCAATCATCAGCCGAGCCACATGTTGCTGAAGCGCTCTCGGAGGGAGAGGAATGCTTTGTTTGGAAACTGAACTCAGGAGAATGTGAAACATCCTCACCTCTGCAGGAGTCCGAGTGCAGCGCCAGGATGTTCTCCGCGCTGCTGTACTTCATCACCGAGTTGATGGACGACAGCGTGCTGACCAGCTGGCTGTTGATGGACCCGAACTGGGACTGGGGCTGGCCAAAAGCGTCCGCCAGCTCGCTGTAGTTCTCCGCCAGCAGCATCTGCTGCTCCTGCAGCAGCTTCTGCACCCTCTCTATGTAGTGGTCCAGTCCGACGCCCCCTGGTGGCGGCGCTGCAGCGGTGGCTCCGGTCTTCTCCTCTTTGCTTGGGGCAGAGTCGGGAGGATGAGATGGACCACATGCGATGTTCCTGGTTTTTAAACCAATCAGGAAATTGTCGTGGATGCTAACCGGGCCGACTCCACACTCTTTGATTCTGGTCGGGTTTGGTTTGCTGGGAAGCAACCCAACGTCGCTGGTGGTTCCAACAGCGACCGACCGCGTCTTTGCCGTCGTTGGGGCGTCTTTCACGAGCCCCTCCCCAACAGCAACGGTCCTCGTCTCGGGCGGCGCCGTGTTGGTCTGCTTGTCGCAGCTGCTCCGCTCCATGTCCGTGAACGAGTCCGTCACCTCGGCCGTTCTCGTGTTTGTGGACCTGCTCTCGTATTCTGTGTCGGTACCAGTCTGCTGTGACGCCGAATCGGGAGCCGCCATAACGGCGGAGTCCATCTTACAGACAACATCCGGGTCGGTTCCTCGTGACACAAATGTCTTCACAGGAGTGATGTTGACGTCCACCGAGCAATCCCCGCAGCCGACCGATCTGGACTGCTTGATCGGCTCCGCCGCGGTTCTGCACAGGCCCAGTCCATCCAACGACTCCTCAGTGTTTACTCCCAATTCAGAAATACTCGGCTCTATGCCAACCTGCTGGTGCCTCGTCTCCACCCGTTGATGCACCACCCACTGGTCCACTGGGAGGTCGGGTCCGGTGGCAACGCTGCGCACGCTGGGCTGGCAGGACACTCCCACCGTCTGGGACTGCAGGATGAACTCCAGATGGTCGCCCACTCCCTGGCTGCGCATCTGGACTTTGGCTTCCACCGAGGCGTTGTACATCTCCGGCCTCACCATCAGCCCCTTGTCGGCCTTCTTCTTGTTCGACCCTCCGGCTGCTTGGAGCTCCAGTTTGAGCTTCCCCATCTCCATCTCATGGGTGGTTTCTTTGAGCTGGACCTCCAGGCGGTAGATCTTCTCCTTCAGAGCTTCGATGGTTTGCTGTTGGAGCTCGATCTCCTTGTCAGCTTCACTGGTCATGCCCAGCATGGCCTCCGTCACAACAACTCCAGCGCTCCGCGTCTCCAGCCGCTCTGTCACCACTCCTACATCCCGGAGACGGCTGTCTTTTTGTGGTTTGCTTAGCGAACCCAAAAGACTGTTCATGTTTTCATCGGTAACTACACCGACTGACTTCTGGAGTACTTGTTTTTGTAGACTTTGCGGCTGAACTTCAGCAACGTTATTCTCCTTGGTCGTCTTCTCCAGAGCCTGGACCTCAGCAGCCAGTCGCCTGAACTCCTCCAGCCGCTGGGCGCTCTGCTCCTGCGCCTCGGGCTCAACGATGCGCAGCTCCGTCTCCTTCTGGATGGATCCGGAGTTCTCCATTTGGTCAGCACTGCCCACACTGTAGGAACGCTTGCGGAAGCCACCGACACCTTGGTTTTTAGTCTGAGCGGCCAGCTGTCGTTTCTCCTCCTGCAGAACGGCAATCTTCACCTGTAGGATAGGAATGGATTTGACCTGCTCCTCCAGCTCTTTAAGCCTCTTGAGGGCCACGACCATCTGCTCTCGGATCTGCTGCAGGTGCATCGGGCTGACGTTGGTCACCGGCGTGGCGACGCCTGAGCTCATGGGGCTGTGGCGGATGGAGCTGCCTCTGGACTGTGAGTAGTAGGGGTTATACTCCCCATTAGAAAGGCCGTTGATGGGTAGAGGCTGGTGGGTGCTGGGGGAGATCTGGCTCGTCGCGACTGAACTCGAGTGAGACGACAGGGAGCTGCTGGAGCCCATTCCACCAAAGCTGGCGAGGCGACGGCGAGGAATCAGAGGCTCGATGTGCGCTTGGACGAGCAGACGCTCCTGCTCGAGACGACGACGGGTCTCCATGAGCGTCTTTTCCACTTGGGGGTTGTGACGAGGAGCAAACCTGGGTGAGGGCGGCGGAAGAAGCTGCTTCTGCTCAGCCAAGTAGGATTGACCCAAAGGGACGTCACCGGTCGCCCTGGGGAGGGTGGGGGTCAACGGAGCGGCGTCCGGGTGCCGTGAGGTGAAAAAGACCGGAGACTGCTTGCCGTCGCTGTTGGAGGAGGACAGGGAGTCCGTGGAGGTCCATTCAGGCCGGGCGCCGCCCCCCGCAGTGCTGCCCCGAGGGGTTGCCAGAGGTCTGGCCGCTTTGGGTTTCCTCTGGATGCTCAGCTTCTTAATGGTGTTGCCCCTCTCGATGTCGTCGACATACTTGAGGAAATCCAGGTCTAACTGGTAACCGTAAGGAGTTTCCACGTAGTAGGAGTCTTTCTCATCTCCGGCGCCCAGGCATGTTTGTGCTCTTTCTGCAAGAGATGACAGAAAGAGCAGCGTTTCAGCTTTTCTCAAAACATTTTTAAAAAAGCTCAACATTAATATTTTGTCAGCAGAAAAAGTTGGTTGCGCCAACCCCAAAACTCTAGTAAACAATAGTTCCACTAATGTTAAAATTGTACATCAACTTAGTATTTAGCGTAAATTCATGCTAAACTGCGACACCAGCATAGTATTTAGCAGAAGCTGATGGTAACGCGCTAACTTCAACTCAAATTATATCTGCCCCAGAAAGGCAACAAAACTTAACCAATTTAATTTTTACATTATAATTTACGTCCTTTAATGCCCTCGGCTATTATATGTTATCTTGTTGTCTGTGTTTTATTTTATTTAATACTTGAAGAATTCTTATCAGTCGATAAAATTTCAGCTGTTGAAGTTTATTTATCTGAAAGTTTACAAATCAGCCAAGTAAATTAGTGCTTTGGAATTTATCCAGGAAAACGTAATCTAAGGGAAGCCTGGTGCGCTAAACGCTTTCAGAGCTGAAAATGAAAAATTAGCTCCAGAATTAGCAGAAGTCTGCTGGACTTTTTATACCAGAGTGTCTCCAGGTATGAAATCAGGCCAGACGTTTCTACAACCAGACTTCATTTCCAACCACTAGAGAAATATTTTGAACTCACTTTGACATTTAACAAGTCATTTTTTAAATATTCTTTAAATTTAATGCAAGAAAAAATACTGTTATTTAATTCATAAACACTTTATTAATCCCCAAGTTAAATATTTGTATTTATTTTACAATCTTCTTTAACGAGTTGTAGATGTCAATGGTGGACAGGAGGGATCTCCTGTAGCCGTCTGTATTACAGTGTAACTGATGAAGCCTCTGACTGAAGACATTCTGTTATATTACAGTCCTGATTTTAAAAAGAAGAATTTGTATGGAAAGTTCCAGAGTAATCCCCAGAATAAATAATATGCCAATAAATACCATCCACCAGACGGGTCAGTCAGAGTTAACTTGGTTTAATAAAGGGAATTAATCTGTCACAATTTATGTAAACTGGTAAAAAAAAAAAAAAAAAAAAAGTATCAACTTAAACTAACTTTTAAAGGAGATTTTTCCACTTTTGTGGTGATTTCATAATTCAACAGTTGGTATGAAATCGTTTATGGAAGTAGCAGCAGCAGCAAACATGTAAATATTTTCCATTTCTGAAGTACCCTGACATCAGTAGAGAGCTGTGATTGTAAAAATGCATCTGGCCAGCAACGATCACCACAAACTGCCTGCAAGTACAAACACGTCTCCATCTGAGCTGGGAAAGCGTCAGGGATCATTCTGCTTAAACTCAGTTCAGAACCAGGCAGGTCTGACGGAGGAAACTCAACAGGTAACGCAGTTCAGCAGCTTGTTTACAGAGTCGACATGTTCTGGTCCAAAATCCATCCTACCGTCAACATTTCAGCTCATCCAGACAAGACGACCCGCGCCGAGCGCAAACAGCGAAGACGGATCAATCGGAGCAAAGTTCAAGCTCCAACACGGAGCGGCTCCGCCAGCGTTCCGGGCCGCTGCGTTCAACCCGGATAAATACAGCGTCTTGTTCTTGGTATGCCTGGAACTCTCACCAACTAAAGAAAACACAGGCTGGAAATAAACAGCCCCGCTCTTCCTCCCAGTGCTCCCAGCCCGCCCAGCTTCTGCCTTCCCATTCGGCTGAAACAGGATTATGGGGATTTAATCCCGCTGCTACGGCTTCACTCACCTCAGACCAACAACGCGCTCGCTATTCTTCTGGTTCAGGCAGCAGACAGAGCCCAGAGCAGGCCGCTTCCCTTCTCACTCCTCTCTCCACAAGAGGAGGAAAATAAGTTGCAGTGAAGTCAGCGCTGCTCTGCAGCACCATTGGCAGCTGCTTCGCCCAATCCGGCGCGCCTCTGCTTCCCTTCCCAAATAAGAGTCCGGTTCTGTGGCGCAGGGGAGGGGAGCTCTCCACAATAACAGTCTGTTCTCCACACAAACAGATCAGCTAATGTACATGTCAAACTTTATGCTCTGGTTTCCTCTGCAGCTCAAACTTTCTCCAAACAGGATGGGTCCGATTCAAGACCAGGTGCATAATCAAATGTTTAGATTTAGAAGAAAGATTCAGTTTTAAAAACATGTCTAATACTTTCAACAAAATTAATCATATTCAAATATCTGCATAGCAAAACAATATGTCTAAAGGAAAATTAAATGTTCTTTACTTCTGAAATCAGCAAATTGTTCATATTTAGTTAAGATTTTAACAGGTGCAGTTTTATGCATTTTCTTGGCACATAATGGCATTTTATAGAATATTCAAATGACTGTCACCTTCGGTTGTTATAAAATATTGCATATACTAAATATGACTTGGACAAAATTTGAGTTTATAGTTTAACACCTTGAAATTGGGCCTCTGTCTCTTTAAGAAGCTCCTGCTCTTTCTAAAATTGCGCCTTCAGGAAGTCATCCCAACATGGCTGCTGCACAAACTGCCTCCGCTGGCAGTGATGGACGATGAAGTTAATTTATGCTTCCTAAACTGATCCAATGGACGCTGGAAAAAACTACTGTTGTGTTCAAATTGTGCCTAAAGCAGTTAGCAAATCAGCGAAGCTATTCAAGCCTAAAATAGCATCTCAATGCTAAATATGTAGCAGCAGCACAGATGCTAACGCTAATGTCAGCGTCCACATTTCAAAAGAAGCTCCATGAATGATCAGGAGTTCATTTTACATCAATCTGATGGTTGATGTAAAAATATCTGGTTTTGAGCTCATATGTCTATTTATTCAACAATTTAGCAGTAAAAGGATTTTTGAGTTTCACACTTCACTAAAGTTAAATTATTAAAACCGAGTAGATTCACTTAAATAATTTAAATATCTTGATTTTAAGCCGTTTTCTCTCCTCAGACAAAGGCCTCGCTGTGCTTCCTGCAGCCCGACCCTTTAGAAAAAGAAACCGTGTCCTGTTTGTTTTGGTGCATGAATGATCCGCTGTGAGGCTGCAGAGTCACAGTCTGGTGTCGACTGCATGTGGCACGAGCGCTGACGTTAACGGGGCGGGGGGCTTCGTCGCGTCGCGGTACCAAGAGAGACCTCGAACAGCTGAGCGATGACCTCATCACCGGGGGGACGACTGGAGGCCTCCTGCAGTCACCAACAGCTGCTCTGCTGTCAGTCTGCCAGGCCACTTTCTCACCGATGCTCCGTTCCCATTTAAACGGCTAAATCCAGCATTAAATGAGCCAAATAAAAAGCGTTTTGCCGAGTTTACGGCGTTTTCCGGTCTTTAAAATTTCTCTGCCTGAATCCTGACTGTTTGGTGAAGACGTGAGGCTTCCTGAAGCTGCTGCAGATAAACTTTCCCCAAACAAAGCTCCACTAGAGTGACCAAACTCTGCAAGTATTTGAGGAACTCAACAACAAAACCCCCCACCTAAATAAATCTACACTGCAAAAACACAAACTCTTACAGAGCATTTCTGGTTTCCAGTGCAAATGTCTTAGTGGCCTTGAAATCTGACAAAACTAACTAATAAGCAACTTTCCAGCAAGATGTAGAATCAGGTTTTACGTCAATTCATAAATGTTGATGAAAAAGTAGTTTCTTCACTTGTAGCATGTGGAAAATATCTTGTTATAAGTTAATTTATCTGCCAATAGAACTAGTTCTTTTTCCTCAACATTTAGGAATTATTGACTTCAAACAAGAAAAGTTACTTTTAAGTTTTTTCTTATTTCAAGTCACTGCAAAATACAAAATCTTACCAAGTATTTCTGTTCTAGTTTCTAGTGCAAATATCTTATTACACTTGAAATAAGACAAAACTAACCTACTAATGTATTTTCAGCAAGAAACAAAAGTAATAATTCATTAAAATTAGGAAAGTAGTTCTTGTTCCACTGGCAGATTATTTCACAAGACATTTTAATTTATCACTTTTCATCAATATTAAGAAATTATTTACCTAAAGCAAGTTCTTATATTTTGCTGAGAAGTTACATGTAAGTTAGTTCACTTAAAATAAGACAAAACTAAGATATTTGCACTAGAAACTGGACCAAAATTACTTGGTATGATTTTGCGTTCTTCAGACCTTTACGGTGCATAAAGGAAATGTTTTCTATAAATCATTATTTCACACTAAAAATAATAAAACTCAAGACAAAGCGATTAATTGTTAATTATCAGCTGCAGCTATCGATGCAGGACTTCCCTCGTTTCGAAGCTGCAGCGCTCCGTTTGCGGCCCGACAGAAACCACACGCTAACTGGTCGCAGTCGTTTTATTGCACGTTTTTCCCTCTGGTCACTGAGCCGGCCCACACAGTAACTGCTCATACGCACGTTTCTCTTCCACTTCTACACTTCCCAACATGTGCTGAACATCAGATCTCAGGAAAACGTCCAAGTTTTCCCTGGATGTGGCAGCAAGAAGCATTTTTTTAACAGCTGCTGTTTAAAAAACTTCAGCAGCTCAGATGTTTCTCCTTTCTTCTGTTATTTCTCTTTGGTTCCAGGTTGATCCTCAAGGTAAAAATATACAAGCAGACGTTTGTTTATTTTGCTCTGGCTGCGTTTAATGTTGAAGTTTAAAGCCCATAAAAGCTTTTTAACATCAGCCACACAATAAATTCAGGGTTCTTATTTCTTCAAAGTATTTATACAAGACTTTAAAACGAAAATATTTAAATCTACGATTCAGGGCTTTCAAAGAGCAGGAGCTTCTTAAAGAGACAGCGGCCCAATTTCAAGACTTTAAATTAAAAATTCAAATTCAATATAAACTGAAGGTAACATTGGTACTTTATTGTGCTATTAAATGGCATTTTGTGCCTGGAAAACAAAAAACATAATACTCCCCCTTGAACAAATTTAAAATTTTCAACAACAAATTTTAGTTGTTGAAATCTGCATAAACCCTGAGAGGAAGTGTGCTACAGCGCAGGGCATTCTGGGTAAAAACAACCAAAACAAACGCACAAAGGCTAGCGCTAGCGAGAGAAATGGTTTGTAGTCTTTTACCAAAGACAAGAGAAATCATAAAACCACTAAAATCTAACAACATTTTGTTTACATTTGGTGAAGAAGGAAGTTGCCCTCAGTGTCATCAGAGGTTTATGTGTCATTTCCTTCAGTGGTTCTTGGTGCAGCGCCCCCACAGGCCAGGAGGGGAACAGATTTTTCAAAGTGTGAAAGAACCACAGCAGCTGAAATTGTAAAATGTTGCAGTTTTGGCCCCAAATTAAACTGAGTTTACTGAACTGTCAGGTGTTAAAACGCCTTAAACTCCTGTTTGAACTGAGCACATTTACTGACATCAGTTTGGACTTCAGCACTGATGCATGTTTCTAAATGCTTGAAATAATCTTTCCTGCTGCAATAAAAAGAAGTCCAGACATTATTAAGTTGGTGTAATACACACCCAGGTAAAGTAATAGAAAATACAAGTGTGGGTTGGTGGCGTTTGCTCCAAAGCAGAGAAAAGATTTTTATGTTTGGAACTTTAATTTCCCAGAACAACGCTTCCCAAATCTGGTCACTCTTTAACTCTGCTGATTTTGTCCCCACAGCGCGAGTGAGACACATTCAGGCTGGCATTTCCTGCCTCTGCCTGCACGCCTAATTACATGCAAAAAAATAAAAATGAAAGTCTGTGTTTAATCAACGCCTTTCGCTGCAGAACATCAAACAGGAAGCCCTCATTTGAAATCATAAAACAACTGGATCATTTTAAACGAAGCACAGAGAATCACTTTAAATCTGGAACCAACAGCTGGGATTCTGCAGGAAGTCGCAGTTCTGGGCCAAAAGCTGCAGCCAAACTCAGCAGCTTAATGCTGAACACCACGAAGCAGGCTGGAGGAAACGTTGAAAAAAGAGAACATCTCAGTGTTTCACTCAGAGATGGTCAAGAAAAGCAGACTTTGGGTTCATTTAGGAGCAGCCTGTGCCCTAATAAAGCAGTTTGTCTTTATGCCGTTTATTGTAGGTGGTTCAGAGAACAAAACCAAGAGAAAACAGAATAAATTTCTGTGTTTACCATCAAACCAGCTGCAGTTCTCCAGATAAGGCTGTATATGAGCAGAACATCGCATGAAGTCACCAGAACTTCACTAACTGCAAGTATAAAGGGTCAGGCAGAAAGCAACTAACATTTAAGTCGCTGAGTTTCATCTTTACAGTGTTAGAAAGTAAAGAGCAGTAAAATAAAGACTACACTGGTCGCTCTCTGTCGATCTGCATCAACCATTTCCATGAATTTCTCTCAGCCAAACTCTGAAACTGTACAAGGTGAAAAATTTCACATGATGTGTAACTTTATGAATTCAAAATAATTTATCAAATCAATGTCTGAGCAGCAGAAACAATCAGTTGTTGGAGATTTATGCAAACTTTTACTATCACATGATTCAATTAGACACTGCAAAAACACATCACCAAGTATTTCTGGTTTTTCTAGTGCAAATATCTTAATACACTTGAAATAAGAAAACTAACTGAAAACTAACTTTTCAGAAAGATATATATAAGCTTGTTTAAAGCCAATGATTTGCGCATATAATAATTTTCACTTATAACAAGACATTCCCCATGTTTTTAGTGAAATAATCTGCCAATGGAATGAGTAGTTTTTCATCAATATAAGAGATATATTATTAATAAATATTTGCACTAGTAACTGGACCAAAGATCCTTGGTAAGATTTTGTGTTTTTTCAGTGAAACGATTATTTAAAATGATTTATGTTTAATCTATAGATCTGCTTCAGTCTGGTTTGACAAATGGAGACAATAAAGTGTCACTTTTATTAAATTTTAAATCCATGCTTAGGTGGAATCGCTCCCTTCCTGCAACCTTTGTTTTGTTTTTATGAAGCGTTGGAGAGAGAGAGCGCCACCTTCCTGCAGACGTCCTCCATGCTATTCCCATTTAGCCATTTGACAGTTTCTAGTGAAAAAACATTAAAAATGTGTTTAATTCATCAGTGCGTCGGATAAACGTTACATATTTATGCCACCCACAGCTACAAAGCTGTTAAATCCGTCTTTCGTTTTTGCAGTTTCCTCTTTGTTTTGGTGATTTCTGCGCTCGTTCCAGAACGTCCCGCATCGTCACAAAATGCATTTTTTAGCTAATCCACCTCATTTACTTTTGCCACTCTGCTTTAAATCAGTCAGATATCCATGCAGAGACATCGCTCTCTTCTCTGTGGTCCTGCTCTGCATCCATGAAGTCTCCTTTCTAACTCCTCGGTGGTTTGGGGTCGAAGTTCAGGTAATATTTAAACTTTTAAGATGCTAATCAGTTGTAAAAGCAAAACTAAAGCTAAAAGAGCTTCAATGATGTAAGTTTGTATTTCCAGACTGAAATAAGTGTTCGGGTTTAGTGAGTGAGCCGTCAGGCCGCAGCAGCTAACCAATCAGAGGACGGCACGTCTTCCAAAGCTGCTTCCTTAACTTTGAAGACAACGGCATTTTGACCAGCGTCTACTGGGCTCCAAATGGATCTTAATCTTTCCCAACACACACATTTTGGCTCAGTGTGCGCTGGTAGAGTTAGGAGTCTGTTTCAGATGCGAACCACAAAGCAATTAAAACACAAAGCTTCAGTCAGACTCCAACAACCCGCAGCTTCATCAATTCATCAGCTGGACAGAGTAAGTCTGTAAGCTGCAGCAAGTCAAACAATCCTCCTGTTTAGAGTCCGGCACACATCATTACAACCCTGCAGCAGCAACACAAACCCACAACAGGAAAGTGGCTGAATGGTGCCATGGGGAGCCTTCACAGCCGCAGGAACAAAACCGCCTCAGAGCTTAAGGACGTCGATGGAAACGTCACTTCTCTGGGTTTTCTGGTCGCACTGAGACACCAGGACCTGAGTGAAGTTGGCCCCCCCACCTTCTTCAAATTAGACAAAATTGGTGTCAATCAACTCGGCTACGTTTGTGCTCGTTTGTGCAGCAAAGATTTTTGTTTGTGCTGCTTCGGTTTTGAAGATATTAAGGAAAGGTTAAAGGTCAAAAGGTCAACCAGCCCCCCCACCTTCTTCAAATCAGACGAAATGGGTGTCAATCAACTCGGCTACATTTGTGCTGGTTTGTGCAGCAAAGATTTTCATTTGTGCAGCTATCATTTTAAAGATATTAAGAGGGCTGGTTGACCTTTGATGACCTCTAAAACATTTCTTAATATCTTCAAAACCGAAGCAGCACAAACAAAAATCTTTTCTGCACAAACCAGCACAAACGTAGCCGAGTTGATTGACACCCATTTCGTCTGATTTGAAGAAGGTGGGGGGGCTGGTTGACCTTTGATGACCTCTAAAAACATTTCTTTATATCTTTAAAATGATAGCGGCACAAACGAAAATTTTTGCTGCACAAACCAGCACAAACGTAGCTGAGTTGATTGACACCAATTTTGTCTAATTTGAAGAAGGTGGGGGGGCCAACTTCACTCAGGTGACACCAGGCAGCTGGATTTCTAAACCAACAACAAGCAGCGATTCCCTCAGATCACCAAACAACATTCATAGGAGACATTAACTCCTAATGCAGCTACCCTGCAAAAATACAAAATGTTACCAAGTAGTTTTGGTTTAGTTTCTAGTGGAAATATCTCAGTACACTGGAAAAAAGACAAAACCAACTTAAATAATTTTTCAGTAAGATAAGTTTTAAGTTAATTATTTTTTTATCTTTTAACTCAAGCGAAACACAAACTCAAGCTAGCATAGCTAACTTACTTCCCTATTTATTTCTTAAACGTTTTCCTGACCTCGTTATATTATCTAGTTGTCGTAGTGACAATTGATGGCAAAAACTGCGTCGTTTTTCTCTTATACATCAGGCCAACATTTAAGCTTTAGCTCATTATGTTGACAACTTAACAGCTAAAACCAACGGAAGAAACCAAATGAAACATTTTTACCATTTAGCAGCAAAAGGTAAAAACGTTCCTAGTTTTCTCCTCTGTCATTTCATCGATTTTAATGAAACTTTAGGTGTTTTTTCTGCCTTTGAGAAAACCAGAAGCTTCAACGTTCTGCACATTCCTGCAGGGATTTAGCGGTGAAACTCTTCCCTCTCTCTTGTTAGGCTTCGCAGGAATGCGAGTCGTCTGCAGGTGTGTGTTGGGAGCAGAGCCTCGGCTGACAGCCGATATTTCACAGCGAGGTGGAGGAATCCGTTCTGCATCCCACAAACACAACCCAGCAGTTACTCTGATAATATTTAACATTCCTGTTAATGTCAGACATTCATCAGAAGAGCAAACACACTGAATTTTAAATAGATCCGATTTAAAATCCGACTCACATTTACAAGAGAAAACAGTTTAAGTTCACCTAAAATTGTTGCTACATCTGATTTCTGTAGAAATGCTACAGTTTGCCTCAACATAGTCAGGTTTCTGAACATGTTCAGCTCTAATTTTCAGTAATTTAAAGCACGATAATCACTGATTTACATGAATTTTTTGCTCGTGAAGACTCTGACGTTTACTGATATTAACTTTCATCTTTGTAGATAAAAATACTTCATGCTAGTTTATACATCCTGAAATTGACCTACACAAACCTAAATAGGTTTAATACATGAAATTAAAATCATTACAATAAGCTGTAAATAGAATTATTTGAATGAAAATCTGCAATTAATAAACTAAAACGAAGGCAGGAAACAATCTTTGGTCAAACTGAACAGAATAAGGAGTGAAATCAGGTAGAAATATAAAGACAAAGAGCAAATGAACAACTAATCTCAATACTGAGATTTTTCTGGCAAATTTTTGACTTTTCAAACTCAGAAATTTTCCTTTTTTTTCTGGAAAGGTTCTGAGTTTGAGCTCAGAATCTTGAACTCAACTGAGTTTTTTTTCCTCCCAGATTTTTTATTTTTAGCCTCAGATTTTTTTCTTCTAGAAAATTTCTGAGATTAAACTAAAACTTTTGTACTTTATTTTTCTTGCAAATTTTTGACTTGAAACTCCGAGGTGTCCTTGTTTTTCTAGACAATTTCTAAGAATCATCTCAAAATTTCTATTTTTTTGGCAGAAATTTCCTAATTTTACCTACCGGCGTTGTCATAGTCCTCCATTTATTAGCTGCCTCTAATTAGTACATTTAGACCCTTAAAACATTTGTTTTCTATGTGAAATTTACGAGTTTCACCTTTTAAACTGAATTTCTGAAAAAAAAGAACCTACAGCTGATTCTAAATCTGATGTTATTGAACTTTGCTGTTTTCCCACCACCTGGTTCTGTTGTGGGTTCCTAACCAAAGCTGATGTACTTTTCCTTTGTGATTGCATCAGCCCTGGATTAGGTGAGAAAAGCTCGTACTTTCACTGATGTGGAAACTCAGAAGCCTAATCAACAACAACATGCCTGCAGCTGCATCACTTTCCACACTTCTGCATGTTTAAAGACGCTTCAGTAACATAAAAACCATCACAGACCTAAAGGTTTGCAGCAGATAAAAGGTTTGTCGATGTTAGAAAAGGTGAGTTTACCTGGGCTGTTGCCGTTTACGTGCACCGTTTGAGCCATGGGTGCAGCTGCGTGATCTCAGTCCCACAACCAGACCCTCTGCAGTCATGCAACTGGCATGCATCAAGTCCAGACTGCCATGCAACCTGCAAACTGACACAAAAACATAAAAACAGTCAAAAACGACATAAAGTTGGCTTCGTTTTGATCTACAAAATCAGTTTTAGAGGAGCCAAGTTAAAGCCGTTAAAGCTGCAGTACGTAACTTTTATAAAGTGTTTGGTTTTTTACATATTTATGAAATGATCACGATGTAGTAACAGTATAAAAATGAGAGAGTTCCTCTGTCCTCTCCCAGAACATTTGCAAAAATGCACCACTCAGTCAGAAACAACCAATCTGACTGGAGGAGGGTCTTAGCGCTGTCAATCACTCTCGTGCTCACCCCTCCCGCTCTTTCACCACAACAGAACGCCACGAACGCTCAGTGACTGATGTGCCAACAGGCTCTGAAGACTTTTCAGAGGAATGTTTTTAACATTCAAAAAGAAAGAAAAAATATTTGCAACCAAAACACGACGATGCATCTTATACAGACCTGAGTGAATTCCCCCCACCTTCTTCAAATCAGACAGAACTGGAGTCAATCAACTCCACTACGTTTTAATTGTTTCTACTTCTTTTGCTTTGAAGATGATGAAAGTCTCAAGGTCAGAAGGTCAACCAGACCCCACACATTACCCAAATTTAACAAGATTGATGTCAAACGTTTGTATAGCAAAAAAATTATTTGTGCTGCTACCACTTTAAAAGGACATTCATAAAAAAAACTTCCAGAGGTCAAAGGTCAACACCTCCCACCTCCATTCCACAAAATCAAACAAATTTGGTGTCAAACAACTCAGTAAATATATTTATTTTAGTATCACAGAGGTGGGTAGAGTATTAAGATATTATAATTGAGTATAGTTATTATATACTTTTATTGTTTATAAGTCAGAAAGGAAAAAGGTGAGAGCTAGTTTTAAGCTTGTGGCTTGTTTACTGTCGTCATAGCAACTGCCTACCAAGATGGCCGTCAGCTACAAAGTTCCAGGAAGCGTGACGTCACATGAGAGCTGTGTGCTGAATATTTTTTTAGCTCAAGCTCATCATGTGGAGCATTAATAGTTCTGGACTCCAGAAATCAGGTAAAATGTGATCAGAGCTTAAAGATCATCACTGGAAATCAACAGATACGACGGAGTGGAGTGACTCTTCAGCCACCTGGGCGATGAGCCGTCGCCCAGCTGCAGCTCAGGTTTCCGTGTTTACAGGAGGAACCCAAATAAAGCGGCGCAGCTCTGACACCGGGCCGGGCCGAGCCTGGAGGTCGTTCAATAATAGACCCGATTCAGACACATGAACCAAGCATCACCAACACCCAAATAGACTGCAGTTATGTTTCTGAGCGCCGCGACCTCCTGCTGGGTCGCTCAGTTCAAAAAAATAAAGAGGAAATTTATTCATTCTGAAAGAATGAGAGCAAAGCTTAAAATGAAACGAGGATTTCTGCAGCATATAGACGAGTCTGACGGAGCGCTCAGATCGAAGCAGACGTGGTGAGAAACAATTAGCAGATTTATCAAATTTGGATTCTTTTAACCAAGCAGAACAACCAACACAAAAAGGAAACAAGCAATAAATCAATATAAGAAATCAATAATTTCCATTTGCATAATTTGTCATTTTTCTCTTTCTACCAAAAACTGGATGATAAAAGTCTTCAGTCTGACTTTTCGATGTCAACTAGTCTTTTTCTGAAGGATAATTTTGTTTCCAGAGACTTCATAATTCATTTTATTTGTTGTTTTGTTTATTTTGGATGTTTAAAATGCCTTCCAGTGTTAAATGTTTATTAAATTTAAAGTTTATTGACCCTTGAGAATGCGTTCTTGAATTATTGTGCCTCTACTGTCATATTACTGAAAATGGTCTCAATTTATCGCGATAATTTCTGGGACAATTTATTGCCAACAACATTTACAGTGACAGGCCTAATTACCAATTGCACTAAAATGTTGGAAAAGCACACAACACTTGTAAAAATCTACATGAGTATTTGACATTTGTATTTTGAAATATTGTGAAAATGTTTTTTTTCTGCAAGAAAATACTACTTTAAAAAAATGTAATACATTCATCTTTTTTGTGAACTTCGCTCACAAAAACAGTTAATATTAAACTACATTAGGGATAAAATGGCTTGTTCTTAAAAAACTGTTCATTTTCAGAAGTGAATCATTTGAACAGCTCTTTGAAGTGAACTGATCCTGAAGATTCAGTTCATAGAATCATCAGTCCCATCACTACTAGATGAGATTCATCCGATGGCCAAAATAAGGAAATCTGTGATCATTTATAGGTGCGTCCTAGTCAGTTCAGGATAAAATGGGAAAGCCAACTCCATGCTGGTTAATGACACACACACACACACACACACACACACACACACACACGCACACACACACACACACACACACACACACACACACACACACACACACACACACACACACACACACACACACACAAGCTATAACTGACCAAACATCTCCCCTGTGTCCTGTTCCATGAGCTGCTAGAAGGCAAACCTGAGAAAAAAAGCAAGAAATCCTCAGATCCAGGGAGGAAAAGATTAATTTAGCAAATCGATCACCGTTATGTTGATAGAAGTTTGCATACAAAAAATAAAATAGATCCATGTTTTACAATGGATAACCTGCAAATGCTGGAAATTTACATACAGACAATCTAGGTTTTATAATCTTAAATGTTGTCAGAAGCTTAAATGGAAAACATATAATTAATCCAACTGATAATGTGCAAATGTTCAATGTTTGCATACTAAAAACAAATCAATCAATGACGTATTCGAATGGATTATCTGCAAAAAAGAGGCTTCTGCTTTTATCACAAATAATGAGAAAAACCAGAAATGTGTCTGAAAACCAGAATAAAAACAGAAAATATCGCCGCAGCCATAAAAAGTGAATCCAGCAGGTCAGCTGTGTTGCTGCAGTTTATTAAACCAAGCAACGCTGCAGTTTAAAGATCTTCAGTGATCAGGAAGCAGGAAAAGTCACAAACACCTTTAGTTTTTTAACCCAAACCCTGCTGGCCGCTCTTACCTTTAGCTCTCATTCTAACGCAGGTAGAAACGAGCTGCAGGCTGCTGCTCGTCCCACAGTCCTCTGAGGAGGACAGATTGGTTTCACAGCTAAGATTAGAAAACTTCCTCAGATGACAGCCAAACGATCTGCGTCCTATAAGAGGAAGCAGCGAGCGCTTTCAGCGTTTGGGTCGGACTGAGCCGGGCGAATCGCCTCTCCCATGCTGTTAATGAGCAGAAAGTAAAACGGGAGGATTTTCCACTGCAATCACTGGATTCAGAGGGGGGGGAAGAATCGGTGCTGCTGCTGAATATTCAGCAAATTATCTGAAAACAAACGACTGATGCCGGCAAATAATCTGAGATTATTGGTTACATGACAAATTTACTTAACTCTAAAAAGAGAAAACAGATTACCAAGAAAAATATAATAAAGATGAAAACTAAAAACACAAACTTTTCATAATATTGTCGTTTCTTTTGTACGTTGTATTAATTGTTTTGTTTTTATTGCACTAAGTGCAGAAAGAGGCCTTATTATAGATCCGTCCTCAGACCATCAGCATTTCCTAACAAACTCAGTGTTTACATCCTTGCTGGTATTTGCACATCTCTGTTTGCAGTTTCATTTCCATACTGTAAGTAGCACATTTTAATGCATAATGTTTTGTGCAGGCTATAGTGCAAAACAGTCTGCACTGTGTGTTTTGTGCATTCAAAAAACAAAAATATATAATTTTTGTAATAAAAGTTTTAAAAGAAAATATTTTATACAGTTTTTATTTAAAAATTATAATTTTTTACAAATTTTTATACAAATATTTTTGTAACATATATAATCTTTTTAATTATAAACCATTAAATTTTTTTACAATGTTATCCTGCTCAGCTTCACATTCCTTTGCATCAGAATATTTGTGATAACTGCCCAGTATTTTAGGTTGTTGTTCTGACTGTAAACTATGTTATTCTCAGTTTTCCTATTTATATTTTAATACTTTTATCTTTGTGTGAACATATATCCCTCCAGGTCACTGATCTGCTGTCACACCTGACTTTCTCCACAGCGGGACAGTAAAGTCTATTTCTGTTTCTATTTATTGAACATTTCCTGCACACTGCAGCAGATATTTAGCCTACCATTCTTGGAAATTAATGCCATAAGATTTTGCAATCTTGCATTTCATTTGTATGCGGAACAATTTATGGGTTACGTAACCACAAGCAATAAAGTATTAAAATCCAAATCGATCCTGCGGCCCGATTTTTTATCCACGACTAAAATTGAAAATGTGAAAAACAAGATATTTACGTTTTTGTTAGTTTTGTTTCCCAGTTGAAAATAGAAAGAAGGAATGGCACACAGATTGCTGTGCATCAGCGTTGGGAAACTTTAATTCCTCTCTCTTTCAGAACTCGTTTCACTGGAAACGCTGTGGTGGGACCCTGACAGAGCTAGAAACAGAAACCCACAAGCCTCAGCGAATGAAGCAACAACATGAAGCACAGGGGGCCTAAATTCCTCCACAACCACGCGAGACGCAGCCAGAGACGTGCAGAAGAAGACGGCAAAGAAAAATGCTGTTTGTTTGGGAATAAATAACATGAAAAGTTCCTTTAGTGTTCAACTTGGTGAGAGAAATAATCCATAAGGGCTTAAAGGATAAAAGCTTGAAGCAGAAATTGTTAGCCACTGTTTTTAAAAGTAAAAAGCAACCAAAAGAGGTACAGTTAGGGTTCAATCACACCAGCTCTGCTCAGTCCGCTTTAATCGAACTCTGTTTGTCTAGAAAGTGGCGTTTGTTTATGAATCAAACTCTGATGTGGACAGAAACAGCAAACTCTACAAACCTAAGTTTGGTTGAAGTGAACTCTGGTTCAGTTCGAATGCATGTGAACATCAAGCAGACCGGACTGCTCCAAAAGCAGGAAGTGGACTACAGCACAGGGCATTCTGGGTAAATACAACCAAAACAAACAACCTAGACTAGCGCTAGCGGGAGAAATGACTCGTGGTCTTTTAACAAAGTCAAAAGAGAAATCCTACAACCATTAAAATCCATTTTTGTTTACATTTCCTTAGGAAAGAAGCTGCACTCAGCGTCTTCTGTTTTCATGTTGTTTCTTTCCATTGTTCTTGGTGCAGCGCCCCCACAGGCGAGGAGGGGAACGGGTCGCTGGTTTGGTTCGTTTGACTCAATGCAGAGTGAAAGTGAACAGTATCAGCTGAAAATGTAGTAAGTACTGAAGATCCGAACCAACGGGAGAAACTAAATCTGTTCTATTTATTTAATGTTTTCATATTTCTTTGTTACTGGTGTTGCTGTTCATCTTGTTTTTAACCTTTGTTACTATGCAGCGAAAAGCGCTTTATATATAAAACATATTACTATTATTATTTAAGGCGGACCGAAGGTGTCAGGTGTGAAAACGTTGTGTAGAAATTGGGTGATGCAGAGACACCAGCTGAAACAAACCTGAACAACTTGTTTGGTTCGCCTGAAGCTGTTGAACAAAAATTAAACCAGAACATGAATTTCAGCGCGCAGCAATAGGACAGGTGGCCTGTTGCTCAGGTCTGTCTGGATTTCAGTAAGACGCCCAACTTGAGGTGACCGAGAAGAAAAACGGGCTCAAATCAAATACAAGAATAAAAATATTGGGTCTATGTCACTAAACAAGCAAAGACAGCTATTAGATAGTCATTTATTAAGGTTTAAATCTCATCTAGTGAATCTATATTTAAGTCACAAATTGAGCAGAACTGAAACCATTCGCACCATTTCAGACTTTCCACTGAGGGAAAGACAGAGCTCTGGTTTGTGACGCTCAGTAAACTGCAAACGAAGCAACCAAAGGGCTGCAAATGTAGCAAACACAGCGCTGAATATTCAGCAGGACTGGTTTTCCCCTAATAAAGTCTGAGGCTGCCGCTTTAATGGAGGAAAAAAGCCTACAGTTAAAACTGTTTCTGCTTAAATGTTGCATAAAAATCAGATTGGGGAGAGCGGGTGACAGCAGGATGTAGAAAACTACCGCATTTAGAAAAAGTTTAGACGTATAAAACAAGCCTGAAACTTTGATTACATGCACGCTACAGAGTAAAACGGAGGATATTAAACATCTGGACCAGATTAGACATGGTGTTTGATGCCGTTTTATAGAGACAGCAGAGGACAGGTCAAGAGGTCAAACCCCTCATCGTCGTTTTCCTCTGACCTACAGCATCATGTCCTGTCTGAGGTTCTGCTTTATTCTGATTTATCTAAAAATCACCAAAATATTTGCTTCTTATATTTCTAATTTACAAGTCGACCTTCAGGAAGGAGGCATCTACCCAAGGAAAGAAAGGAAGTCAAACTGAAGAGTTATTCAGAGACAAAGTTTAGAAACATAAAACACCAACAGGGAGCGTTTCAATTTAAGAGACATGGAACTCAAAATGGCAAAAACACAAAATGTTACCAAGCATTTTGTCTAGTTTCTTGTCTTAGTACACCTTACATAACTTTACAGCAAAATATATAAGCTTGCTTTAAGTCAATAATTATTGACACAAAAAGTACTGATGGCAGATTCTTATATATTATAGTATTTCACTTGCAAGTGAAATAATCTGCCGTTATAATTTATAAAAAATTGTATTTCCTGCTGAAAAGTTACTTGTAAATGTTCTTATGTACGTCTCTACCAGCATACACTTTCCTCACATCGTTTCTTATAAAATACCATGCAAGTTTAGACTTGACAGCATCTAGTGCAATCAATTCTCAAATGTTTCCCAAATGTTGCTACAAGCAGATTCTACGTTAGGTTTTGATTGGTCCATTATAACATGTTTTGATCTAAACCTGGAGCTAACATCTACAGTTTTCCTTATTTCAGCCAATCAGCATCAAGGAAACTGAACGGCGATTCTTGATTGGCTGCCAGTAGCATAGAAAGTAGCATAAAGTGGAGATGTTGCCGTTTCCCAAACTGCATTTTCTTTCAGATATTTTAGATATGAAATAAAAAAAAATTAGAAGAAAGAATTTACGAGTTTTCAGAGAATAACTTGGAGACCCGTTCCACAGGAAAGTATAGAAATACTGATCTGGTAACAGGTGGGAGTCCACTATAAAATGCAGCTTTTGCGGGTTTTAATGCCGGATTACATTTCGCTCCAGCCCTGCTAAGGAATGCCGCCCACACAGCATGATGCTGCCACCACATTTTAGAGGTTTTATTTTTAACTTGCCAGTTTTAACAGAATGTTAAGATGTGCTTTATGTTTTTATTCTTGTCTGGTTGTTATTGTTTCATCTACAGTTGTTTTTAAATCTGCTTCATACATAAATTTGACATGGGAACTGCCAGCTCACAGTTTCAGACATTTACCTGCTCAGCACTGTTCTGAGTTACTTCTCTGTTTCGACTCGACTCGCTGCACAAACATTTCACTGCAGTCTTTTCTGAAATCAAAGTCATAAATTGTCTGCAGAATGTTTTTAAATTAAAAGAAGTGTTTCACTGTGTTTCAAACCTCAAATGAAAACACTTGATCTGAAAACAGTTTGGCAGCACAAGCAGTCAGATGATGAGTCAACCTTCAGCTGAAACTCACTGATCAAGTTATTAAACTTCTTGCTATTCTTCCTCTGCTGCAGCCACAAAACTCCAGCAACAGACGGATCATGTTAAAGTGCATAGAAATTATGGGGATCATACAAAATCTCTACAATTATGTTTTCAGCTCTTATTATTTATCCTTTTATATGTTCAAGTCCTTTAATGTCTTAAATAAAAGGATTTGGACCATCGCTGCAGTCCAAACCATCTGTGAGACAGACAAACCCAAATTCAGCTGAATCTGGAGTCGGCACCATAAATCAGGCAGCAGCTTTGAAAACATGTAAAAACCAGTTTAAAATGTGGTTCATAAAGTGGAAAAGCAGTTTTGTTTTCCTCCATGTTTCTGGTTTTCTGTAACATTTCAATGATGCCGTTTATGACAGAGCTGGACAATAAATCAATAATATGGATCACGGTAGACACCTGATCAATATCAATGGATAATACGTTTGACAAGATTCAATATGTGGAATATTCACTCAACTCTGATCCAGAACCGCACAGCATTCTGGGAGATGTAGGCAGAGGAACGACTTTAGCCGCTGAACCTCTCACATCTAGCTAAGCTACGTTGGTGGAATCAATTCATTCACTCGCTCTTTGGTTACCTAGCAACCCACTCTTAGGTTACCTAGCAACCCACTCTAGCAGCAATTTAAGGCTTTACTAATGTGCCTTATAGCTGCTTAAAGATAAAACAATGGCATAAAGGATAAAACAGAAAGGATTACACCACCAGTTTGGAAGAAAGAACTAATCAATAATTACTGAACAGATACAAAATGTTTATATCATAAGTTTTTCAGCCATATTGTCAAGCTCCACTTCTCAAATGTTTTGTAAATAATCATGCAGAAAGAACCCAGACGATTCCGACGGGTGTTTTTTTTAAAATGAGGTTCCACAAGGTTCAGTTCTTGGAACATTATTTTCTGTATTACCTCTAAATGACGTTCTGAATTTACGCCGCAGTGGAGGCTAGACGGCCAGCTGAAGGCTAGACGGCCAGCTGAAGGCTAGACGGCCAGCTGAAGGCTAGACGGCCAGCTGAAGGCTAGACGGCCAGCTGAAGGCTAGACGGCCAGCTGAAGGCTAGACTGCTAGCTGAAGGCTAGACGGACGGCTAGCTGAAGTCTAGATGGCTAGCTGAAGGTTAGACTGCTAGCTGAAGGCTAGACGGACGGCTAGCTGAAGTCTAGATGGCTAGCTGAAGGTTAGACTGCTAGCTGAAGGCTAGACGGACGGCTAGCTGAAGGCTAGATGGCTAGCTGAAGGCTAGACCAGTCTGAATTCACAGCTTCTCTCTTCCGGTCGTCGATATTCGCGGCCTGTGAAGGACCCGGTCCACTTGGACCCGTCCTACACAGACCGGGTCCTTTGAAGGACGCCGACCCTGAATTCAGACACACTGAATATTTTGCTTCAACTGGTCCGCTTCCACTGCCCGGTATTTGTTTACACCGGCGACAGAATTTACCCAACGCTTGAAAGAATTATGAACATTTTGAACGATTCTTCACTGAATGACTACAAAAAGGTTGTCAGATGCCTAAAACATCCAACGTCCTGATCCACGGAGGAGGAATTCTGTAAAAACAAAATGGAGGATACACAGAGGGAGTAATTCCATCCAAGCATGGATTAACGTTTAAAATCTAATAAAAGCGACACTTTGTTTGACGCTCCACCTTCAAAGCAGACTGCAGCAGATAATTGGGATCCTTTGCACATAGATTAAAGCAAAAATCACAACAGATAATAGTTTTGACTAATTGGTTTTCAATCGCATCGTGAGATGGTAAAAGATTCCCAACCCTAGAATAAATATGTCTCTGGGTCTTTGTGGGCTCTGCAGGTTGGTTTTACTCAATTCAACACATTTGTTCAAACTTTTTGGTGACATGAAAACTTTTGATCCAGGAGGCGTCAGAAACTTTTACAATCCCCTGCAGCACAATCAATGTAAAAATGTAACAGCATATATATTTTTTTGTACAGAAGCTGCTAATAATTTCTGATTTTCTGATAAGCACCACAAGCTAACAGCTAACAGCAGATTGCAACCGTAACTGTTTACCAACACGTTAAAGCGGCTGACATTTACAGCGATTTCCATGGCGGGTAGGAGAGCAGCCCGCTGTTTAAAGAATGTTCTTTATCTGGTTCTGTGTTTTATCCTGACAGCTGCTCCCCAGAGGATTCACATCACTAGAAAGAATTTGGTTCAAGATTTATGAGCAGGAACAAAACAACAGCAACAAAATCACAGAATACTTACAAATCACTTTATTTTTAAAGTGATTTGCTTGAGCAAAGCCAGGCTAAAGCAAAGCTCAACAGCTTCCTTTAAAGAGGCAGTATTTTGTGTTTTCCAGGCACAAAGTGATATTTTATAGCACAATCAAGCAACTGTGTTACTTTCAGTCGTTTTTAAAATGCTGTGTATATCAAATATGACTGAAAATGGGCCTTCTTGGATGTTTTCAGAGTTCTACCTCATTATGACTCAAATCCTCAACTTTGAACAAAGGACAGAAAACCTTACTCGCTTTAAAGAGCAGATCTGCTGAATAAGACTCTCCTGAACTGAGATTTAAGATGTTTTCCTCTCTTCTGCTAAATAACATCGCCCCCTAGAGGAGACACACTGCTAGGTCAAATGAAAAGGTTCTCGGTAAGAATCAACCACTTTTTACTGCGTTTCATTAAACTACTCCTCTGTTCCCCCCTCTTTCTTCCATTTCCCAGAAAGAGACACTTAAAAAATAAAAAACAGCCTCCCCCCTGCAGCCTGGTCTGTTCGACCCCACACTTGACCAAGGACAGGCTGGAGCCACTTATTTGTTTAGCCCTGGAGTGGAGTCACTAAGGTGTACAGGAGCTACGGGCTGGTGAACACCAACCTCTCCACCTCCTGCGGGGGAGTCACTCTCACGGGGAAACAATGCAAACCGAACTCAAAAGCATCCCAGCAGTTTGTTTGTTACGCTGAAAAGAAATGACTCTGCAGCTCAAACTCGGTTCTGTTGGTTCTTTCAAGGATTTGCAGCAGAACTGTGGATTCAGCAGAATATCCAACAATACAGAAGGTGAGTTGAAATGAGTTCCTAAACCACATTATGTGTTTATTAGTAATCCTCCTTAATTTACAGCTGCAGCACAGAAAAACAAGTTTCAGTTTACATCAAAGCTAAACAGTATAAACCAGATTATTTGCAATTAATCGATTTAAATAATCATCATCTAATTTAGTAATTTGATTCATCATTAAGTTATAGACTCAAAGAAACTTCAGCGCATGACACAATATACATCCCTCACACCCACAACATGTTTATGGTTCTACAACAACAACACAGTTTATAGTTACATTCTTCTCCAAAGAAGGTTTTGGATGCTCATTGGCTGCAACCAACGATTATCTTAGCAATCAATTGCTCTGACAATTAATTGGATTTTTAAAATTACACAGTCTACAAATTTCTCATTTAAATACTTTAGCTTTTTATACAAGGTTATAAATACATTTAAAGATGCAATAATTCATATAAAGTATTTTTTAAATAAGAAATAAACATTTTATTGCATAGCATTCCTTCAGTGAACCTGAAGAGAAGCTAAAACTAAACCACTTGAGTTTTGGCTAAAACATATTTACAGACAAAGTTGTTGTTTTTGTTTGTTTTATATATCTTAAATGCAAAATGTACATATTTTTTGTACAGTTTTGGCTTAATTACTGCTTTGAAAATATTGTTTTTTTACAACCAAATGGTCTTTTTTTGACTGTATACTCCAGTTAGCAATTAATCGATTACTAAATTAATGATTATTCAATAATTTACTAGTAAATTAACCTGTGGCTAGAAAACCTTTACACAAACCTTTTGCTCCGTTTCTCACATGTAACACTGTTAAATTTTCTTTCATTGAGGAATTTGATTAATCCAATTAATTGTTTCAGCCTTAGTTTAGCCTAATGAGTGTGTGCTTCATTGATTATCCCATTTCTCCAGTGTGAAGCTTCCTGTCTTGTCAGGCATTGTGGGAGAAATCCCTCCTCCTTAAGTGCTTCCATGTTTGCTTTTGTGCCAAGCGAGCCCATTCTGCTGACCTTTAAGAGACGCTCCGTCTTCCTGTGACAGCGGCAGGACAAAAAACGACAAGCTAATTAAACTGGGCTGCAGGGAAAAAAAACAAATGAAAGCACCTAAAAAGGAAGTTAAAACTCCGTTTTGAGGATGTTATCGGCGGTCTACGCAGACTTCCTGCCAGCCGAACAGATAAGTATGTCAGGAATGTTTTGGGAGCCTCCAAACCTCGTCTGCATTGATTAGACTTTTGTTGTCGTTGCTGTTTAGCCCACCCCCCAAACTCTGGTGCTGCTGGTTCATTTCTGCTGGTAATGAGTCACGGCGTGTTGGATTACCGCCAGGGAGAGGCGAACGTGCGGTGGGAATGGTGGCGGCGAGGTTTCATGAATGCGAAAATACTCGCAGTCCCCTCCGGGAACCATAATGACCAAAATGTACGGAAGACATTGTTTCGTAGCAAGTCGTCACGCAAGCATGTAACCCAACAGTGCAATCATGATGTTTGTACCTGCAGGTAAACAAATAAAGTCTTCATGAACTCCAAGACCTCAGAAAACTTTATTCCCATCACGTCTTTATATTTAAACAAAAAATACAAATTAAACGTCATGTTTAAGCCTGCTGTAATAAGCAATCAAATAAGCTCAAAAATTTTCATTTGTATGATTTATTGTCTTCCCTTCCAAAATCTAAACCTTTTTTTGAAGGACAGTGACTTAATAATTCATTTGTTGTTCTGTTTATTTTATATGTTTAAAATGTCTCAGTTTCAGTGTTAAATGTTCATTATAATTTAAAGTTTATCGATCTTTGAGAAGGTCTTCTTTCATTATTATGCCATTACCATTAAATTACTTGAAAATGATCTTAAAAACAATATTATCATTTATCATGGCAACATCTGGGACAATTTATCATCCAGCAAAATGTGTTATTGTATCCATCAGAAAAACCTGCTGCAGCTTAGTAAATGTAACATTCAAGGTGAATTAAGAGAAGCTGTTATGTAGGCCTGGATGGAAACAAAAGCATAAATCAATCAGGGCTCCCTAAATATTTTTACTTAATCTGAGGACAGGGGGCGCTGTCTGTCTTGGTCCATATCCAGCAAACACAGAAACACCTGCGACACTCGGGGGCCGACAAGACGATTATGAAACACGTTTTCCATGGCAGATGTTATCTGAATTACTACACCGCTTGGCTTCGCTTCGATAAAAATCTCAACTCATCATTGATTGCACTCCCACCAGTAAGGAGGGGAGGACAAGAGGCTGCAATTAAAATGCAAAGCAGAAAGCAGCCGCCTCAACCTCGAGGTTCTCATTTCATCGTTTCCAGTTGATGTCCAGTTAAACATAAGAACCAAGCAGAGTGGAAACAAAAGGGGGAAAAAGAAAAGGCAAAAGAAAGAGTGAAAGACTTTTTTTTCATAGAAAGGTTTTGATTTCCAAAAGTATGCCCAAGCTTCTCCGCAACTTTCTGAATTAATATAAGTAATGAAACCAGAAATCAACACTGAACTCTGAAAGTCAAACTGGTTTTTTTACAATGTGAAAAATGAGGAGCTGAACATCTCAAATATAAACACAATGTAAAAAAAAATCTATTGAATCAACACAGGAATCCCTGCAGTTTCATCTTTGATATGATGGAATTGAAAATTAAACTTTTTCCGTTCTCATTCGTCATTTTTCTGTCCAGAATTAAGAAAAAAAATCCAATAATGAATTGGAATTGAACACCAAACTAAAATGAAAATTTAAACCCAGTTTCATATTTTTAAAACCTTTATTTGTGAAAACACAAAGCTGGTTTTTGGCAAAATGACAACTTGGAATATATTGAGCATAAAAACTGTCAAGCAGTAAAACCTTTAGGAAAACTTCAAAGTTTAATCTTGATATCTTCTAAAATCTCTTCTCGTTCTCATAATCCCGACATGGAGAATAAGTTTATTTTGTGAGCTGGTTGCGCCTCTGTAATTATTCAGAAATTAACTTTTCCACCTCAAACGTTCCCATTTTTTTATTAAATAAGAAACGACTTCTCCGTATTAAAAGACGATTTTTATGTAATTCAAAATAAATTTGTGTCCATCTGCCAAGCAGCTCACCCCTCGCTGACCCCGTCTCTGCCTCAGCTGGCCTCATTGTTTATCATGCAGAGGTCACGACCCTCCCGCCTATAACTGGTGACATCATCGATTCGGCCCGATTCACAGGCTTCAGCGACGCCGATCGAACATCAGGCCCGGTAATCTGGAGAACGGCGTCACCTTTCTGGTTCCTCAGCGAGGAAACCAGAATACAACAGATTAGGACGTTTGTTTAGCTTTCAGGGAAAAAAGAGAAAATAGATTCATCTTCCAGTTAATGTCCTTCCAAAAAGACGGAAAAAACAAGAAAAAGAGCAAAAGAAAGGAAGAGCAGAAAGAGCAAACTAACAGCTCAGCAAACAGAGGAACAGAAAGACAAAACAGCAACAGAAAGATTGAGAGCAAAGTGAAAGAAAGTGAGCAAAATTAAAGAGCAAAAGAGAAATGGGAAGAAAGAGAGCAAGGAAAGAAAGAGGAAAGGAAGGAAGTGAGTAAAAGATGGAAACCTAAAAAGAGCAAGAGAAAGGTAGAGCAGAGGAGCAAAAGAAAGCAAAACGGTAAAAAAAAAATAGAAAGCTAGAAAATAGCAAAAAAGGGAAGAAAGAGCAAAAGAAAAGAGAAAGAAAGAGCTTGTTATCAGTAATCTGCAGAACTGCGTCATTTCTTCCTGGTTTCTCTGTGATAACGATTCAGCAAAGTTACAGAGATTAGCAGTTTGTTTAGCTTTTAGAAAAACAGAAAACTGATTTTGAAACGAGTTCACATGAAAGGCCAAATGGGGTGAATGAAACTCTCTCCAATCCTCAATTTACTCCCCATTAATTCAGTTTTTCCCTCTCTAGCTCCTTTCATTGAACCAAACCACTTGGTTTTAATCCAGGAGAGAGAAAAGAAAAGAGGAACTCAAGAATGATCTTCAGAAAAGAAAGAAGACAAGCGAGGAAGGAAGGGAGGGAGGGCTAATCCCATTAGCTAAATGATTTGTTCCAGTCAGAGATGGGAGATAAAAAGTGTGCAGGGGAGGAAAGAGGCACAAACCTCCAGAAATAACCTTTTATTTCCCTTATAATTCTGCTTCTTTTTCTGCCACCAACAACTTTTTTAGCCGTTAGGGCTGAAACAATTAATCAAATTAATTGTGATTAATCGAAAATTTAAATAATCATCAACTTAGTAATCAGTTAATCGTTAAACAAAACAAAAAATCTCCCTTTATATTCAATTATTAAACTGGTTAATCCAAAATATATAAAGTGAAGCAGAAAGGCCTGAGCTTCTCAAATGTTGATGATAGCATTTTATAGCTGCAGATGCATCATTTGCTACAAATTCTTTTATCCGATTAATTGAATAATCTATAGAACAATCATTTACTAAAATAATCTTAAATTGCAGCCTCATTAGCCTTAAACTGTTAACAGAAACAAGTCTAATGCAGATTTCTTTTAGGGCTAAACGATTATTCAGATTATTTGTGATTAAACCATCATTGAAATAATCCTCAGCTAATTTAGTAATCGATTAATCGCTAACTGGAGTGTAAGGACTCAAAGGCCATTTGCTGAAAGAACAAAGAGCAGCAATTAAACCAAAACTGCACTAAAATGTTTTACATTTTATATTTAAGATGAAAAAAAACTTTCATTATCTGTAAATACGGTCGATCCAGCATAGAAAGTGCTGGGTCATTTAGCTTTAGCCTCAAATTCTGTAAAATAGAAAAGTCTCATATTTAGCACCTTTTAATATATACCTATTAACTGGTCAATCCAGAAATAACCAACAGATCAGCTCTACACTGTACTGATGCTAAGTCAAGCAAAAAGGGAAGAGATTTTCAAATAACCAAACAAACACTAAAGGAATGGTATGTTATTGAATTTTAGCACAAACCTAAATATTTTCTTGTTGAAAAACGCAAATAAAAGATTTCAACTTCTAAGTATTTTTAATATTGAATAAAGAAAGTTTAAGCAATTAAATGTGCCAGATGTTTAATCTGATTAATGGTAATAATCTATCATTTTATTAATCGTTACTTGCTGCCCCATTAGATTTCAGTCTAATGCAGATTTCTTTTTAAATCCAGGAAATAAAATTTGCCTAAGTGAATTTTAAATTCCCAGCCACCGCTGAGCGGAGGAAGCACTAATGACCCTGGGACTAACCAACGATTTCCGTGTCATCCTTTTCATTACGTTGGCCTCGGCTCGCGGCCGCAGGTCGAAGGCTACGGAAACAGTAGCACGCCTTCAAAGCTATAATGCAGCACATTGTACTGTGCTGCCAGGGGGGGAGCCTCGCTGGTGGGAGTCATCCCGCTCCACAATGGCTGCAGCATTCCAGTGGAAACACTGTGGCATTATGGCTGCCAGAACCTCCACTTCCACCAAAACAACAGATTAGCTCCCGCGGCATTCTGGGAACTTTTCTGCATCATCCTTTTTTATAAAAGTGACTCGGCGCGGGGAAGAAAAGAAAAACTATTTTTGCAGTTTTGTCAGAATGATTCATCGCTGCTGTTTTTGCATTCGGAGAGTTTAGTCAGATAAAGATCTGAACTTGTTTTGCTTCACTGCAACGGAGGATTGAAGGAGTTAAAACCGCAAAGGAGCCAAAGCTGTTGGAGAAATCTGTGGGTAAACGTAAGCAGCTGGTAACGTCTTTTAATTGTTTCATAAGTTAATGCAGCAAATATTTCATTTTATGACTTTAATAAGAAATTAACAGCATCTTGACGCCTCTAAAAGTAAAACAATTAGCCTGTTACAATTATAAAGTATTTGCCTCCCTTGTAGATTTTTATTCTGCTTTTTATCACGCTAAAATGTTTCACAATTTTTTATAAAATCAGACAAATATCATCTGAAAGAATGCAAATATAAATTAGAACTTCTATTTAGATGGAAAAACACAAGTTTATTACCAATTATTCTCTACAGTCTCCATTAATCTAAAACCAAAATGTAATTTTGAGTAGGAAAAAGCAATATAATAATAATAAGATAAACTGGAAGCTAAAAGAAACCTTTAGCCGTCATGTCTAAGCGTAGCTCTGCTTTCTGAGGTGTTTTCAGTGTTTTCTTAAAGCGAACATCACTAAGCGTCACTAAAAGAGAAACGCCTCCTGCACAGCAGCCGTCCTCCATGAACAAATATTGACTTGAGTGGCGACCCGAGCCGGGCCATTATTTCAGCTCCACCAGAGGGACGGGAACAATCGGCGAAGGCTTTGCTGGCAGATGTCACTGAATATGCAAAAAACCGAGACAGGACAGGGAGGCTGCACCAACAACGAGGCGACAGATAAACGTCAGACGTCTACAGTGAGCAGAGAAACCAGATTTAGATGTTTTACACGTCAGACTGCTAAATCCACTGGTTGGAAAAAGAAGAATTTAAATTATTTTACAAACAAATTGGTGTTGGTATGGAAGTTGTTGGCAACAGGGACTCAAATATCTGGAGAAACTAAAATATTTTTATGCATTTTGGCTGTTTATCCACATGAAAACTGTTTGATATCATCGATGTCATAATAAAACATTTTTCTGGACAATAAATTGTCCCAGAAATTATTGTGATGTTTTAAGACCATTTTCAAGTTCAGTCTGGTGTTTTGCTCTCAACCAGCCCTTTTTTAAGAATAATTTTGTTTACAGAGACTTTATAATTCATTTTATTATTTCTTGGTTTTTTTGTTTGTTTTGGTCATTTATTTAGAATATTTTAAAACATCTTCGAGTGTTAAATATTCGTTAGAATTTAAAGTTTATTGAGCTTTGAGGGTGTTTTTGTGTTATTATGCTATTATTGTTAGATGACAAAATGCCCCAGACGTTTTTGCGATAAACTATAATTTTGCTGTTTTGAGATCATTTTCAGGCAATCTAATGGTAATATCTGTTATTGTGACGGTCCTAGTTGTGACCGACAGGAAAATGTTGATAATTATCAGTAAAAATAAAAAGATGTAAAACAAAACTGACTGACCACCTACAGGATCAATCCTTCAGAGCAGGACCGACCTCTGGACAGCGTTACCATGGCGACCCGTCTTTCACATTGTGGAAACTGAAACCGGAGAGGATGTCGGGCCATTACGAGTCCACCACAGCTCAAAGTCATAAACAGAGAAACCACAGATATGGAAGAAAATAAAAAGGTCGTCCACCAACAAAAAGCTTCAACCCAGACTTTGATCTCTCCATATTTATCCCATCATCACATTCACCAGGAGGATTTTTTAACTAGTCTGACATTGAGCTGAACTGCAGCTTTTACCAGTCAATCTCTGTGGTAAACAAATCTCTGCTAACCACTAGAGGAAATAACTTCCTGCTGCTGTTCACTGAGGGACAGCGCTTCCCCAGGGCCGGTCCAAGCCTTTCTGGGGCCCTAAGCAGATTTTTATTTGCCCCCCCCCCATAGATTAGCTACAGCCGAATCTGTCACTAATTAATAATCGCAAAATAAACATCAAGGAAAAAACATGAAACCTTAACCTTGTTTTGTTCTGTGTTTTTGGTGCTGAATCCTGATACATTAGCAGTGTTGTTGTTAGTTGCTATGGCAACGTAGCATAGCCTACACAAAGAGCAAGAAAAAAAAAAAACAGAATACGAGTGATTTCAATGTTTTTCCATCAATATTTGTCCCAGTGGCGGACTGCACTGAACCTACATCTCCAGGTTTCATTTTAACAGAACTGCAGCAGCGCGGCTACCGATGGCAAGTGAAACAATCGTCGTTTTGCCCTCCAGCGTTGGGCGCATTCACAACATTTCAGGATATAAACAATAACATGAAAGGGGTTTCATACTTTCCCCTTTGTCTTGGTGTTTTCTGGAAGTACCGTGTGTGTGTGGCGACGTCAAACGCCCTTGTAGTTACAAAATGGCCGCCAGAGGGTTTGATTTCAAATCAATTTTGGGACATTTTAAATTGATTCTAAATAATAGTAAATATAAATCTATTTTTTGGTAAGCCTCTAATAACTGAACCAGCTGTTGCCTTCAGATGCTTAATTATAAGAAAAAGTCACTAAATTTCACTGGAAGTCCAACATTGTGGCATAGAGATCTGCAGTGGAGCGTGTCTTGTTGGTTCTGTCGTGACCCGTTTGATGTCTTTAACAGATGGCAGCAATCCTTTCCAAAGTTTGTTGTTCCAGATATCCAGTTAATTACTTCCACTAGGATGTCAAATGTGAGCAGAATGACTTCCTCACTCTGCAGCTCCCACATTAAAGTAAATCAGCGCCAGAGACGGCAAAGTGCAGCTGGTCTACGTTTGTTGATCACATGCAGGCAAGCAGGACTACGGGAGAACTGATGGACAAAACCACGGCTCGGTACACATTCAGGTTTTAAAGTCAGGGTTTGATACATTTTAGGTGCAATTCAACAAAGATCAAGAAATAAACCCTTTTTTTATTATTCAGTCAGCAGTAAAAGAATTTTGTTCAATTTTTGAAATTATTTTATGTCCTAAAACTTTAAAAAGTGGGAAGTTTTAGGGACCACGAATATCTAAAATCAACAAATACTTGAGACTCCACCTAAAAACAATTACTCCACCTATTTTAACACCAAGCAGCTTGAATTGCTGAGTTTTTTGACAGAATTTGACATTTTTTCCACCTTCTCTTTTTTTCTGTCTAGAAGGTTGTTCTAAGCTTCTTATTTAATGGAAATACCGCAATTGCAAAATAGTTTTCTCAACATTAGTGGATTATTGACAAAGTTTTGCACACATTTGTAATAAAAACGCAGCTAATGACACTGAAAAAAATACCACCTTTAACTGCCTTAATATGCTATATAGATGTAGATCATGAATGCATAATAAATCAGATATATCCTACCACTTCTTGCATCCAAACACTCCTTTACAATTGCATTATTTCCTGCACTTCTATTGCAACTTGATACCTTGTTAAACTCCAACTAGAACCCTGTCAGGTTATTAAGCTAAAAACATTATTTATATGCATTCATGAAACATTCAGTTAAAAATAGAGTATTGGTATAATTGATGGGCCATCTAGAACATTAACCTAAAGGACATCTTTGGTAAAAAATAATTGCCTAAAACAATTCAGACTCACCTCCCTCAGGTGTGAAGAGCTCAAGGCATTGAGTCTGCGTCCAACTCTGACTGGTAACGCAGTGAGGGACGAGGGATTAACGTGGGGGACGCCGGAGCGCTTCCTGACACGAACCTCACAGAAACACGCAGTAACCTGACGATACGAGCGTGCAACAGAGGGAGGCTGTAACATGAGCAGGCAGGTAACTATGGGCCACACGGCTCTGAGGCTTTCTGCGCCGTAAACAGTGCAGAGCACAGATGACACAGCTCCAATATGACTGTATTAATGAGCTTTTCATGGATAAAAAAGGAAAAAATTAACTAAAAGTCCTAATTTAAAGAGTAACTAAAACCCAAATAATTTTTTTAACAGATAAATTCAATTGGCATTTAAAGTTCGTAATTTTGCGTTTTTGTTTTTTAACTCTGCAATTTCTGGCCGACTACCGACTCAGTGCTGCCCTCTTTGGATTAAACAGTTGCTACTGCAGATGAATTTTCCTATTGGTTACAATGTTACAGCTTCCTGCGTTTGGGGAGCTGATTGGCGCTTCTCATGTGTGAAAGTCTCCCATATCAAAAAAAGTTTGTGGACTGCGGTTGGTTGTGAACAGATAATCAAACTGATGCGGATCAAAAAAGTGAACTCTGAAGTCCTGACTCGGTTGAAATGAACTCTGGCGTGGTTTCGATACATGAGAACCATAAGCGGACCAGAGACCGCTGCAAAAGCAGGAAGAGGACTACAACGCAAGGCATTCTGGGTTAATAAAACCAAAACAAACACGAATCCAGTACTAGTGGGAAAAATGGCTTGTGTTTTGAAAAGAGAAATCCTACAACCACTAAAATCTGACTCTACTCCATTTTTGTTTTTGTGAAGAAGAAAGTTGTGCTCAGAGTCTTCAGACGTTTTTGTGTCGTTTCCTTCGGTTGTTCTTAATGCAGCGCCCCCACAGGTGAGGAGGGGAACAGGTTACTTAAAGATTTTGGTTCATTTAACAGTGCAGTGTGAAAGTGAACCACACCAGTTGAAAATGTAGCAAATGTTTCAACTTTGGTGCCCAATCAAACCCAATCCACCGGACTATGAGGTGTGAAAACTCCCAAAAGCTGTTTGTTTTGAAAGTGACACAGACTTTGTGTTTACGGAGCTCTAAGGACACCAAGTTACAACTTTATGCCCCATAAATCACCAAGAATCATCACACACAGTAATTATGGCCCTACATAGGTGTGCTGCAATTTACACCTCACAAAGTAAACAATGTGGAAAAAAACTGGCACACCAAGAGAAGATTTTATGAGTTACATGTGGTTGAAGGTTTGGAAATGTTGAAAGACGACTCTAGAAATTTACCTGAATAAGCAACAGCCAGGGGTCTGCAGCTGGTTAGCTCTCCTAAAACAGACTGCAGAGTTTGGCCTGAGAGACGCCGAGCCGTTCTGTGCAATGCCTAAACTTGACAAGCAAAGTCTGTGCATGCCTGCATACCTGGAGGATTATCACCATCATTTCAGCACCAAGTTCACTCTGCACTGGCCTCATTCTGTTTGACCCGCAGGAAACAAGCTGGATTCCTGTTTAAAAACAGTTACATTTCAGACAGCATGCCTGAAACGCACAGCCATATTTGTGAGGAAATAGTGACAAATGAGATGTTTCCATAAACTGACACACAGTGCATGCCAGCTGCTGTTTAGAAAAGATACGGGGGGAATGTTTAGCTGGTTTGTTTCGTCCATAACTTTGTGGTATTTTCTGGTTAACACATGTGCAGCACATGCCTGAACCTCCAGAGGCATTTATTAAAGGTTTCTGTGGCCTTTAATCGACAGTAGATGAACAGGACCAAGGCCAAAGAGCCATGTGGCGCCCCAAAACCAAATGGCTCTGATGCCCAGCCAGTCCCTCCAGTTTCCACAATTCTGCGATCGTGAAAATTCACACAGAAACAGATTCCTGCATTTTTTGTGAGTAACTCTGAGTTTACTGAAATTTGTTCAAAAACACGGTCAAACACTGTATTTACCGTCATACATAAGCGCGAATATTGTTACATTTCTTGCAAATATTTCTACTGTAGCACCAAAAGAGATGTCATTTGGATTTTTGTTTGTAATTTTGCTTTCTTTTAGCACCTCCCTTAAATAATTATGCTTCTAATTTGTAACAAATGTAAACGCAGTCAAACCCCAGACTTGGGAGAGTCTAAGGTCTCCGCCTGAAATCTGTGTGAAGTAGATAATTGAGCACCTTTCAGCTCCCTGTTTGACCACAGGTTTTTCTTCCACTCCTCCCATTCTCTTGAAAATGTCAAAACAATCCGTCCCATCAAGCCTCATCCAGCATTAAGTCGTCTTTCCAGCGGGTAATTACCTTCACTCCAACCAGAGGCGTGCACACACATTTTTGGGGCAGGTAGAAAATAAGGGCAACGGATTTTTGACTGCACCTCCAACACAATTTGATCAAGACAGCCAATTTACACGCACTCAAAAAAAAACAAACAAAAAAAGCAACCTTTGTCCTTGTCTTTCATTGGAAGAGATTGTCCAATCAAAACACACAACAATTTCATTCATTTGAAGCCTAGATTTATCGTATCGTTTATCATGATAAATTTATCATAATATGAATGTTGATTTACGATTATTACAATAGATTCCAATTAATCAAGACTGTCCATATTGCTGGGATTGTTAATTTTTACTAACTGTATGTAACCATACAGTCACCTAAAATAGTAGCAGTAAATACTTTTTATTGTCAGTTTCATCGTTATCAGAATAGCAACAGGCCTGTCGCCATAAGCAGTGAATCAATTAACAGCATGAAAAATTAAGACAAGTTCAAAAATTTCCATTTTCATGATTTATTATTGTTTTCTTTCTATCAAAATGTGGATGATAAAGTCTTCAGTCTGGTGTTTTGGTTTCAACTGGCTTTTTTTGAAGGACAATTTTGTTTACAGAGATTTCATACTTAACTTTGTTTGCTTTGTTCATTTATTTTGGATATTTAAATGTTTTCCAGTTCCAGTGTTAAATGTTTATTAGAATTTAATGCTAATTTTTGAGAATGTGTTCTTGCACTATTACGCCATCACCATTATATTACTTTGAAAATGGTCTCAAAACAATAACGATCGTTTATCGCAATAACTTCTTCCATAATTTATCGTCCAGCAAATTTTTTATTGTGACAGGCCTAAATGGCAAAAATATTATCATGAAACTTTTAACCTACCCCTACTTTCCAACATCTGCTGATTGCAAAAGATGACACCAATATGCATTAGTGAACAAAAAACATTAAACATCTCAAAACAAGTATACACTTTTGTACATTTTATGAAATTCTTAGGATTAACAAAAATAAAAAAAATATTATAGATTGATGAAAACGGTAAATCACAACCAGCCTTTAATTGCAAAAAAGAACTTGTGCTACACATTATTTAAAAAAACTTTAAAAATCTCAGAAGGGCACTTTTTTTTCTCCGTAGAACAAAGGGCAGATACTCTAGCACCACCTAGAGTCTATTTCTGTATTTCCTTGACTCCAATGTAAGTGAAAGCATAACATTCACTACAGTCATTTTCATAGTTGGTCTAATAACAAATAAATCAAAAATTGCCAAGATCAATGATCCTCCAAAGAAGCTGAAAATTCAAATTTCAGTGAACCGTGATAATCGTCCTTATTATAGAGGGAAAAGAAGAAAGCACAACCACTAAGAGGAAGAATTACTGAAAGAAAAGAGATTAACATACCAGGAAACAAAACATCTTTTTGAAACACACTTCAAGGTTTAAGCGGGGTTAATCCGAGCCGCAGAGAGCGATTCCCTCGACTCATTCATGTTCACCGCAACAGTTTTCCTCCTCACGCAAACTGCAGCACTCAGGAATTAATCAGACAACAAATAAATAACCTCTGAATTATTTAGATGTCGTTTTTTTTTAAACAGTAGAGATAATTTAATAAATATATAATCATATGCATCATGAATTAAATTAAACTGTCAACTTCACCCATCAAACTCAGTGGGCGTGCTTAGGGCCGACGCTGACGTCTGATTGGCTGCTTCAAACAGTAAATCGAGACAATTTCTCCAAGTTTGCTAAGACTCTGAGGTTTATATTTTCACTGAAAGTGTGGAAATAACTTTCATACATTGTTGTAATTTAATTGCTACAAACTCCAGGTGAGCAACTCCAGCCTCTATTTCACAATTTACCTTTAACAACATGGAGGAAGCTGCCACAGGTCACAGGATCAACGTTAGCTTCACCCACTAGCGAACGCCGACTAACTCTCTCTGGCGAACTTATTAGCAACTTCAGACCAAACTACAGATACAGACGCTGGAATTGCTCATCCGAAAAATAATTTATTGTAATTATTTTCACACTTCCAGTGAAAATATCAACTACCCCGTCATTGCTAACTTGGAAGAAGTTGTCCTGACTTGTTGTTTGAAGCAACCAATCAGACATCAGGGTCTCTATAAAAGCAGCCAATCAGATGTAAAGGTCTCTATGGAAGCAGCCAATCAGACGTCACGGTCAAAATTAATTTTATATTTAAAAGATATTTTTGTATTCATTTCCACTTTCAATAAACTAATGAAACGTTTAGATAATTATTCAACAATTCTTATAATGAGCTATTCTTCACATCTTTTGTGGTTTTAGTGAATTATTCTAAACTTAAAATGCGTATCAGTTGCAAACAATCAACGATCAAGTAAAACAAAAAGAAAAACAGCTTCGTGAGGAGAACCAACAGCATTTTACAACCCAAACAAAGGGCTAAACTTAGCTCATGTGCCACGTTGCTGATTGGTTGCAATCATGTCTGATCGCAGCTTCAGCTGCATGAAGTTTGTAATTAAAGACAAATCCACTTAACAGATTCTTCTAATTCATACGTTGTGCTGGTGTGATTCTGCTAAGCTTCTAAGTCCAGAAAAAAAACTGACTCAAGAGATTTTGTAAACAGTTCAGCAGAGCTTTGATCGCCCCAGTAATGACTTCCTTTCGAATTAGCGAACAGTGTGGTGCCGCGCTGGCAGCTGTCCCAGGTTACTGGAAATCTCTTAGTTGGATTTCCACAAGCTTGACTTCTCTTTTTTTTTTGTTGAATCCAGCAAGTTCTCCATTTTAAATCTGCTTTGTGCATACTCTGATATCAGAGGTTCTTTACAGTTCAAGCCCAGAAGCTACTTAGTGCCATTTCCTATTTGATGCTGGTCCAAACAGCAACATTTTATATTTGTGGGCTAACTTCTAACACGATCGTGTAATAACAGGGCAGTCCTCGAGGCTCATGTGGGTTTTCATCCCACACTTTCAAACCAAAGCAGCTGCAACAACTCCCTTCACCTCCAGTCAAACCAGTGAGTGTGCTTCCAGTGGGGAGAAATACAAGGTTGCAAGAAACACATGCTTAAGCTGCACGAAATGGCAAAAATAGAATTTTTAGCACAAAAATATGCAACAAGAGCAAAAATATGGCAGAGGTATGCGCAGATGTTCAACCAAAACTGGGATTACAAAGCAAACCCAGAGACTAAAATTAGAAGCAATTCAGCAGAGATGATTCTTTAAAAACTCTAAAACGAGCGAGAAAAGCAAAGGAACAGGAGCTGTGAGGAGGGAAGTCATTTAGTCCAAACCAGAAACCGGAGGAATGGGAGACTAATCACTGGGAGGCGATGGGAGGAGGGGGAGACTGGCTTTGAAGTTGTGGACAGGAGGGTCGTCTCACTGAAGTGAGAAAAGAGAGGCGGCCATATGTCGGCTGGAGAGGTCGACTCAAAACGCCGCCAAGCCTGAAGCAAACACCGACGCCAGGCTCAACCAAAGCGCAACATTTGGACCTGAACTAGTTCCACTATAGACACGATGAATGCTAAAAACAAAAATAGTGGAACATCTCTCAAACTTCAAAATCCAACATGTGATTTGATCATCTAAAGCAGGGTGTGAAGCTCAGTTTCATTTTGGGTCGGTTGTTGCAGAAAGTATTGATAAAAACCATTAAGCTGACAGACATACTGCCACCTACAGGTGGGAGTTAGCATCACTTAAACCCAATGTTTTTGACCATTTTTGTAGAAAATGTGCAATAAACTCATGAAAAATGTGGGAATTTATTGATTCCGAGTGAATTTCCGCAAAAAACTGGAGGAACTGATTGGTGTAATTTGGCAGTGTACAGGTACAAAACCGCTTTGATTTGATAAAATAATATTTGAGAACAGAACCGTGATCTTGAAGGTTCTAGTTATGCAGCCTTCTGGAGTCTAGAGGGGCCACATAAAAAGCAATGGTGGGCCAGATTTGGCCCCCGGGACATATGATCTAAAGCACAGGTGTCAAACTCCAGTCCTGTAGGGCCGCTGTCCTGCAGGTTTAAATGTACCACAGCTACAAAACACTGGAATGAAATGACTTCATCACCTCCTCCTTGTGTAGATCAGTTCTCCAGAGCCTTAATGACCTAATTATTCTGTTCAGGTGCTGCAGCAGAGGCTCATCTAAAAGTTGCAGGACAGTGGCTAGAGGACTGGAGTTTGACGCCCCTGATCTAAAGGTTTTTATCATTTACTCTGCAGGTCCTTGAGGGAAATTCATCCTTTTAAAGCTGCAGCATGTAACTTTTGTATAAAACATTTGGTTTTACATATTTGTTAAAACTGTGTCCATGTTGTGACAGTTTGTTATGTGAAAAGATCGAGCTCCACCTCCTCGCTGAGCTAGTCTGAAGAAATGTCCAAAAACAACCAATCAGAGACAGGAGGAGGGTCTCAGCGCTGTCAATCATCCTGATAAACTCACTGCTAAATGTACTAATGGCGGAGAAACAATTTACCATTACAGGAAAAACAATTTATCCGTCATCATTGGTGGCCATGCCAACTAGCCTTAGCATTCACAACAGGCTAGGTTAGCTGCAGCGTATCAAAAAACAAGGAGGTGATTGACAGCGCTAAGACCCGCCTCCTGGCTCTGATTGGTTGTTTCTGGAAGACGACAGAGGAGCTCAATATTCTGTCTTGCACAAAAACATTTTTTTAAGAGTTACATACTGCAGCTTTCAGAATAAAAATTAATACTCATAAAGTTAAGATTTTGTTTCCCAAATTTGACTGCAGATCAGTTTAACACAAGAACAGAAGTGGATGATGAAAACAAACAAAATGTCAGCTCAGTAACCAAAGCCACTTTTATGCTGAAAGAATGCTTTAAGCCTCAGAGATAAAAGCTCTGCTGGAAATCTGCGCTTCTTATTCTCTGGTGTCGAGAATCGAGTTCAGGTAGATGCCAACAGCGGCACATTGAAAGCCGCAGAATTCCTTTAGTCCGCTTTCACAATGCGCATATTCTCCCCCGCTCCCATATCAATTCAGAGGATCATCCCTGAAGGAGAAAAGTGGGAAAGCTTCTGAGCTGGAGAGGAGATGAGGAGCCCTTTGGTTGACCCCAGCGGTCCAGCAGAACAATGGAGACCACCATCAAGGTCTGCGTCACAACCGCTGTCAGAGAGACGAGCAGCTCGCTGGAGAGATACGAGCAGCCGCAGCTTCCTTTACAGCCATGTGCAACATTTTAAAGTCGATGACAGTCGCCTTCAGCGCCCCATAAAGGAGCTTTTGTACGAGGGTCAATCACTGCACTGTATCAAAGAATGTGAGGAGGAGGCAGAGAAAACGAGAGCGCTGAAAGAAAAGAAACGTTGGCATTCTTTGGGCTTCAGGTGAGAACTGATTGTGGTTTTTAAGACATTCAGGATTAAAAATGACAACATTAAATCACTAGAGGTAGAGAAAACACAAATTATACGTAATAAGTAAGAGTAGCACTACTTCCAACATGTTTTTACTCAAGTAAAAGTAAAAAGTAGCCGTCCAAGAAATTACTCAAGAGTAAAAATGTATTTGGTAAAAAAAAAATCTACTCAAGTACTAATCAGTCATTTAATATTTAAAAATTACATCATCATCACACAGACCAAAATATATAGTCCAGTGGACATTTTGGTATTTTAAAACAGCAAAATGAAAATAATTCATAACAAAAAAATAACAAAATCAGGCAAAAGTAATTTTTACCAACTCAGCTTCCATAATAAAAAACTAACAGAAACTGCAGGTGTGTGTCTGGTAGATTTTTGGTTAAAACATGTTTGTTTTTCACTCAGTGGGTAGAAAATAATTTTTTTTTACTCAAACAAGAGCAGAAATAATTCATCATAAAATTACTGAAGTAAAAGTAAAAAGTACAGCATAGTAGAATAATCCTAAAAATATATTTTTTCAAAAAGGATACTCAAGTAAACGTAATAGAGTAAATGTAACTAGTTACTACCAAGCTGATTAAATTAGAACCCCTGTGTACTTAAGAGCAAAGAATCAATAAGCCAGAGATCAAAATGACAAGATGCATCAAAACTAAAAACTTAACATTTTCAGTCTACAAAACAACAAACAAGACTTTGATCTACTTATTTAAGTTCCTTCATTTTCACTTGGATTTAAAATTAAGTAAATAAGTATGAACTGATTTCATACAGAAGTACATAAAGTTGTTCATACCTTAAATTCAGGATTTACATACAAATGTTTCCTTTAAGAAACAATGCAAAGCGAACACATTTTTGGTTTAAAATTGGCAAAATATGTATCATATAGTAAAGGTATTTCACTGTGCAATAAAATTCAAGTTGAACTACAAAAACTATGCTATTCGGCATAAAAAGAGCTCAAATAATTACATATTTAGTTGGTGTTTGACATTTTTTGCTTATTTCAATGTACGAGAACCAAAAACATTTAAAAAATAAAAATGTTCCAATAATTTAGCTACTTTTCTGTTTAAAACGCCCTCTATGGAAGCCAGAAGGGGCAAAATTACATAAATATATCATTGATTAATGTACTATAAAATAAATAAATGTTTTAGTACTTTATGGAAACAATTATAATTAATAAAATATGCATTTATTAATGCATATTTATAGGAACAGGAAATATTTCATAGTTCCTGTTCCTGGGTCACCATGAAATCATCTGTTAAAGTCGACTTTGATGGGCGAGTTAATTATCTGTACTAGTTATTATAAGCTTGCATTTTAATGATTAAGTGACATATTTAATAAACTGTCCATTAAACACATTATTTAAACACGTGTTAGTTGGTACTTTTAATGAATGATTTAAAAGGTGTATTTATAAAATTTAGTCCCTTTTCACCCTCCATACATGCATTAACTAAATGTTAACACACTGCAAGAAATTCATGCCACTTTCATTTGTTGTGATCTTTACAAAATAATTAAAATGGAGAAAAAAAAATTTCAGAATCGGTTTTAGTTGGTTAGACTGGAAATCGGTACCAGAAAAAAAAACCCGATCGGTGCATCTCTAGAGAGAAAATCCAAAAACGTGTCTCTCCAAGGAGTAAAGACGAGTTTCCTGCCTTTGCAGCTCAAAGTCCAGCCCATTGAGCCGTACCTGGAAAACATTTGCATGGCACCTGCAGGATAATTTGTTCAATCAGCGACAAACACCATATGACTTTAAACATAATCCTGCTTAACCCGCAGCAGCGCTTCATGAGATTGTCTGCTCTGCTCGCAGCACGACCACTTTGACCAGAAATTGAACTTTAATGTAATTAAACCAAAGTAGTCGCAGACTAAAACACGACAACACAGCCTTAAATTTCAAAAATTAACTTGCATTCACCAAAATAAATCGACTTCAACTCACCAGACGCCAAGTGTCTCCCAGGCTGCTGCTCTTCTTCTTCGGATTGAATTCAACTCCTCGCTAACTCCTCCGGCCGTTTTTAAGCACCAGCTCCTCAATGGACGGAACAATAAATTCCTACAAACCCGAACTAAAGTTAAAGTTTATCCCGGTGGGTCTGGATCCCGTCTGCAGCAGAACCAGCAGCTTCTTTGTACTGTCCGCTCCGGTCGGTCGGCTCAGAAGCGAGGTGAGCCACGCTCATGCGCAGTGGCCGCTCGGCTGAGTACGATGGGCGTAATGAAGGTCAGTCAGTCAGTAACGCAGGTGTAGCTTACCTGTCGACAGCATGGCCTACTTTTACTGACTGGGCCATGAAGTAATGAAGAGCTTCAGTGGACTATTCACTACTACCCCCCCCCCCGGTTTAACTGCTAAATAACTCCGCGTCAACCAAGTGATGCGTTTCTTTCGATAACTTGTAATGTTTAAGCTAACTTAACTCCTGTGCGAGATATTGTTGTTTAACAGACAATGTAATACATTTTGTGAAACAAAAACACAATTGTATTGAACAAACCAAAGAAAATGACTTTTCACAACTTTCGATTACCTGGCAACAAGGCTACCGTAGGATACGTTTCTCCTCCGCAATGTAATATAGTCCCCAGAACGTTAAACTTATTTCCAAGTTCGAACGGATAATTTTTGGCGGAGTGATATCAATGTTTATATATGTTCCTGACCCGGACTAATTCCCTCCTGAAACTAATTTTACAGTTTTTTTCCCTTTATCCCATAAAAATAATAATAAAAAAACATCCCATTCAAGTAAATGTTGCCTAGGTTCACATACATAAAACATTATATGCTGGTTATATTAGTGATAAATTCTGAATTCAGATTACTAAAGCCTCAAAAGCAGATGGTTCCAAACTGAAGTGAACTGGATGAAGGGCGCCATCTTGTGTAGATTTTATTTCAACTTCGTTTCACGAAGGTAAAACTTGAAAACACAATGACTTGAACAACTTGTTGTAACTATGCTAGCATTTATCCTTTCCCCAACATTTTAAATTGTGATTTTGTACTAACGTCAAAAATCACTTCGTGTTATTTAAGTTTTTTTGTTGTTTTGTTTTTATGGAGTATGTTCAAATTTAACTGTGGGCCGGAACTGGTAGGGGGGAAATGACATTTACAGAAAGGCTGGGTTGATTGGGATGCATTTTGAATTTTCTAAGGTTGGATTTTAGAGTTTGTTTGATCACGTGTCAAACTTATGGTCCAGGGGCCAAATCTGGCCCGCCATGTCTTTTTACATGGCCCTACAGACTTGTAAAGGCCAACTGAGTAAAGTTACCTGTGTTTATTGTTATATGCTTTTAATTTGGTAACTTCCTTAAAGAAGCTATGGTAGTGGAATACTGTTCTGTCTGCAAAGATTAACTGCAATAAACAGAAAAAGGACAAGAAGCAACTCAATATTATCTTCAGCCAATAAGAGAACAAGGTGAGTAACTGGGATTGAGGTTTATTGAGTAACTTGAAATGCTGACAGAAAAATCTGACTGCTTGTATTAATGGAAAAAATGTATATAATGGATGCATAATAACAACGGATGGTGAAAACAACCATAACTATTATCAATTGTTCTTGTCTAACTTTTATGTTGATGAAAATTGTGATTTATTATGACTTTAATAAATCATAATTCAACCATCAGTTGGCCTTCTCAAAATTGACTGAATGCTACAATCTGTGTAATAGCAACTTACATGAATGTGAAAATATGATCAATATTTTTTAACTTTAAGAAATACTCATTGAATGTAGAGACAATTATTTAATAATATTTTAACAGTTTGGGGTCGTTATATCACGTTCTGTCACATGAAAATGAGTTTAACATTCCCGATTTAAATGATGTTACTGGTACTTTTACTGCTATTCTGTGGTGAAATCTTGTGCAATTATTCCAGCTGAAAAATTCCTACTATGCGCAGTTTAAATGTTTATATTTAAAAACATTTATTGACTCTTTACCATTTTTAACCAAATTTATCAAGAGCCGTTGTGGAAAGTCTGAAGAGCCCAGCAGTGGGAATTTATCGTATCGTTTATCATTTATCATTTATCATAATAAACTTCTTAGCAAAATAAGAAATTTGAATTATTGGCTCAATAAATTGGGATTGTTTTACTATTTCCTCTGCTGTTCATTCAAAAGATTTTCTTCCAGTATAAAACTTAGGAAGCTTTAACAAAAACTGCAGGTCTGTTTCTGGTGAATTTCGGTAAAAACATGTTTAAAAATCCAGAAATTTCACGCTAGTAAAAGTAGAGATATTTGATAATAAGATTACTCAGGTAAAAGTAAAAAGTACAGTGTAGTAAAATATTTCTAGCAGTACATTTTTCAAAGAAGTTACGTAAATGTAACTGGTTACTACCCAACTCTGGCCACAGATGAAGGCAGATGAACGCTTTTCCTGTAATGTTAAATTGTTTCTCCCAGCAGCACATTTAGCAGTGTACACTAGGATGACTGACAGCGCTAAGGCCCTCCTCCTGTCTCTGATTGGTTGTTTTAGATGGCAATTGTAGCACAGGGTGGAGGAGATCGAGCTTTTCACAGATTATCTGTCTGGTATTATACTGACAATGTTAATAAATATGTGAAAGGAAAAAGTTTTTTTTAAACACACACACATTTTTGTATAAATTTCATCCTGCAGCTTCTCTTGCAAAAGACTCTTGCACTGCTTCTTTTGTTCCAGTCACACTCCTCTGCTGATAGTTTATCAGTTTGTGACTTCCAGAAAGTTTTGCACAATGCGGATTAGTGTTCCCACCGCGGCCACACCTCTCACGCAGCCCCGGATTGGCCCCGCATCTCTCACTCCCTCCGCCTGGTTCCGCCTCGCAGCGCATTTAAGTCCTGCAGCGTTTCCTCCAACTTCTGCTCCCGGACCACAGGAGGACCGCCTGCCACCATGTCTGACCGGGGAACCTTCGACACCAACGTGGTCACCATGACCCGCTTCGTGATGGAGGAGGGCAGGAAGGCGAAGGGCACCGGGGAGCTGACCACGCTGCTCAACTCGCTGGGCACGGCGGTGAAGGCCATCTCCAGCGCGGTGCGCAAAGCTGGGATCGCCCATCTGTGAGTTCACCGAGTCAAACACGCAGTTTTATCTGTAAAAACTACCGCACATTTTGCGCCTTGTGCAGCTGTTTTGTCGACTTTTGTTTGCTGCGTTCACATCCACGTTGACACCGGCTGAGCAGGAGATTCAGGTTGTTTATGCACCAATCAGGAAGCGCGTACCTCCAGGCAACCCGCACACATTCACGGCTCATTTTCAACTAACAATCTGCCTTTTTCAAGACACTAAATCCATGCATTTGCATCTATTTTCCTCAGTAACGAGCTAGAAATGAAACTTCAGCCACAGCAACAAAATTTTCTTCTAACTGAAAGAAACAAAGAACCTCCTGTTCTATTGCAAGTTCAGTTTTATTTTTTAAAATAGGTCTGAATGGAGGTGGGCGGAGTACACAAAAAATGCACACAAGTAAGAGTCGCAATACGTCAACATACTTTTACTCAAGTAAAAGTAAAAAGTAGCTGTGCAAGAAATTACTCAAGTAAGAGTGCAAGAGGATATGGTTAAAAATTACATCATCAGATGGACCAAAATATAAAGTTAAGTGGAAATTTTGGTATTTTAAGGACCAAAGTGACAATAATTCATGTAAGTAACAACAAAACAGGCAAAAGAAAATTAGTTTCTTTTAATAAACACTTATGAAACTTTAACAAACGCTGCAGATGTTTGTCTGTTTGGTTAAAACATGTTAGTTTTTCATTCAGTGGGTAGAAAATCCAAACATTTTATTAAACTAAGAGTAAAGATACTTTATAATAAAATTACTCAAGTAAAGGTAAAAAGTGCAGTGTGGTTAAAAAAAAAAAAGTAAACTAAAAGTATTTTTTCCCAAAAAAAGGTACTTAAGTAAATGTAATTGAGTAAATTTAACCAGTTACTATCAAAGTCTGTGTATTAATGAACATTTACATGTAAGAATAGTACAATGCAAGTTTATTTATAAAGCACTTTAAAACAACAATGTTGGCCAAAGAGCTGTACACTAAAACAAATGAAAACAAAAACAAACCCATCAAGTAAAACATTAAAATCAACACCTCAAATTAAGTTAAAAGTCAAACTAATAAGATTTAAGAAAAGATTTAAAATGAGGAAGTGAACTTTTTAAAGTTAAATTATTTCTAATAAATCTAAAATTAGACAGTTTAAATTTCATTCTTTTCATAATTTGTATCACTTGTTTAAAACGACAAAAGACCATCCCTAAATATTTGAATTGTTGTACTGTTTTTAGTTTTGTTTCACAAGATATCATCTGCATACATCTGGCAGGTTAGCTTTGCTGGAAAATATTCCGGTAAACCTTTAATAAATAAGCCGAAAAGCAAAGGTCCCAACACCAAACCTTGTGGTACACCAGGATTATTTTTTATGTTTCAGTCCAACACGTTAAAATCTATGATTGTATTCAGCTTACTACAGTTTGTGAGACGTTCGTCAGTAATAATTGCAGCAAAGGATGTGAAGTAACCATTTCCTCCAGCTCTGCTCACCGTTTCCGTTCTCTTTGTGTCTTTATCAGTTATGGGATTGCAGGTAACACCAACGTGACGGGTGACCAGGTGAAGAAGCTGGACATCCTGTCCAATGACCTGGTCATCAACATGCTCAAGTCGTCCTTCACCTCCTGCGTTCTGGTGTCCGAAGAGAACGAAGAGGCGATCATCGTGGAGCCCGAACAACGGGTCAGAAATAGCAAATATGACTCTGAGTAGCTGGTAGCACTATATTTAGAAAATATGCAAATACAAAACAAAAGCAATAAAATGAAGAACTGCACTGCAAAAACACAAAAATACTTTTGGTCTAGTTTCTAGAGTATCTTAGTACACATGAAATAAGACAAAACTAACTAGTAAGTTACTTTTCAGAAAATATCTGAGCTTGTTTTAAGTCAAATATTCCTTAATCTTGATTACTAAACATTTTTCCCATGTATAAGTGAAATAATCTGCCAGTGGAACTAGAAAATTTTCATAAATATTTAGAAATTATTTACTTGCATTAAGCTCCTACTTCTTGCTGAAAAGAGTTGCTGTTTGACGCTGGAAACTTCTTAGCTTTGGTTTTGAAATCTCAGTAAATATTATTATGAACATTGATGCTCAATGACAATCAGCTTTTACTATGATGTAATAATTCCCAGAAGTCTTTGGTAACGTTAATATTTCTTCTTTAAATTTGAAAAAACCATTTGAGATGTGATCTGTAAAAAAAAAAAAACACATCGTGCCGTAAACAATTAATTATATTCATTTTATGTCTTTTTTTGGTTCTTTTTCAGGGAAAATACATCGTTTGTTTTGATCCTCTGGATGGCTCCTCAAACATCGACTGTCTCGTCTCCATTGGAACTATATTTGGCATTTACAGAAAGGTAACAGTAAAACGTTAAACTCTTGCATTGATGCACTTTTTTCAGAAAAAGATCAACTGAAGACAACAAACTTCCATTTGATTAGTTCAAATTATGATCCAAGCTAAGAATAAGTTACTATATAAGCAAGGATTTAAATTAACATACTTGTTTTGTAATCTTAAAGGTGACATGTTGTGCTTCCTTGAACGGGTTTGGATAGGTCTATGGACGATACAAAACATATTCATTACAGTTTTGACACAATCATTCTTAGATAATGAGGTTTTAGTCTGCTCAGTTCTGAATAACCTGTTATAAGGCCTCTTGTCACTTTAAATACAAATAATCTCAACATTTTACACCGACACGTGAAAATGGCTGCAAACAACCGTACATCTTTGAACAGCAGAAGTGGAGCCTCCTGGACGACCAGCAGAATGCAGCAAGTAGTTTCTGGATGGAAAGTTAACAATAAAACATTATACCGTGCATGCAGCGGTAAAACCAGCTGACCAAATGTACTGGGACTCTGCTGGGGTTGCTAGGTAATACGCAGAACTCTGCTGGGGTTGCTAAGTAACTCATTTTCCAGACACCAAAAAACATTAACTTGTCGTCAAGTTACTTTTTAAACATTTGGGCTCTTTTTAGAAACAGTTGGAAGCATAAAAACTTGCAAAATCTGAATTTTTCACAACAGGTGCCCTTTAAATATAAGCAACAAAAACATATAATATTAATAATTTAAATTTAAGTTACTGAAACGATGTGATTCCCAGACCACAGATGAGGAGCCATCTGAGAAGGACGCTCTGCAGCCGGGCAGGAACCTGGTGGCGGCGGGCTACGCGCTCTACGGCAGCGCCACCATGATCGTTCTCTCCACTGGACAGGGAGTCAACTGCTTCATGCTCGACCCAGTCGGTACTCCTTTAGGGTCTCTCATTTCGATCCACTTTTTATAATCACTGACGGCCTTCTTTACATTTTGCTCAACAGGCCATCGGTGAATTCATCCTCGTCGAGCACGACGTGAAAATCAAGAAACGGGGGAAGATTTACAGTCTGAATGAAGGCTATGCTAAGTATTTCGATCCGGCTGTCACAGAGTACCTGCAGAGGAAGAAGTTCCCTGAGGTAACATGATGATTTTTTAGGAAATATTTACATTTTCCTCGTGCGACCCGTGAACACTTCATGTCCTTGTAGGACGGCAGTGAGCCGTACGGCGCGCGCTACATCGGATCGATGGTGGCCGACGTCCACCGGACGCTGATGTACGGAGGAATCTTTTTATACCCAGGAAATGTGAAAAGCCCCAAAGGAAAGGTGAGATCCAGCATTAAACTCAGAGATTTGCACTTAATGAAATGAGTTACAACTCTTTAAAGAGGACGCAAAAGCCTTAGAGTGATTTCTTTGTTATTGCAGCAACTGAGGATTTTCTTTAACTTGAATCCTCATCTTGCCTCGTTTCTCTGAGGTTCAGTTGATTTATATATTTTAATCATTTTATATTGTTGCCAGCAGGGTCAGGTGATATGAACTTTGTTTTGGTTGTAGTTACCCAGAATGCCCTGCGCTGTAGTCCACTTCCTGCCTTTGGAGTGGCCGCCGGTCCGTTTGCAGCCTTATACGCATTCGAACAACAACCCAGACCTGGGTTTGTAGGCAACAGCAATTAGTTTTTGCACAATTTGTCTCGACTCTGACTTGAGCAACATGTCAAGCAGTTCTGTCAACAACATTGTTTCTTCACTCTGCACATCCTTCTTCATTTTTTAAAAGGCTGAACGGAGCCTGCAGCAAAGGAGGAGGAACTTTAACATTTCTGCTTTAAGCTAGAGGTTGTACACATTCTGTACCCTCAAAATAAGATTATTTCACTTAAATTTAGCACTTTTTCATTATTATTAAGGAATTATGAACTTAAAACAAACTCCTTTTTCTTGCTGAAAAGTTAGTTGAGTTAGTTTTGTCTTATTAGATGTTTACACAAGTATTTTCATGGAAAATGCAACTAATGCAAATATCTTAGTTCACTTGAAATAAAACAAAACTAATGTACGATTAACTATTAAATAGGAGCTTGTTTTAAGTTAATAATTACTTAATAATAAAAAAACGTCTAATCATAAGTGAAATGAACTCCAATTTAACTTCTACTTTTTCAACAATATTAAGGAATTATTAACTTAAAACTTGCAAGTTAATTTTGTTTTAATTCAAGTGTACTCCGGTTTTTGCAGTAGAAAATGGACTAAAAATACTGTTTTTGCAGTGTATCAATAAATGTATTTTTTTTTTTTACCATTTAAAAAAAAAATCCTTTAATGAAGCAGAACTTTTGTTTTTTATACTTTTCATATTTTACCATGTTATAAATACAAACTTTGGTGGGGATTCTACATGATAGAACGACACAAAGAAACTCTGAATTTAACAATTAGTTTTGGTCTATTTTCTTTTGCAAATATTTTGGTACTTGAAATAAGACAGAAACTTACAAGTAACTTTTCAGAAATAAATAAGAGCTTATTTTAAATCATTAATTCGTTAATATTTATGAAAATGTTCTAGTTATAAGTGAAATAATCTGCCAGTGGAGCAAGTACCTTTTCATCAATATTAAGAAATTATTAACTTAAAACAAACTTTTGTTTATTGCTGAAAAGTTACTTGAGTCAGGTTTTTCTTATTTCAGGGGTAATATTCGAAACTAGACAGAAATACTCAGATTTTGTGTTTTTGCAGTGCGTCTACATGTTTACCATTTCCAGAGAGTCGGTATTGAATAGGAAGCGTTGATCTCTTAGCATCAGGAAGCTAAACTTTCCGTTTGCTCGAAGCTGCGGCTGCTGTATGAGGGAAACCCGATGGCGTTCGTTATGGAGCAGGCGGGCGGCATGGCGTCCACCGGCTTCGAGAACATCCTGGACATCCAGCCCGAAGGCATCCATCAGCGCGCCCCCGTGGCCATGGGCTCCCCCGATGACGTCCGGGAGTTTATCGCCATCTGCAAGAAACACGCGGCAAAGTGAGGTGGGCGGCGCCGACGCGCTGCAAGCACAGAAACCTGTGGTGCCTTTCTTTGTGACCAAAAGGATTTGGGAGATTTTCTCTGTGAAAACGGGTTTTAATGAGTCAAACTCACGATGTTTGAGTTGTTCATAAGCTTCAGGAAAATAAACTGAAATCACTGGAGTAAACCAGAAATGAAGACTTTACCCTTCAGTTTACATAGAACTGCCTTAATCAGCCAAAATATTCATTTTAAATATGCAAATGACCAAATATATCATATGAACCAAAAGTGATGATTTTATCTTGTGAAATAAAAAATGTTTGGAAAAAAATATTTTAAATAAACCAAACGGATTCTATGAAGATGTAATCGGTGTTGTCATCATTTTGCAGATTCAAGTCTCATAAGATCAGGGGTGTCCAAACTGTGGCGCAGGGGCCCTTTATGGCCCTTGGAACAACTTCTATGCAGCTCCTGACTGCAGTACAAGAATACTACAAATTTGACCTCAGTGGGAACTTTTGCCAAATTTCAGTGACAAATTTAACAGATTTTAATCTTAATTTCACAGTAAGTAGAGCTATAAACATCCAATGACTTTTTATTTAAAAAATGAAGACTAAAGCACATTAATTCTTGTATTAAACTTTAGTAATAGGGTTTCTTTTTAAAGAAAGTTCCCATTGTTAAAATAATTTCTATATCAAATAAAATAAAAACCTAAAAAGTTAGAAAAATGTTAGCCTTGTATTTATACAAAATAAACAAAACCTGCCACTTTGTTTTATTAAAATATTGCATGTTTGTTGTGCAGATTTTTTTAAAAGTCACAAGAAGTATATTTTGTCTTTTAAGTTGGAAAAACAAACAACTTTGGGATTTTGGCTCAAAGACGAACTGACAATTATTACTCAGTCAGAAACAAGAAGACCTTATTTCTCCTGAAACAAACCCGTTTTTGCATCATGGGTATTTTTTTCTCAGTAAATGTTTTCACTTCCTGTAAGACGCTCATGAAGTGAAGCGCGAGATAAAGTTTACAAAAGGCGGCTAGCAGAGCAAATAATCTAAAAAGAAAGTTTACACAAGTCTGGGAGTGAAAGATGTGCAAACAATGGAGCAAGACAAAGAAAAAAAGAGGTTATGACATACAGCAAAAAACCCAAAACCAAGTATCTCTGGTCCAGTTCCTAATGCAAATCTTAGTAAACCGGAAATAAGATAAAACTAGTTTAGAAATAACTTTTCAGGAAGATATAGGAGCTTTTTCAAAATAAACAATTTATTAATATCAGGGGGGAAAAGTACCAGTTCCACTAGTATATCATTTCACCAACTAGGGAAAATGTTTATAAAAAAATTTAAATTTTAAATAAAAAAAAAAAAAGTTTAATTGAAAATTTGAAATACTGAATTTCAAATATGTTAAATTCAATATTTGAAAGTTAGGTAGTAGTTAGCTTCCATTTGGATAGTAGTTGGGAAGCTAGTTATTTAGTTTGCAAACTAAATATTCCTGAATAAATCTTTAATTGTCTCCCAAATTAAATATTTAATTTGGAGTTAAGTTTACCGGAAGTTGTTTGGCTTGCCCATACATTATAAACAGAGGTCTCAAAACTACTCACTTTCTCTACTGAACTAGATGCACAGATACTAGTATGAAAAAATATTTTATTAAAAGTACAGGTTGGACTGTTTTATCCCAGTAAAGGTACTAAAGTACACATTTTGAAATGTATTTAATTAAATAGGTTTAATCTCTGTCAGCTCCCACTTTCTGAGAGACTGCAACACAGTTTGCTGCTGCCCGCCTCACCAGATGCACCAAACTGGACTCAAACCCTCGGATATAAATCGGCTGTAATCGTCCCAGGATGCAGAGATGCTGTCGACAGAAAAATGGATCTGACTGGTTTCACTGAAGGCCGAGCGTCTTTGTTTCATAGCTGAAGTGGGTAAAGATCAGCAAAACGCTAAATCCTGACCAGGAAATAAAGTTTAGTTAGTTCACAAACATCAGAACTACAGGAAGTTCATGATTTGCATTGAGACTAAAACCAAACTGAACATTTAATTAAGATCTGCTGACTTATATTTATGTAAACTAATTACAAATACAGAAAAATGTATTTCAGAAGGATTGATTGTACTTTTTTTTAATAAGCAGTTTATGTATAAACTTATGCTATCCATAAACATAACTTTGTGGATCAAACGATCCAGAATATATGTGGAGTGAAGAGTTTTAACAAATTAATTATACATTTAAATAATTATTTAATAATTTACTTTTTGTCATTTGGCATTCTTCACTCTCCATAAGAGTCATAAATCTTTAGTGTATGTCAGATACAGACACATTGCATATTGATCTGTTTAGCTAACGTAAGACTGTGTAGCAGACAGGCTTCAAGGTGTAGAAGTTGTATCAGTTCTGCCTTTATGCTGTACTTAGCTAACGGGAAGAGCGTGTGTGTTAGACGGCCACGCACGCTGTAGCCACGCTACTACGTAGAATGGGCATCAGCCAATGAAAAGCGGCCCCTGTGGTAAGGTCCAGTGCTTGGGTTGGAAAATCTCAAATCTGGCAACCAAGCCGAATGGCGCCATATTTGTAATTTATGAGCGTGAGGCGCATGCGTCCTGCTTGATAGAAATTTGGTTTAGCATCAAGGTCATCATAAAAAAAAAAGACGCATCAAACCAGCTGTCTGATATTCATAAACTTTGGAACTCGGATTGAAAATGATCTTTTCTAATCGCCTAAGAAGCCGAGTTCTCTTGGACTCCCAGCCTAAATAACTCCAAACTTTCGCGGCTCTGCCTGAAATCGTCTCCGTTGCTATGATGCCATGACCTGCTGAGAATACGATACTGAGGGCGAGTAGGCCGCGGAAGCGCCATGTTTGAAATATCTGCGTTGGTTATTTGGTAAGTTATTTTTTGGAAACTTTATTCAAAGTTGTTTGTTTTGCCCCTGATGAAGTTATTGAAGCTAATTTTTTGTGTTTAAACAGAGCAGCGGAGGAGGAGGAGCGACCGACCGAGCGACCATGGCGTTTCAGCGGCAGTTTGTTTGGCTGCTGGCGTCCCTGAAATATCTGAGGGAGAAAATGGCGTCTGGAACCAGCAGGTGGTCGATAATGATATCTTGGGTGATCGACAATGAAGCTGAGGACCGCTTCAAGCTGCCTGGGGGAACCGCCCGACTCATCAAAGGCAAGTTAAGTCAAGGTTCTGTTCGGCGCCATGTCTTCTGCGGGTTTGTTGCTATGCTAACGCTGTTTGATGCTAATGCTGTGGAAGGCCTAATTCTTTGGCCCAAGCTTTGCTGCTTTGGTTTGATTCTCTGCTGAGAGTCAATGGACCTTACCAGAGGAGCCGCTTTTCATTGGCTGATGCCCATTCTACGTGGTCACGTGCGTGGCCGTCTCACAAACACACTTAGCTTCCCGTTAGCTAAGTACAGCATAATGGCAGAACTGATACAACTTCTACACCTTGAAGCCTGTCTGCTACACAGTCTTACGTTAGCTAAACAGATCAATATGCAATGTGTCTGTATCTGACATACACTAAAGATTTTATTTTAGCAGAAAAGGCTTTGGACTAAACTGTTACTCGTGTTAGCCACGTTAGCACCAAGTACAGCTAGTCAATCAACCATCGCTGTGTTCAGGGAAGCGCTGATTAATAATCGAGAAATAAATATCAAGCCTGGAAACTTGATATCGTAACGGACTGAATGTTATGTTTTTAACGTAATCTTCGCTCGTCTTGCGGGGCGCAGGCGGTTGCCACGGTAACAGGTGTGCTTAAACTACACAGAGAGAGAGAGAGTAAAAAGGTAGGAGTGGTTTTGAATTGATCACCTGTTAGGGTTATTTTACCTTTGCTGTGGCGCATTACAGCCGCTGTAGTTTCTAAACGTTGGACTAATTACCTCGTTCATTTGTGAGTTTACGTCATTCACAACAAACATCAAACAGAACTGTAGCAGCTCCCCAGCAGTTGAATTAACCAGAAAGTCTCGACGGGTGAATTTAGCGTTTTTATTTTCTTCGGGTGATTCAGAATCACCACAGTCACCAGTCACCGTGAAAACTGAAACATATACAAATATTAAAATACAAACATAAACTTACAATACAAACAACAAAACAAAACGTACCTCGCTGCTTTCACTGGGGAACACTAATTGTTGATTTCTTCATGCTACTCAGCTTGACAGTTCAAGCCATTGATTGACACGACGATTCTACCAGCTTTTAAAGGGCCTGCCCTCATTAGTTACGGCAGCCCAAGAGGTACAACAAAAAACCCCCAAAACATTACAAAGTGCAAATACCAAACAAAACAAACAACAAAAATGCTGATCAAAACAGACAAACATCCACAAACAATCTGCGTCATACTTAATTTAGAAAATTCTTAATTTACTTTAGTCTACTATCCACAAGAACAAATATATTTCATAGACAACAAATGGCTTCTACCGCGGTAATTATGTGAAATTAAATTAATTATATCCTAGCTTCTGAAGATTTGCCTTTACCTTTACAGAGCTCTTTGGTTCCTCCTATCAGTCTGTAGCTTCTCATATTAACGTCATCTAACCAAATTTCAGATCTGCCATAACTGACTGACACCTGCTGGCCTCAGGTTTGCAACCAGCTTGTGACTGAGAAACCAGTAACCTCCTCCCAGATGATGACATGAACTTGTTAGTTCCTCTGTTCATTGTAGTAGCTGATATATTGTGAAAATCCGGTAGAAATGATGCACTAATCATGTTTACATAGAAACAGCGCGCCGCGAGGCTTTGCTTGTGAGACGTGCGTCACGTGGGTCGGTTGGGGGCGGAGCTCGGTAAGGTCCATGAGGTGAGAAGGATTCTGCTGTTGCAAATCATTTAGTCTTTAGGGGTTTTTGTGCTGTGGTATTCATGGTTGAAAATCAGTTGTGATGTGAAAGAAAAATGGCTGCTAAGGATTTGGCAAATACAGTTCAGAGACTGCAGGAAGGGACTGAGCTTAGTAAATTACTATAATAAAACTTCATGGCATACCTATATAGTCTTAGTGATAATTGAATGTGACTATGTTGACATAGTATAGCTGCATTAAGATGATTATCTTTTTGATGTATATTAAATGCTTTTGGTTGAAAATAGTTTATTTTTGAAAATGCGCACCATTTTTATTTTTTGTATCTACTTCATATTTAGTTTTAAATTTAATCTACATATTTCAAAGTCTGGGTCCATACTTTAATAAGTCCATAACTGAAACAAATTTCATTTACCTTCAACAATTTAAATTTAAATGCAAAAGCCAGTTTTGCATCAAAACATGCAGCCTCTTGAAATTTAATCTTGATTTCATTTCTTCTGGAGAAGCTTTTTTGGAAAGTTTTCCTGTTAAAGGGAACTTTTTCCTCATCACTGTCACCACATTGATTCCCAATAGGAGGCATTGCTTCAACTTACTTTTATCAAATATAAATAAATGGTTCAGTTTTGGCTTTGTTTGGAAGTCTTCCTGCTGAAAGGAAGTTCTTCTTTTTGGAAATTCTTCTTGTACTTGATCTAGCACGCTTAATGTTCAGAGGGGTGCTGGTACATATCTCCAAGGGTCAAAGGGCAAGAGGAAGGGTACACACTGGACAGGTCACCAATCGCTCAATTGGCTGATTTATTTATTTTTTTATAAATTTTTGTTGCCCAAATCACTTTTGGTAAAAATATTATTTAGGGCATACCAAAAGTGATTTGGGCAAAAAAACAAACAAACAAACAAAAAAAACAAGTGTGTACCCTTCCTCTTGCTCTTTGACCCCTGGAAATGTGTACCAGTACCCCTCTCAACCTTAAGGGTGCTAGATGGGGCATGGATGGATGGAAATAAAAATCACTTTTGGTAAAAAGTGATTTACACTTACTCTGATGCCATCTGTAGAGGAAATGCTTTAGACTCTACCACAAAAAATTAAAACGCCTGAAATAATTGAATAAAAACAGCAATAAAAACTTGTAAATTGGAGGCCAGGCTTCATTTTTCTCTGCATTTATGTAATATAGTTAAGTTGAAATTGTTTGCCCCCGTCATTTTAAGTTCTTGTTCAGCAATAAACCTTTAAATTTAAAATCTGATTTTATTTGTTTTTCTCTTTAAAATGTTTGTCACAATTTTTAATAGACAGAGATGTTAAATAACTATAAGATACTGAAAGCTGAGGTTGTTCTGGAAAAAAGAGCAAAAATACAGACTCCATGCAAAATTTCTGAGAATTTTACATCCATGAAATCAAATAAATGCCAGACGGCTCAGTTAGAATTATGGTCATAAGATTAAAGTATTAAAGTAACTAACTTTATTTTATTGAACTTAAGTAAGTGGCGCAGTATTTGCTTTTTTTTCTTCTTCTTTTGGTAGTCTTCCTGCTAAACTGAAGTTTTTCCTGTCGACCGTCGCTTCATGGATACTCAATAGGAGACATTGCTTAAGTTGACTATTAATGAATTTAAATAATTCGTGCAGTGTTGGCTCTTTTTTTTTTAAGTCTTCCTGTTAAAGGGAAGTTTTTCCTGTCGACTATCCTATAGAACAGTCTTTCTCAATCTGTGTATTGAAAAATTTTCAACTTGCTTTGAAAAACAAGAAAATGTTTAGATATTGTCAGAGGAAAACTGTTTACCCGCAATGGTAACTAGCTTTAGCATTCAGAACAGGCTCTGGTGACTGGAGAAACTGTAGTGAGATGAGCAGCACAAGGGAGTGATTGACCGCGCTAAGACCCGCCCCCTGTCTCTGATTGGATATTTCTAATTAGCACTGAGAGAATGCAGAGGAACTAAATTGTTTGACAGATTATTCGTCTCATGTAGTGTCTCGACAGGGTGATAGTTTCCACAAATATGTAAAAAAGCTGCATGGCAGCAGTCAGAACTGATTCCTCTGAAGGACCAAATGTTGGACATTTTATTTTCCTGCCACAGTCGACTCAGGAGTCAAACTCTGACTCTCCTCCTGGTTTAACATTTCCTAAGCAGTCCTGATGTAACACCGTGGAGCAGAAGCTCTGTTTGGTTATGATTCCCTTTATCTGCGTTATCATGGAGAAATAAAACATTACACACGACTGTCAATGTTCTGAGTTGCTAAAAATTGATGCAATAACTTTGCAATCTTCTTTGTTTGGGGACTGATGGAGACACAGCCAGGTTTTCAGTAGTGGAATTTTTACAGGGTTTTCAAAATGTCAGCCTGACCAAATGTTTAGGATGGTGCCGAAATTCAAGATGAAGTTACCTAAAATATACCAGTCCAGTTGCTTAGTCCTCTTTAATTCTTCTAACATTAAGAAGTGCAGTCATTTGGTTGGTTTTCCTCCAGCTGAGATGTTCTTCTGATTTTTTAACAATGTTTGTCCGACTACATTATGCAAAAAAAATCTTCTAGAAAATTAAAAAAATCTCAGTTTGAAAAGTTTAAAATTTGACAAAAAATATCTGAAATTGTGAGGTTGGTCTTGACTCATGGCCGTCAGAACTAGACCAGGGTCTGAAACGAGCTGAGACTGAGCGATAAGCATCACTGCAGTTTATTCTGTCATCACTTTGAAGGATTTCTCTCAGGATCGTCACTCAGACCCTGAAGATAAAACTGTTTTTTTCATTTGAACTCAGGGAAAATACGTGGTCTGCTTTGACCCTCTGGACGGTTCCAGTAACATCGACTGCCTGGCCTCCATTGGCACCATATTCGCCATCTACAAACAGGTGAGTCTCACTGTTTACCAAAACTACAAATCTGTTAATCGAAAACTGATTCCATTAAAAACTGCAGCAACATGCTGCAGCCACAAGAGGGCGGTGCTTTACTAATCTGAATTTAGGCGAAACATTTTAATCTGACAAAGTGATGTCATCAGAAAGTATTGAATGTGTTCTGTTAAATTGAGTATTGTATTTCTGATCACAAGTTTATTTCTATATTTTTTCCCTAAGTATTAATTATTATAATTACCATATTTTCCGCACTATAAGGCGCACCTAAAAACCTTCAATTTTCTCAAAAGCCGACAGTGCGCCTTATAATCCAGTGCGCCTTATATATGGACCAATATTGAGCCACAACAGGTCTCACAACTACGGTAAGCAGCCGCCGACTTCATTTTCCCCCGTAGAAGAAGAAACGGGGAAAGCAGCCGCCGACTTCATTTTCCCCGTAGAAGAAGAAACGGGGAAAGCAGCCTCCGATGCAGCCAGCGGTGCACGCTGGGTTTTGTGTAAAGACCCCAAAATGGCTCCTATTAAGAGACACGCTTACGACACAGAGTTTAATAAAGTTTGACTGACCTATCTGACTATTTTATCGACATTCCCTTTATCGCAGTTCCATCTAATGGATGCATAACATAACCCCAGCCTCTACTGTAGCGTCTATTCTATGCGCCTTATAATGCGGTGCGCCTTATATATGAAAAAAGTTTTAAAATAGGTCATTCATTGAAGGTGCGCCTTATAGTGCGGAAAATACGGTACTTTGTATACTTTAAGAGTTTAGTTGAGTTAGAAGTAATTTAGTTTCTTTTTCTTGTTTGGTTCTTTCTGTGGGTAGAGCCTGTGGCTTTTAAAAGCAGAGCTCTGCAAAAATGTTTCACCAAATTTTTTCACTTTCATTTTGGGGAACGTGGTTCCACACGAGGATGCTCCGACCCAGGAAACAGAAATGTTTTTAAGATGTTGGGGAAATTATTTCCTCCTTGGTAAAACACGTGCAGCTTTGAAGACGCGTTCAGCCTTAAATGTTGTGAATTTCTTCCTTTTATGCAAATCATTACAGCAGACTAAAGAGATTATACTCAAGTTTGAAAATATATTGGTAGTTTTTGATTAGTCTTTGAAATATTTACTCCAGACACAATAAATATTTCTGTAGCATTTTTGAAACTCTAAGCCTTTAAACAGGGTAATTTTTAATGTGAATCCTCAAATAAAATATTAAAAATGTATCCTCTACAGTCCTCTGCATCTGGAAATATTGAACCTTAACCCTTTCATGCATGAATTATGATCCTTTGTGTCAGAATTTTTTTTCCATTTTTAAAATCTTTTTTCTAAAGGCATAAAAAAGGTAGGAAATGTTTTTTGTAAAAATAATTTTTTTATTATTTTTTATTTTTATGTGATCAGTTGTAATTTTGTACAAATACAAAGTTGTTATTTGAAAAATACATCAGTAGTATTGTTCCTTAGGGGTTATCTGATGTCACAATATTTTTTTTACTTGCAAGAGTCGTCTACAGTAGACAGAGGGACCGGGTCGGTTCTCATGGTTTTTTGTCTGTCGGCCATATTGTATTTAACAAAAATAATTTCTTGCATTTGCAGCTGATGGCCAGTAGTTGATGGTATATTTTATGATGCATTAGTGTCCACTTCAGTGGTCTGTGTGCATTTATAACATAAAAATCCACAGGAAGCACAAGAAAATGGCTTTTAGAAAGGTGTCCACTGTAGTGACCACTATGCATGAAAGGGTTAAATAGCATCATTCTAATTCAGCTGTGTATTACCTCTGTTTTTAGTGTATTTATTAATTTTTGTAGTCTTAAACTACTGAGGAACTGTTGCCATGAGGAAATGTTTGAGTTTAAACTAAAACATAAAATCTGTTTCTAAGAATCGAATAAAAAAAAATCCGAACATCTTCAGGATGTGGTGGAGCCTCATTCCTGACATTCAGTCCAGCTCGTATGAGGAACGACGGTAACATCTTCTACTCTCAGAATTTATTCAACTTCCTTAAAAACTGTCACAGATTTCAATTTGATGGTTTTATTTCAGGAGTTACAAGTAAATTTCCTGTAAAATACAAAAGCTTGTTTTAAGACAGTAATTCCTAAGTATTTGTCAAACAGTATGAGCTCCATTGGCAGATTATACAACATCAAGCAATTTTTCCCATATTATAAATTCAGTTATCTGCAAGTGGAACTGGTCTTTTAAAATTAATATTAAGGAATTATTGAATTAAAACAAGTTCCTCTGTTTCACTAAAAAGTTACTTCTAAGTTAGTTTTGTCTCATTCAACTCCACTAAGATATTTGCACTAGAAATAGACTAAAAATACTAAAATCATGCAGGATGATGGATGATGAGGGAGAACATGTGAAACAGCTGGAGAGACAGTAGATTAATGGATCCTGACACTTGGGGTGAACATGACACGGGGAAAAAATAACTAAAACTAAGAGAAACTTAAAGAATATCTACAAGGAAATAAAGAGAAAATTTTAAATCCTCTAAAAGCAGAAACACAACAAGGAAGCACTTGAATACTAATTATAAACACTAATGAACCAAGAAGGCAGACAGGAAATGAACTAACAAAAAAATCTGAGGAAATACACAATAAGATATGATAATAAACTAAGAAATTAATTTAAAAAAAATTAAAGAAGCAGGTATTAAACATACTACAAAATATAAATATGTTAAGACATCTAATTAATCTATATAATGTTTTTCACTTGGTGATGGAATTACTAACAAAGGAACCTTTCAGTCATATTCTAATTTATGGAATGAGTCTGTATTTGCTGAGTATATTTGCTTTAATATAGCAAATATTAAAGACACAAAAGCCTTTTTTGGGTCTGGTTGGGGCATTTGGTGAGTAGATTGACCATCGATGTTACTGGATTCAATAAAATGTGGCTTAAAGCTGAGATGCTGATGTTTGGATATGTAAAATATATATTCTCTCTGCATATAAATAATTTGGTTTCTGTCAGTTCTGTAAAGATACATGAGCACAAAGTGAATTTCTCTTTTATATTGACTAAATTTTACTTAATTGTCGATGTAGGAGCCATGGTTTAAAATTTAACAAACTTTGGCTCTTTATGCTTTATGAAATATTTCATCCTATTTAATGATTGATCTGAATATTGCCACATTCAATCATGTGATTAGTCCAGGGAAAAATGTAGAAAAACGGGTGATTGTATTATTTTTCCCAGTCTGTCAGCCTAACGTCACACGTAGACACGTTGCCATGGCAACCAAAAGCAGCTCCGGGAACGCATTGCTAAGATTACGGTCAAGTGCATCAGGTATTAACACCAAAAAACCACAAAACTTTTCCCACACAAACAAGTAAAAACACCAAAGTGATCGCCTGAACACTAGTGGTGGTTGATTAGCTACTTAAACACCTGCACTCCTGATTATCTGTCAGAAAATGTGTGTAGTCCACCTTATTTTGTGTAAATTGAACCGAAATACTCCAAACTGTGCAGCAAGGGTACATGTTGATAAAAGTTAAGCTAGCATAGCTATCCTACTCACCATTTTCTTATATACATTTTTAATTAAAGCTTTTTACTGACCTGAGAAGTGATTCCCTTTGGGCCTTGTTATCTTGCTGTCGTAGCACTTTCTGTTAAAATTTTGCATCCCTTTTTCAGATTCTTTGCTTGATTGTGTAAATTTCCCGACCACCTGTATTACTGACTCAATGAAAAGCAACAGCGCAGTGAGTCACGTGATGTTCAATCCACTATATCACTGAGCGGACTTGCCATTTACGTTTTACAAAGGAATTTTAAAAATCATTAACTACCTGTTAATGCTCTGAATACAACGTGCAGCTGCTGCCGAGTTACTAAGCGCCAAAACGGATCCCCTTAACACCTCGGCTGTGCCTTGAAATTCTGTCCATGAAAGTAATGAACAGAATTGGTGGCAAAGGGCAGCCCTGGCGGAGTCCAACTCTCACCGGAAACGAGCCCGACTTACTGCCAGCAATGCGGACCAGACTCTGACACCGGTCATACAGGGACCTGACAGCCCGTATCAAAGGGCCGGGTATCCCATACTCCCGGAGAACCCCCACATGGCTCCCCGAGGGACATGGTCAAACGCCTTCTCCAAGTCCACAAAACACATGTAGACTGGTTGGGCGAACTCCCAGAGCCCTCCAGGACCCTGCCTGTAGAGCTGGTCCAGTGTTCCACGACCAGGACGAAAACCACACTGCTCTTCCTGGATCCGAGGTTCGACTGTCCGACGGACCCTCCTTTCCAGAACCTCTGAATAGACCTTGCCAGGGAAGCTTAAGAGTTTGACCCCTCTATAATTGGAGCACATCCTCAGCTTCCCCTTTTTGAACAGGGGTCCACCACCTCAGTCTGCCAGTCCAGGGGAACTGCCCCCAATGTCCATACAATATTGCAGAGTCTCGTTAGCCAACACAACCCTACAACATCCAGAGCTTTAAGAAACTCCGGGCGAATCTCATCTACCCCTGGGGCCTTGCCACCGAGGAGCTTTTTAATCACCTCTGTGACCTCGTCTCCAGAGATTGGAGAGTCCAATTCAGAGTCCCCAGGCTCAGCTTCCTCAATAGAAGGCATGTTGGTGGGATTAAGCCGCCTTGACAATGGAGGCATGAAACATGGTCCACTCAGACTCAATGTCCCCCACGTCCCCAGGATTGTGTTAAAAGTTCTGCCGGAGATGGAAGTTAAAGCTCAGTCTCATGGGGGATTCCGCCAGACGTTCCCAGCAGACCCTCACAACACGGTCAGACCCGCCAGGTCTGACCGGCATCCTCCCAAACCACCCGAGCCAACTCACCACCAGGTAGTGATCAGTGGACAGTTCCGCACCCCTCTTCACCCGAGTGTCCAAGACATACGGCCACAGATCCGATGAAACGATGAAATGGCAAAGTCGATCATCGAACTGCGGCCCAGGGTGTCCTGGTGCCAACTGCACATATGGACACCTTATGCCTGAACATGGTGTTTGTTGTGGACAATCCGTGACGAGCACTGAAGTCCAAGAACAGAATACCACTCGAGTTCAGATCGTGGGGGCCGTTCCTCCGGGTTTCACTCTCATTGCCCACGTGAGTGTAGAAATCCCCCAGCAGAACAAGGGAGTCCCCAAGAGGGGCACTCTCCAGTATCCCCTCTAAGAACTCCAAGAAGGGTGGGTAATCTGAACTGTCATTCAGCCCGTAAGCACAAACAGTCAGGACCCGTCCCCCCACACATAGGCAGAGGTAGGCTACCCTCTTGTTCACCGGGGTAAACCCCAACGTACAGGCACCGAGATGGGGAGCAACAAGTATGCCCACTCCTGCCCGACGCTTCTCACCGTGGGCAACTCCTCCAGAGTGGAAGTATGTCCAGCCCCTCTCAAGGAGACTGGTTCCAGAACCAGAGCCATGCGTCGAGGTAAGATCGACTATTTCTAGCCGGAACCTCTCAACCTCACACACTAGCTCCGGCTCCTTCCCCACCAGAGAGGTGACATTCCAAGTCCCAAAAACCAGCTCTGCAACCGTGGATTGGACCGCCAGGGCCCCCTCCCTCGGCCACCACCCATCACACAATGCACCTGATCCCTTTGGCCCCTCTCATAGGTGGTGGGCCCATGGGAGGGGGGACGCATGTGTCCTCTTTGGGCTGAGCTCGGCCGGGCTCCGTGGGTAAAAGCCCGGCCACCATGCGCGCTCACCATCGTACCGGCGCCGCTCCAGGCCTGACTCCAGAGTGAGGCCCCGCTGACCCGCGTCCGGGCGAGGGAACACCAAGTCCAATGTTATTTCTCATCATAGGGGGTCTTTGGGCTGTGCTTTATCTGGTCCCTCACCTAGCACCTATCTGCTTTGGGTGACCCTACCAGGGGCATGAAGCCCCAGACAGCATAGCTCCTAGGATCATTGGGGCACTCAAACCCCTCCACCACGATAAGGTGGCCGCACAAGGAGAGGCACTGCTCACATATTTAACTAAACTGACTAGATGTAGAAAGCAGGAGGCGAGAATCACATTTATTTGATAAGAGATAATTAGACAAACTACCGGCTTTCTCAGATCTAAATGAAATCAGCAACAAATGAGTTTGAAATTACTTAGTTTTGTTGAAATTGATTATAAAAACTTGTTTACTTTGATTACCGAAATGAAATTTTTCACTTTCAGCTGAAGATAGAAAAGCGTTCAAATATTTTATGATGAATATTCATTGAACAGCACAACTCTATGGTTATTGTTTCTAGTGATTCAGCAAATGATTTGTGCTCCTTCTTGAGTTATAAAACATTGTAATTATTAAAATGTAAGGCAGCTTTTTACCAACAGGACAAGGAAATTATACTGCAGTAAAACAAAAGCACAGAGTTCAACCCGGAAGAGTTAAACAAAAACCTGTTTGACTGGAAACGTCACTGAGAGGAAAATAAAAGTATTTTAACTGAGTTGAACAGAGATGAGATGCCATTACAGGGAGGAGATCTGAGCTGAAACACAAATGTTTACTGGAATTTAAAGAAAAAGCTGCAGAAACTTTGACCAGGTGAGTTCTGGAGGATTTCTGTAGAAAATGGCAGAGAGAGCTCTACTTGAACGTTTCCTGAGCTGCCATGTTTGTTCAGGGACTTTCAGAAATCCTGTGTCTCTGAGCTGCAACCACAGCTTCTGTTCAAGCTGCCTGGAGAAATTCTGGGAACAAACTGGAAACAAGAACTGTCCCATCTGTTTAAAAAGATCTTCTAAGGAGGATCTAGGAATAAATTTCACTCTGAAGGAACTGGCTGTTTCCTTTACTGAAAGACAGAAATCTGGATCATCAGAGACAGAAACAGGAGAAAAGCAGCTGATGGTGGTCTGCAGTAAACACCAAGAAGACCCTAAACTGTTCTGTGAAGACGAGCAGAGAGCTGTGTGTCCTGTCTGTGACCTTTCTCTCCACCAGAGTCACAAAGTGGTTCCTATTGAACAAGCAGTCAGAGATCTGAAGGAGCAGCTGAAATCTGACTTAAAGTCTCTGCAGGACAAAAGGAACAAACACAAACAAGTGGAGAAAACATACGATGATGTGATTCAACACTCCAAGAAGCAGCTGCTGTCCACAGAGAGACAGATCAGAGCAGAGTTCAACAAGCTCCACCAGTTCCTGAGAGAGGAAGAGGAGTCCAGACTGGCAGCTCTGAGGGAGGAAGAGGAGCAGAAGAGGAAGACTATCAGCAGAGAGATGAAGAGGATTGAGGAGCAGATCTCCTCTCTGTCAGACAGTATCTCTGCTGTTAAAGAAGAGCTGCAGAAAGACAACGTGTCGTTCCTCAGCAGTTATAAAGCCACTCAGAGAAGAGCCAGAGGTCAGAGGTCACTGTCAGATCCACAGCTGTTCTCAGGAGCTCTGATAGATGTGGCCAAACACCTGGGCAACCTGTCCTTCAGAGTTTGGAAGAAGATGAAGGGCAAGGTGAAGTTCAGTTCTGTCATTCTGGACCCAAACACTGCAAGTCCATGGATCCATCTGTCTGATGATCTGACCAGGGTGAGACATGGAGGCAAATGGCAGCAGCTTCCTGATAATCCAGAGAGAAACACAAAGTACCTCAATGTTTTTAGTTCTCAGGGCTTCAGCTCAGGGAAACACAGCTGGGAGGTAAAGGTGGGAGATCATCCTGACTGGGTCATTGGTTTGGCTAAAGAATCTGTTGACAGGAAGGGAAAGACATCTGCTTCACCAAAATATGGATTCTGGTGTTTATGGCATGGTGATGGAAAATACAATAATGGTGCTGGTAAAACTGTCACAGTGAATAAAAGTCTCCAGAGGATCAGAGTCCAGCTGGACTATGACAGAGGGGAGGTTTCCTTCTACGACTCTGAAGACAAGAGTCTCATCTACACTCACAGAGAAACTTTCACTGAGAAACTCTTTGCTTATTTAGCTGTTGGAGAAGCTGCTGATGCCAAAACATCTGAGATCAAAATCTGTCAACCTGATTTTTCTGTTTAAAGTTCAAAGTTGTGTTTTAATTCTCTGAATCATTTTGCATTTTTAAATCAAAGTTTGCAGTCAAACAAACTTTCCTTTTAAATATTTAATAAATTTGATCATTTTGAGGTTTTCAACTTTTATTTGAAATTAACAACAGAAATAAATCAATAAAATATCTTGATTTTCAATTTTTCTGTTGACTGAAATTTGTACAAAATAGTACATTTTATGAATATTTTTGTCTTCAGTTTTTCTTTTCAGTTGAATGTGGAAAAAATATACAAATGTTAGATTAATGTTCAGACTAGATCCAATATTTAATCAATCTTTATCCAAAATTCTCTCAACCATTTAATATTTCTTCATATTCTATTTAATCCCAACAAAGATGATTATTTTTAGTTTGTTTCTGTGTTTTGTAAAAACTGTTATTAGAAGTTCAGTAAAAGGGAACAAATATTTTTACAAGTCCTTAACTGGGTTCTCTAGTCAGTCTTTTTTTAATGTTTAATGATTCATTTTGGCAGGAAAACATTTATAAATAAATATTCAGATTTACGTTTCTCTTTGACTGTTTTCTGTTTTTGTTATGATTTTTCTGTTCAATTTAAAACTGATTTCTATAAAATTCAAACAGTTGCTGAAAATAATCTTTATTAATTTTAAAAGTTTCTTCATTGCTTTAACATGTTTCTTTTTATTTGGCTGTTGAATAAAACTCTGTGTTTCACTGAGTTTCAAATTACATTATGAACTCAGGAGGCAGATATATTAGTCCAGATATTTATGCTGATCAAAATCTTAGAATGTCAAAAGGTTTTATTTCCTAAACATTTATCAGAATCTGTTTATTTCTGATTCCAGATGTTGGATAAATGCAGAACTTTTCCTAACAGAAGTTCTGCTGTTTCTGAGCCACTAGAAACTTTCTGCTGAACAGATCCACCATCTAAATGTGTGAAGCAGTTGCTAACAACGTTTTTCTCATTATATTACACAGACAGGATTCAGACAATAACATCAAAAACCTGGTTCATCTTTCACACAGATATAAAAATATAAATACTGAGACAAAACCCTCAATATGCAGCTTCCTGCTCTCTGCTTGTTATTTCAGTGAGAACATGTCTGATGATAAACAGACACTGAATTGAACTGAACTGTTTCCTGCTGCAGAATGGATAACCTTCAGTCTTCAGGTATTTGCTATGTATAAATTATTTGAACTTGTAATTATGCTAACAACGTTTTGGAGAAATTATTCCCTTTGAAAGATTTTGTGATGAACAAGAGAAGGAAAACTTTAGCCATAATGTCCTCACAGCACCACCTGCTGGAGACAAATACACACAGCAGAAATTTATCTATTATTTCTCTCACTGATCAGTCAGCAAAACCACCGAATTAGAAATTGATGTTCATCAAACTCCAACAGCAGTAACTGTTGTATCAGGATGAAGACATGGGAAGAAAGAACTTTGAACAATCAGGATTTAAATGTTTGAAGGTTAAAGGTTATGTTAGGACACAAAGAGAGAGTTGAGAGTCAAGAGAAGAGCAGACAAACCTCCTGGTTCTGCTCTTGACATCTGAGTCTCTTCCAGAGTCTCCTGGTTCTGCTGCAGCCCGGATCCTTCAGTTTGGATCTCTAGCCCTGTCCATGGTTCCTGTGAAGGATCACAAAGTAAAGTGAACAACTCGGTCCACTGACTTGATGTTCTGATCTCTGGATCATTAAGATCCTGCAGGAATTGTTCTGATCAATATGGCAAAGTCCAAAACCAGCTCCGATCCTAAACTGGTTTTTCTCCTGGATCAACAACAAATATGTGACAGTGAGTTCAGGATGGATTTGCAGTAACTGGACAGTGATTTATGTAAATGTTCTGATTCAACTCTGTCAAGAGTTTATTTAAAGAGCTGGAAATGAAACATGCAACAAAACATTAAGAATATTTACATTTTATTTAAAATTATTCCAAAAAAACCATTTTGTAGCGTTTGGTGAAGCAAACTGAATTTTCTCTGGGCTTTATTTTAATTTCTCTTTATCATCTCCTAACCTTCATGTATTTAGTAAAAATATTCTGTGTCTGTTTTGCGATAAATATCAATCGCAACTCATTTAGGAAATAACAGCTTCTTCATAAATTGAAGGAAAAATAAACGAATGAATAAAATATTTTATGTGATTAATCCAAACAACAACTCTGATGTTTTGATATTTCTTATTTTTGGGTTTTGACATTATTGAATAATGAAAACTATATATGTTTCAAATGAATTGTAAATAAAGCTTTTTTATTTACAGGCAATATTTCTGTAAATTATTCTAAAACTATTAAGAGATATACTGGCTTGTTCTTTGAAAAGTGTAGATTTTTAAAACAAATTCTTTTAGTCAGTCATACATTGTAACATATAAATACAAAATTATATACTAAATTACTCTAAAACTATATTGTGAATAAACTAGGAATAGTGCTATTTACATTAGCTTTTTTAGAGGTTGAGATGTGGGCAGGTTTGACGGGTTTTAAATTGTGCTTGGGCTGGAAAATGTCAAATCTGGCAACCAAGCCGAAATGCGCCATATTTGTGCTTTATGAACGTGAGGCGCATGCGTCATGCTTGATAGAAATTTGACGGGGCATCCATCATCATTTTTTTAAAGACACCAGTTGCAACCGGTTACACGGAGTCATCAAACCAGCTGTCTGATATTCATAAACTCTGGAACTCGGATTGAAAATGATCTTTTCTAATCGCCTAAGAAGCCGAGTTCTCTTGGACTCCCAGCCTAAATAACTCCAAACTTTCGCGGCTCTGCCTGAAATCGTCTCCGTTATCTAGGCCTAGTAATATGACGCCATGATCTGCTGAGAATACGATACTGAGGGCGAGTAGGCCGCGGAAGCGCCATGTTTGAAATATCTGCGTTGGTTATTTGGTAAGTTATTTTTTGGAAACTTTATTCAAAGTTGTTTGTTTTGCCCCTGATGAAGTTATTGAAGCTAATTTTTTGTGTTTAAACAGAGCAGCAGAGGAGGAGCGACCACAGCGTTTCAGCGGCGGTTTGTTTGTTTGGCTGCTGGCGTTACTGAAATATCTGAGGGAGAAAATGGCGTCTGGAACCAGCAGGTGGTCGATAATGGACATCTTGGGTGATCGATAGTGATGGTGAGATGAAGCCTCATGAGGCATTGAACCTCTTGAGCCAACTGGTTCGAGAAAGGGTTCATTTCTTGAGGCTTCATGTGCACACGAAACCACCTACTGGCCAGGTGTATAATCACAGCCAGCTGTATCTTAACACGTGTGATGCATTGAATTTTTGTCTATTATGGCTCTTGGGAATTACTTCACAAAGGTGTAGGACGAAATCATTTGTCTACATAAATTATGTATACACATCTGCGTATAATAAAATATTGTTTGAATGTATTCTCTGTGTGTAATTATTCCCAAAATAGTAGTGTCATGTGATATGGCATGTTGTGTAATAATGTTTTTCTGTGACTCTAGAAAAATGGCCTGGGCTTAATCAGGCAGAGGACAGTGAAAGTGCTTGTGGAACTAGGGAGGGGGTAGTGAATAGGCTAATGCTTGTGTAACTTGGATGATTTCATGCATTTTTATTAAGAAACAACAATTTCTCCACAGTTTTTAGTTTCAAACGATTTCTCTTTTTTGACACTACATGGATGAGGTGTTATTATTGTACCCCAACTCCTTGGAGCACAATAAACACCTCACCTTTACAGAAAATAAGAAACAGTGAAAAATACAGTTCCTCATAAGCAAACATAATGCATCTGCAAATGTTCAGTTCACCTTACCTTGTTAGAGCTTATCAAATCAAAATGTTCCCACATAGGAGAAATCCTCCTCTTTCTCGCCTGCTCCATCCTACTCCTATCCTGTCCTCCTGCTCCTAAATCTCCTTTCTATCTCTCTCTCTCCTAAACTCTCCAAACACCAAACTAACTGTCTCAAACTAAATAACCACTATCCAAACTCTGCTATCCAAACTATCAAAACTCTATCCATTCTCTCAACTGACCGCAACTCGCCTACAACAACCCACATTTTGAATGGAGCCTGTGGGTGTCAGGATCTGTGTTTTTTGTGATTTAGAGTTTTTTGTGTCCTTGCGTCTCTTCGTTGTCCTGTCCTTCCCTTGATTGTTCCCAGGTGTGTCTCGTTCTGTCATTACCCTCCCGTGTATTTAACTCCACCTGTGTTCCTTGTTCCTCGTCGGGGCCTCGTCAATTATTCGTCAATGTAGAGTCTAGTTTGTCGTCGTCAATGTTCAGTCTAGTCCTGGTCAGTGTTTCCTTGTGCCTGCTGCTTGTGCTGGACTTATTACCATTAAACATCCATTATTCATCTCATCTGGGTCTACAGCGTCTGCCTCACCACCTCACCCGCACCACCTTATGACAGAAGGACCCGACCAGACCGAACGGTGAGGCACGCTATTTTTACCTATCATCATGGACCCTGAGGAGTTAAAGGAGCTAACGGACACGATCAGGGAATATAAGGAGGCGATGGCCAAACCATACGCTGCCTGCAGACGGCTCGGTTTCGCCATCCGCTTGGGGCTCCTACTGGACTACTGGGTTCCTCGTTTTCCGCACCCGGGGTTGGTGGAGTTGCAGAGGGAGGCAGAGTGGGAGCGTGTGGCGGCTCTAGCCGTCATGGCTGGCGAACCTCTGCCTCCCAAGCCGCACAGTTTCTCCGCCAGCCCAGATCCTGCTCCAGTTCCGGGACCAGCACCTCCAGCTCCACCTCCGCTGTCTGCCTGGAGACAGCGACGTGAGCCGCCGGCAGACCCGGCCCCTCGTCGCTTCCCGGAGCCGCCACCTCCACGGTCAGCCCGGAGACAGCGGCGTGAGCCGCCGGTGGACCCGGCCCCTCGTCGCCTTCCGGATCCGTCACCTCCACGGTCAGCCCGGAGACAGCGACGTGAGCCGCCGGTGGACCCGGCCCCTCGTCGCCTTCCGGAGCTGTCACCTCCGCTGCCGGTTCCCAGGCTCCGCTCCGGCTCGCCCCCGCAGCCGTTTCCAAGGCTTCGCTGCGGCTCGCCCCCGCAGCCGTTTCCAAGGCTTTGCTGCGGCTCGCCCCCGCAGCCGGTTCCCAGGCTCCGCTCCGTCTCGCCCCCGCAGCCGGCCCCGAGGCTCCGCTCCGGCTCACCTCCAGCCGGCGCACCCGAGGCTGAATCAGCCGGCGTTCCAGCCAGCGCACCTTCCGAGACTCCCAGTGTTCCTTCCGAGACCCAGACCCCCAGCGTTCCTTCCGAGACTCGCTGCGTTCCTCCTGAGACCCTGACCTCCAGCGTTCCTCCTGAGACCCTGACCTCCAGCGTTCCTCCTGAGACCCTGACCTCCAGCGTTCCTCCTGAGACCCTGACCTCCAGCGTTCCTCCTGAGACCCTGACCTCCAGCGTTCCTCCTGAGACCCTGACCTCCAGCGTTCCTCCTGAGACCCTGACCTCCAGCGTTCCTCCTGAGACCCTGACCTCCAGCGTTCCACCCGAGACCCTGACCTCCAGCGTTCCACCCGAGACCGAGACTCCCTGCGTTCCACCTGAGACCGAGACTCCCTGCGTTCCACCCGAGACCGAGACTCCCTGCGTTCCACCCGAGACCGAGACTCCCTGCGTTCCACCCGAGACCGAGACTCCCTGCGTTCCACCCGAGACCGAGACCCCCAGCGTTCCGACCGAGACCCCTTGTGCGCCGACCGAGACCCCCTGTGCTCCACCAGAGACCCGACCTCGGGGGGCTCGTCATCGCCGTCTGTGGGCGGCCCCAGGGGCTCATCATCGCCACCTCCAGGGCCGCGGACGGCCACCGGACCACCTCCTGGGGTCCCGCCTCCGTGGTTCTCGCCTCCAGCGCCGCGGACGGCCGCCGGACCGCCTCCGTGGTTCCCGCCTCCAGCGCCGCGGACGGCCGCCGGACCGCCTCCGTGGTTCCCGCCGCCGCGGGCGACCGCCGGACCACCTCCGTGGTTCCCGCCTCCTTTGCCTCCGCCCACCTTGTGGGTAGTTTTTTGTTGTTTTTGGACTCTTGGCCCTCCCTGTGTTTCCGCCCACAACGGTGGACGGTGACTCTGGCCCCCCGTCCGGCGCCCCTCCGCCCACCCTTGTTGTGTTTTTTGTTTTGTGGGCGTCTGGTAGCCGCCCTTGAGGGGGGGGTACTGTCAGGATCTGTGTTTTTCTGTGTTCATTTAGAGTTTTTTGTGTCCTTGCGTCTCTTCGTTGTTCTGTCCTTCCCTTGATTGTTCCCAGGTGTGTCTCGTTCTGTCATTACCCTCCCGTGTATTTAACTCCACCTGTGTTCCTTGTTCCTCGTCGGGTCCTCGTCAATTATTCGTCAATGTAGAGTCTAGTTTGTCGTCGTCAATGTTCAGTCTAGTCCTGGTCAGTGTTTCTTTGTGCCTGCTGCTTGTGCTGGACTTATTACCATTAAACATCCATTATTCATCTCATCTGGGTCTACAGCGTCTGCCTCACCACCTCACCCGCACCACCTTATGACAGTGGGGTTTCTAAAGCTGTCAAACCCCGCGCCAAACTCTGAGCCACTTCCCGAAGCAGTCACGTGGTACAGCCGGGCAGCGTGGCTTCGGACGTCATCGTTTTCGGCTCCTCACCTAAATGAAGCAAGCCTCGATACGCGCTTTACGGAAACGCCCCCTCCATTACTCGACACACGCCTCGAAGCCTCGGCACATCACGTAACATCACTAGTGATCGACAATGAAGCTGAGGACCGCTTCAAGCTGCCTGGGGGATCCGCCCGACCCATCAAAGGCAAGTTAATGTGACAGAATGGAATTATTACACCCCCTCCCTTTTTTTTTTACTTTATTTAAAGACTTCTATTGACTATACTCTTAAGCTGCACTTCTACTTGAACTGAGATGTATTAAACTGTAGTTACAGCAGTTCGCCACCAGTTGGTACATGGAGCACGGTGAGGACTCCTGACTCAGCGAGCTAACGGCAATTTAATGCAGTAACGGCTGGTCACTGTCGCTCTTGTCTGTGTTAACAGCGTTCAGAGAATAAAAGAACTTGTGATAACCACACTGCTTAATTATTAAGTGTGCAACATTAAGTCAAGGTTCTGTTCGACCCTTCTGTGGGTTTGATGCTATGCTAACGCTGTTTGATGCTAATGCTGTAGAAGCGTTTGGCCGAAGCTTTGCTGGTTTGGTTTGATTCTCTGCTGAGAGTCAATGAGCTGAGAAGGATTCTGCTGTTGCAAATCATTTAGTCTTTAGGGGTTTTTGTGCTGTGGTATTCATGGTTGAAAATCAGTTGTGATGTGAAAGGAAAATGGCTGCTAAGGATTTGGCAAATACAGTTCAGAGACTGCAGGAAGGGACTGAGCTTAGTAAATTACTATAATAAAACTTCATGGCATTCTTAATTTACTTTAGTCTACTATCCGTTACAAGAACAAATATATTTCATAGACAACAAATGGCTTCTACCGCGGTAATTATGTGAAATTAAATTAATTATATCCTAGCTTCTGAAGATTTGCCTTTACCTTTACAGAGCTCTTTGGTTCCTCCTATCAGTCTGTAGCTTCTCATATTAACGTCATCTAACCAAATTTCAGATCTACCATAACTGACTGACACCTGCTGGCCTCAGGTTTGCAACCAGCTTGTGACTGAGAAACCAGTAACCTCCTCCCAGATGATGACATGAACTTGTTAGTTCCTCTGTCCATTGTAGTAGCTGATATATTGTGAAAATCCGGTAGAAATGATGCACTAATCATGTTTACATAGAAACAGCGCGCCGCGAGGCTTTGCTTGTGAGACGTGCGTCACGTGGGTCGGTTGGGGGCGGAGCTCGGTAAGGTCCATGAGGTGAGAAGGATTCTGCTGTTGCAAATCATTTAGTCTTTAGGGGTTTTTGTGCTGTGGTATTCATGGTTGAAAATCAGTTGTGATGTGAAAAAAAAATGGCTGCTAAGGATTTGGCAAATACAGTTCAGAGACTGCAGGAAGGGACTGAGCTTAGTAAATTACTATAATAAAACTTCATGGCATACCTATATAGTCTTAGTGATAATTGAATGTGACTATGTTGACATAGTATAGCTGCATTAAGATGATTATCTTTTTGATGTATATTAAATGCTTTTGGTTGAAAATAGTTTATTTTTGAAAATGCGCACCATTTTTATTTTTTGTATCTACTTCATATTTAGTTTTAAATTTAATCTACATATTTCAAAGTCTGGGTCCATACTTTAATAAGTCCATAACTGAAACAAATTTCATTTACCTTCAACAATTTAAATTTAAATGCAAAAGCCAGTTTTGCATCAAAACATGCAGCCTCTTGAAATTTAATCTTGATTTCATTTCTTCTGGAGAAGCTTTTTTGGAAAGTTTTCCTGTTAAAGGGAACTTTTTCCTCATCACTGTCACCACATTGATTCCCAATAGGAGGCATTGCTTCAACTTACTTTTATCAAATATAAATAAATGGTTCAGTTTTGGCTTTGTTTGGAAGTCTTCCTGCTGAAAGGAAGTTCTTCTTTTTGGAAAATCTTCCTGTTAATCCCTTTTTGGCCATAATTCTAACTGGGCCACCTGGTATTTTTTTGATTTTATGGCTGTAAAATTCTCCAAAAATGTGCATTGAGTTTGTATTTTTGCTCTTTTTTTCCAGAAAACTTCAGCTTTTAGTATCTACCAACAAAACGGAATTGAAATTTGAAGTTTAATTGTTGAACAATAACTTCAAGAAGACGGGGGCAAACAATTTCAACTTAACTATATTACATAAATGCAGAGAAAGCTGAAGCCTCGCTTCAGGCAGAAAAATTTACAAGTTTTTATGCCTGTTTTTATTAAATCTTTTCAGGATTTTCCTTTTTTGTGGTAGACTCTAAAGTCTAAAGTAGACAATAAAGTCAGTCTAAGTCTAAGTTCCTCTCCAGCTGGCATCAGTGTAAGTGTAAATCACTTTTAACCAAAAGTGATTTTTATAGAATAGAATAGAATTACTTTATTCATCCCAGCAGGGAAATTATTTTGCAGTTACAGCAGCATAGAGACAAGACACACAACATCCACCACTGAGTAGCAACTGTAGACAAAATAAAAATAAAATATAACATGCTGTCAATATAAAAAGCAGCTTAGAGCAGTCCTTGCAAAGATTCAAAATGCAGAACAGAATGTATATGTAAATATATGTACAGCAAGTGTGCCACCGTGCAGTTGTGCAAAATTGGACTGATTTGTGCAGAACAATGATTTAGCTTTTATTGTACAGTGAGATGGCCTGTGGCAGGAAGGATTTCCTGTATCTGTCCCTACGACAGCGGAGCTGGAGCAGCCTATGTGAGAAGGTGCTCCGCTGTCTGTCCACTATGTGGAGGAGAGGCTGCTGTTTATTGTCCATAATAGACAGAACCTTCTCCAGCGTCCTCCTCTCCACCACAGTTTCCAGGCACTCCAGCCTTAGTCCCAGTACAGAGCCAGCGTTCCTGATGATTTTGTCCAGTCTATTAGAGTCGCTGGCTCTGATGCTGCTTCCCCAACACACAGCAGCAAAGAAGATGGCGCCGGCAACAACACTGTGATGAAAGGTCTCCAACAACTTGCTGCACACATTGAAGGATCTCAGCTTCCTTAAAAAATAGAGTCTGCTCATCCCCTTCCTGCACACAGCGTCAGTGTTAGATGCCCAGTCCAGTCTGTTGCCGATTACAACTCCCAGGTATTTGTAATCCTCCACCTCCTCCACCACTTCCCCTTTGACCTTTAGTGGCCGTGATTTATTTCCATCCCTACTTTATCTAGCACACTTCAGGTTGAGAGGGGTGCTGGTACACATCTCCAGGGGTCAAAGGGCAAGAGGAAGGGTACACACTGGACAGGTAACCAATCGCTCAGTTGGCTGATTTTTTTTATTTCAATTTTGGTAAAATTATTACTTAGGGCATACCAAAAGTGATTTTGGCAAAAAAAAAAAAACAAACAAGAAAAACAAATCAGCGGCAATAATTTGGATTATTTATCTAAAGGAGAAAAAAATGGATGTTTATCTTTCAAGATCATATTTTGTGAAAATATGACACTGAAAAATATATATTTTTTTCTCTTATGTCAGGCTAAACAACCCAAATAATTGCTGCTAATTTTTGACTGTAACTTTACACAATAAAGTGGTAAAAACAACAAAACCCACACATCATATAAAGATTTATTTGTGAAATAAATAAAAATGGACAAAATGATGCATGAAGCTTAAATGATACTTTATTCTGCAGGAGGCGTCAGCCTGCTAAAAGGCTCCAGATGACCTTTAGCTGAAAGGTCAGATGGAGTTCTTCAAGCTCTGTGACCTTTAAGCTGAAAGGAGCCGCAGTTTCTGCTCCTTTATGGACCCAAGAAAACCAAGAAAATATCAGTTTTCTGATAAAACATTCTGCAAGGTTTACTCATGAGCGAAGCTGCTCATATTGCTTTATCAATATAAATGTTTAAAGTAACATTGAATCAACAAAATCACCAGGTAGATTGTTTTATAAATCAGGATGCAGTGGATTTCCTGCGGTTTCTCTCAGATATCCTGAAGCTGTGCAGCCGACATCCGACACCGCTGGGCTGGGCCGAGCTCACAAATAGATCCGCTGGCCCGGAATGACAACGACGCGGTGCCAGACCAGGCGGTCCAGTCGCAGCCTGACCTGCCAAGGCTCCGTCTGAACCTGCTGTCTGCAAGGAAGGCTGCTGGTCCAGAATCCAGCGCCGGTCCAGAACCCAGCATGTCGGACCAGTCTGCCTTCGACACAGACGTCTGGACCCTGACCCGGTTCATCATCGAAACGGGCCGGCAGGCGAAAGGAGCCACCGGGGAGCTGACCCAGCTGCTCACTGCCATGCTGACCGCCATCAAAGCCATTTCCTCCGCGGTGCGGAAGGCCGGCCTCGCCCACCTGTGAGTTCGTACCTGTCTGGAAAAAAGAGAAGTAAATCCAAGACAAAAAAACTCAGAAATATTTATATTAAGCTCAGAAATTTTCTGTAAAAAACAAAGAAATTTCTGAGCTTGAAAAATTTTCAACTTGCTTTGAAAAACAAGAAAATGTTTAGATATTGTCAGAGGAAAACTGTTTACCCGCAATGCTAACTAGCTTTAGCATTCAGAACAGGCTCTGGTGACTGGAGAAACTGTAGTGAGATGAGCAGCACAAGGGAGTGATTGACCGCGCTAAGACCCGCCCCCTGTCTCTGATTGGATATTTCTAATTAGCACTGAGAGAATGCAGAGGAACTAAATTGTTTGACAGATTATTCGTCTCATGTAGTGTCTCGACAGGGTGATAGTTTCCACAAATATGTAAAAAAGCTGCATGGCAGCAGTCAGAGCTGATTCCTCTGAAGGACCAAATGTAGGACATTTTATTTTCTTGCCACAGTCGACTCAGGAGTCGAACTCTGACTCTCCTCCTGGTTTAACATTTCCTAAGCAGTCCTGATGTAACACCGTGGAGCAGAAGCTCTGTTTGGTTATGATTCCCTTTATCTGCGTTATCATGGAGAAATAAAACATTACACACGACTGTCAATGTTCTGAGTTGCTAAAAATTGATGCAATAACTTTGCAATCTTCTTTGTTTGGGGACTGATGGAGACACAGCCAGGTTTTCAGTAGTGGAATTTTTACAGGGTTTTCAAAATGTCAGCCTGACCAAATGTTTAGGATGGTGCCGAAATTCAAGATTAAGTTACCTAAAATATACCAGTCCAGTTGGTTAGTCCTCTTTAATTCTTCTAACATTAAGAAGTGCAGTCATTTGGTTGATTTTCCTCCAGCTGAGATGTTCTTCTGATTTTTTAACAACGTTTGTCCAGTTCTTTTTAAATGTGTAAGATTTTGTGCAGTTTCTTCTTTTTCTTCCTCATTCTCCATTTTTCCTCCTTTCCAAAACAGAATCACTGAAACACAAAAATAAATCAATTATTTATATAATAAAATATGATGCAGAAGCAATACAAAAAGTTTTTTATATATATAAAATTTGATAAGAAAAATAGCCAAAAAAACTCAGCAATTTCAGGTTAATCTAGAAATTTTCTTGAAAAAAATGGAAATTTCTGAGTTTGAAAAGTTGAAAATTTTGTGAAAAAATTCTGTAATTTTTAGATTAATATCAGAAATTGTCTAGTAAAACTTTGGAGTTTCAAAAATTGTAATTTTTTGACTTTTGAAACTCAGAAATGTCTCTGTCTTTTTCTGGAACAATTCTGAGATTAATCTCAAAACCTCTGAGATTTTTGGTGGAAATGTATTCCTCTTGTTTTTGTTTTTCTCTGTCCACTGACTAAACTGTAGTGGTAGATTTACCTGGAGATTTACCTGAAGGTCGTCTCTTGTTACTCTGCCGGCTCCAGGCAGGGCATGGCCGGCTCCGTGAACGTGACGGGCGACGACGTGAAGAAGCTGGACGTCCTGTCCAACGACCTGGTCATCAACATGCTGCAGGCGTCCTACAGCACCTGCTGCATGGTGTCCGAGGAGAACAAGGAGCTCATCGTCACCCCCAAGGACAAACGGGTAACCAAAGCTCTTAAAGGGCTAGCACACTTTTAACAGCTGGGATGCCTGAAACTGCAAGTTTTTATAACATATTTAAACATGTAGATAATTAGTTTAGGTTTTACCAATGATGAGAAATTTATGCTGCTTTCCACTCAGAAACATCGTTTTCATGTTTTTCATAAGTGAATATTGTTTTTTTTATTTTAGAGCTGCAGACTATGACGGTGTATTAAGACCAGTTTACATGAAAAAAAAAAGAGTAAATTTTTGCAAAACTTAAATAAAAACTCAGAAGTTTCTGAGATTAATCTTAAAAAATAAAAACATGTCAGTTTGAAGAGTTGAAAATTTGCCAAAACATTTTGAGGTTGGTCTTCTAAATTTGTTTTAGAAAAAATTTAGAAAGTTCTGAATTTCAAAAGTTGAAATTTTCAAGAAAAAAATCTGAAATTTTGAGATTAATCTCAGAAATTTTCTAGAAAAATAGCTTGGACATTTCAGTGTTTGTTCTAAGACCTAAAGAAAATTTCAAGGAAAAGAATCAAGCAAATTTCTGATTTTCAAAAGTTGAAAATATGCTAGAAAAAACGAGGACATTTTGAGGTTAATCTCAGAACATTTTGTAGAGAAAAGCAGGGAATGTTCAGAAAATTTTGATTTGTTGGCAGAAATTTACTCCTAGTTTTGTTTTATTTATTTTTGTTTTTTTGTGGCAGTATCTATATTTGAGATTGAAGGCTTATTTTCAGTTGGAAGGTGAGGATGGTGATTGGCTGGTCCTTCCAGGTGCCATTCCTCACCTTTGGTCACGAGTTTCGGATCATGACCGTCAGAACTAGACCAGGGTCTGAAACGAGCTGAGACTGAGCAATAAGCATCACTGCAGTTTATCCTGTCATCACTTTGAAGGATTTTTCTCAGGATCATCACTCAGACCCTGAAGATAAAACTGTTTTTTTCATTTGAACTCAGGGAAAATACGTGGTCTGCTTTGACCCTCTGGACGGTTCCAGTAACATCGACTGCCTGGCCTCCATTGGCACCATATTCGCCATCTACAAACGGGTGAGTCTCACTGTTTACCAAAACTACAAATCTGTTTATGGAAAACTGATTCCATTAAAAACTGCAGCAACATGCTGCAGCCACAAGAGGGCGGTGTTTAACTAATCTAAAGTTAGGCGAAACATTTTAATCTGACAATCACTGCAGAAGAATTGAGTAAATATGTAAAAACGAAACAATATAGAGGGGTTTTTAAATAATTATTGATATATTGTTTTTTATATTTTAAATTAAATCGCTCAAAGTAAAAAAAAAAAGAAACAATTCAGATTAATGCTGTTCATTTGATAAAAATATAAACTTTTAATGAGGAAAATATTCCAAGTTTATGTATTGTTTTCTTCTCCTTTTCATTCTTAATTTTTTTATTATCATTATTTGTTACATGAACAATTCAGAAATATTACTGCATGGCTGAAAAGAAAAAAATAAAATGCGATGAAAATGAAAAGTTTGTTTAATGTACAAAAAACACCAGATCAAAAATTGTCTAAATTAAAAAGGAAACATTAATAATTAAAAACTGACTATCTAAAACAAACTAGCGATTGTTTTAGATATTGATTATTCAGACTATTGATTTCAAAAAGCGGTGCATTCTGCTGATTTTTCACTTAATGCTTTATTAGAAATAACTTAAAACCCGCTAATAAAAAATATTAAATATTTTAAAATAAGAAAGTAAACATTTTACAGCCTGAAATGCAGCAGCACAGGATTCCTTTTGTGAACTTTTGCTTATTGGTAGCAAAAGGTGCATCTGCAGCTAAAACATATGTCAGCCATTTGTGCCTGACTTAACATGAACACAGTGCAGGGCTGATCTGTTGATTATTTCTAGGATTAACACACTAATAATTAGATAGAAAAGGTGCTTAATGGGAGAATTTATTACAGAATGTGAAGCTAAAACTACAACACTTTACAAGTTCTGGGTAGAACATGTTTGCAGACAAAATTAAATGCATTTATAAAATATTTTTTCTACAGTTTACGTTTAATTCCTGCTCAGTGAGGAGGCAAACAGCCTTTTTTGAGTCTTTATACTCCACACTGCAAAAACCTTAACAAGTATTTTTGTTTTGTTTCTTGTGCAAATATCTTAATGTACTTGAAATAAGACAAAACTAACTTATAAATAACGTTTCAGCAACATATGGGAGCTTGGTTTTAGTCAATAATAATTAAACAAAAACACTGAGAACGTGACATTTTCCCAAGTTAAATAATCTTCCAGTTTTCTATCAATATAAAAAACTTATTGACTAAAAATAGTGCTAAAAGTTTTGTCTTCATTCAAAATATTTGCACTATAAATGAGGGCAAATGAATCATTTTAGTTCTTTTAGGAGGAAACACTAAGAGGAGTTTTAATTAATTAATCAAACAAGAAAGAGAAGAAAACTAAATGCAGAAACAAAGTAATATCAGTTGAATTGTTTTATTTTATACCTAAGGATGTAAAATCCATCACATCAGCATCGGGATTTATTTACACTGCAAAAACAGAAAATCTTACCAAAATGTTTATTTCCATTGACAGATTATTTCACTTCTAATAAGACATTTTCCCCGTGTTATAAGTAAAATAATCTTCCAGTGAAACTAAAACTTTTTCATCAATATTAATAAATGATGTACTTAAAAGCTCTTATATCTTCCTTAAGAGTTACTTGTAAGTAGTTTGTCTTATTTCAAGTGTACTAAGACATATACACTAGAAACTAGAACAAAAATACTTAAGATTTTTTGTTTTGCAGTTTAGTTAACAATTAATCGATTACTATAGTAAATTATTTTCGTAAACGATTAATCGTGATTAATTGTTTCAGGTGTATTGCTGAATGTAGCTAACTCTGTTTTCCTCAGACGTCAGAAGGCGAGCCCACAGAGCAGGACGCCCTGCAGCAGGGGAACAGCATCGTGTGCGCCGGCTACGCGCTCTACGGCAGCGCCACGCTCGTCGCCCTCAGCACCGGCGCCGGCCTCAACTTCTTCATGCTCGACCCGGTGAGTCCGCCGACTTTCCTCCCCGCTGCCAACAGACACCGTTAACTCCTGAAGTTACGATTTAACCTGAGCTAATTGGCATTTTTTTTAATCTCCAACTGCAAATATTTGTTATAAATTGGCATCAAACAAAGTCTGTTGAAAGATATAAAAGACTTATTTGTTTAGACTGAGTATTTTTGGTGTAGTTTTTAATGCAAACATCGTAGTACACTTAAAATAAGACTAAACTAACTTACAAGTAACTTTTCTGCAAATAATAGGAGTTTAATTTAAGTAAATAATTCCTTAATATTGATGAAAAATAATTAGCATAGCTTATAACAAAATAAGCTCCTGTATCTTGGATAAAAGTTACTTGTATTAAGTGTATTAAGATATCTGCCCTAGAAACTACACCACAATTACTTTGTAAGACTTTGTGTTTTTACAGTGTACACCAACAATTTGAAATCCGCACAGATATTTTGCTTTAAGCTTACAAATCAAAACTTTTCCAGAACATTTCAGTGAATTTAAGCGTTTTCTTCTCTGCTCCTCCTTAAAGGCCATCGGTGAGTTCATCCTGATTGAGAGGAACGTGCGGATCAAGCAGAAGGGAAAGATCTACAGTCTGAACGAAGGCTACGCCAAATACTTCCACCCCTCCATCAACGAATACCTCAAACACAAGAAACACCCCGAGGTGAGACGTTTCCACTCAAAACTGCAGCCTCTTATACACTGTAAAACACAAAATATCACCAAGTATTTTTGGTTATTCTACTGTAAACATCTTAGTTCACTTAAAATAAGACTAAACTAACTTACAAGTAACTTTTCAGCAAGAAATATGACCTTGTTTTAAGTCAATAAATCCTTAATATTGATGAAAAATGTAATTACTATTTACAAGTCAAATAATCCGGCAGTGAAACTAGAACTTTTTTATATAAATATTAAGGAATTATTAACTTAAAACAAGCTTTTATGTCTTGTCCAAAAGCTACTTGTAAGTTACATTTGACTTATTGTGAATTAAGATGTTTGCACTATTCAAACTAAACCGGCAGTAGTTGGTAATATTCAGCGTTTTTGCAGCGGAGCCAGAAACGTGAGATAATGCGTCTGATTTAATCTGATTCCTGCTGATGAAGCTGTAAAGTAGAAGGGAGACTCACTGGCACACAGGAGAATCACTGGTGCAGAAATAAAATTGGCTCCTGAGTTATGAGTTTGTCAGAAGCTCATCATGTGAGTCCTGACGAAGCGCTTGATCTGCCTGGATGAGTTTACAGAGAACTGACTGCAGAAAAACGCCCATTTTCTTTGCAATAATTACACAGTTTAACACAATTTAGAGCAAATATGTTCACTTATACTTTAGAGACATGAAAGTCCAACGACTTCAGTAATCAAAATCAATTATTTATTAATGAATAGGTCTGTCACAACAAGCAGTATAAATAAATTAATAATAAATAAATTTGATTAATCCATTCAGTCTGTTGTTTTGTTCTCTGCTATCACTTATTTAAAGGACAGATTTGTTTACAAAGACTTCGTTATTCATTTTATTTGTTGTTTATTTTTTATTTTGGATATTTAAAATGTCTGCCAGTTAAAGTGTTAAATGTTCATTAATATTTAAAGTTTATTGATCTTTAAGAATGTGTTCTTTAAAATATATTTTCAAGTATATTCACTGAAAATTGTCTCAACAACCCAATATTATCATTTATGGCAATAACTTCTGGGACAATTTATCATCCAGAGAAATTAGTTTTCATAACAGGCCTGTTAATGAACAAACTTCAAAACACAAAATCTTAACAAGTATTTTTAGTTTCTACTGCAAATATCTTAATATAGCTGAAATAAGACGAAACAAACTTAGGAGTAAGTTGATAATATTTGGTGTTTTTGCAGGGTTAGTTGCTTCGTTTAGCCGGGCGCCGCAGGCCAAACCAAACGATCACAGATTCCAGTCGGGCGTTGGCGTGTGACCATCAGCTGGTGCGACGTTTGGTCAGGAAGCTGCAGCCTGTCGGCTCTGGTGTCTATTCAGCACTCCGGAGTTAAAGACACGATGACAGAGTCCGTTTCAGTCTCACTCATCACTGATGAATCAGAGGAAAAGCTTGAATCTTCATTTTTATTTCCTCTGTGATTCATCATCCTGTGAATCCTGCTCAGTCAGTAAAAAAAGTTCATTCTTTCAATGGACAGTCATGTCACTTCTGCGTATTATTTTATGCATCGTCATGTAATTTTAATATCTGCAGTGATTGATTATTTCATGCATGTTTGAGAAATCCTCTAATCTCCATGGCAACCATTCAGCTGTGCAGAAACAAACCTGGATGGATTCAAACTGAACATGATGAGCAGAGATGACGAAAATAATCACGCTGCTGCAGATTAAAATGTTTTTTTCTGGGATTTTTGGCTTTTTTATGCTCATAACTCAAAACATATCACAGAGTACAAGCTAAAAAATTTTTTTTTATCAAGAATTAAGTCATAAAATGTTATCTACTGTATTATCAGTTGTCTACAGTCAGAATTATGATGGCCATCGTATGTTGTGACCTGTGATGCTGCTTTTAAGGGTGAAATATTATTCATTATATTAATGTTTTATTAATATTTTGTCGTTTATTCTCATATTTATTAATAAAACCAAAAATTATCAAAATTCTTCATTTTATTGCAGCTATAAGACTCTTTTTGTGTCATTTTTGTATGCATTTGGTGTTGGTTTTATAAATAAATCACAATAATGAGAAATAACAAAATATTGTTCTAATATTAATGTAATGTAATAATATTTCATCCTCAAATAGCCTCACTGTAAAGGCCTAAAAAATAATAGTATGAATTTATTCTCATATTTTTTTATTCTCCTAAGTTTACAACTTTATTCTTTTTTTTTCTCGTACTCTGGCGCAGGTTTACAGCTTTGAGGATAAAAATAAAAAACATTTTAATGAACAGCAGCCTGATTGTTTTCTTAATCTGCCACGATTTCACTTTTTTAGACGCCTGAAGGTTTCATTACTTCCTGCTTCGGGTTATTTTTAGAAAATAAAAGGAAAACATTGTGTGACGGGTTCGAACACTCGTGATCGTAACAGTGACACAGCAGATGGGAGCCTAAACCGCAGCACTGACCGACGGCAGAAGCTTAAATCACGAGGTTATGGAGCAACGTAAACATGCCTCAGATACCACAGGGGATTAAAACCGAATGCAGCGCCACAGCATTTACTTCCTGCTCTCCACCTGCCTGATTTGTTTAAAACAAGTTGGAGGATGAAAGTTTCAGCTGTAGCCACAAATTTTATCTGGAGAAATAAAAAAATGGTGGAGAAAAATCACAGAAAGTCAGATTGTGATCGTTATTTGTTGCGTAGAGAGAAAGATAAGAGTGTGTTTATGAGTTTTGTGGACTGAGGAACGTTGTGAACACACACTCCGAGTGTGTGACGAGTGTGAGGTGAGTCAGCAAACACATGACTCCGAACATGAAAGGGCAACTTATCTCCTCCAAGCTTCAGTCTGCGGAGGAAAACAGAAACATGCAAAGCCACAAAAACCAGTTTCCACTCCGACCCTGGAGGAGTTTGTTTGCTTAATGTGACCCAGATCGGCTGCAGGTGAACTTTGACCCCTCTGCTGGTTACTGATTATCCTTTAAAGTTACAGCAAAATGATCAAACATGAGAAAACAAAACAACTGGAGGATTTAGTGTAAAGTGGCGCTTTATCAATCAAAAGTTTTTTTTCTTGTAAAAACTGGTTTGTTTTTGTTTAGACAAATGTTAACATGAATACAGAACATTTTACATTTTATATTGGTACACTTGAAACAAGATAAAACTAACATACAAGCAACTTTTCAGCAAGACAGCAGCTTGTTTTATTTCAATAAATTTTTAATATTGATACAAAAAGTTTTTGTTTCACTGGCAGATTATTTCACTCATAATTTGTGTTTTTCTTGTTTTGTAACTGAAGAAATCTAGTGGAACCAGCACTTTTCACCAATATTAAGGAACCACTTAAAACAAGCTTTTATATCCTGCTAAAAATTTACTTTCAAGTTATTTTTGAATTATCTTGGGTGTACTAAGATACTGGCAATAGAAATTAGACAAAAATACTTGGAAATGTTTTGTGTAAACTTTTTAGGTCAACTCCAATCATTTTAAAAATGGCTTCTGGAAAAGACGAGTCTTTTGTTGACTTGCCATTCAGAAACCACTTGCTGTATTCTTTTTTGTTGTGCAGGAGGCTCCATTTCTGCTTTTCAAATATGCAAGGGGGCGTGGCCATCAGCAGCTTATTTGAATTTAAAGTGACAGGACATCATAAAACAGCTCAAAAATAGGCAGAACTGGGGCGTGCCGTGGTGGCGTAGCGGTTAGCGCAACCCATATTTGGAGGCCTTCAGTCCTCAACGCGGTCGTTGCGGGTTCGACTCCCGGACCTGACGATATTTGCCGCATGTCTTCCTCCCCTCCGTCCCCGTTTCCTGTCAGCCTACTGTCATATAAGGGACACTAGAGCCCACAAAAGACCCCCTGGAGGGGTAAAAAAAAAAAAAAAAAGGCAGAACTGAGCAGAATAAAATCTCATTATCTAAGAATGATTTTGAGCAAAAATGTATTGAACATTTTTTGTATCACCCATAAATTTATCCTAACCTGTTCAAGGAAGCATTATAGATCATTTTTAATTCTTATTATTTTCAAATTAGGCTTTTTTTAAAGGAGTTTAGATTTTTTTTAACAGTTTGTACAGCGTATGCAGCGGTAAAACCAGCTGACCAAACATGTTGGAGCTCTTCTGGTGTTGCAGTTTTTGAAACTGCACATTTTCCAGACACCAAAAAATCTTAATTCATTGTCTAAAAACGTCTGGGTGTTTTTTTTTAAGTCTTGGGTTGTTTTCAGAAGCAATGCAGACGCAAATGGAAGAATAAGAACTTGAAAAATTTAGTTTTTGCATAACAGGTTCCCTTTAAAAGCAAATAAAACATTTTATAAATTTAAATCTGATAGAAGTTCAATAATCAAGATGAAACTTCAGGCCAATTCTGTGATTTGCATCAAACTGTTTCACATAACAACCCTGATCCATATGTAGCTGTTTTTCAATAAATTGCACCAAACCATTTATTTAAAAAACGGTTAATAACAGAAGTGCGTTTCTGTCGCTCCTGCAGGATGGAGGTTCCCCGTATGGGGCCCGTTACGTGGGATCCATGGTGTCAGATGTTCATCGAACCATCACCTACGGAGGGATCTTCATGTATCCTGCAAACGAGAAGAGCCCCAAAGGAAAGGTAACATCAGACGGAGACGGTTTGTGCTTTATAACCAACAAATTACTGAATTTCATTAGTCATGCTATTGTTTTTATCTCATAGTAAAATAGAACATCTATTCATTGACTTTTACTGAAAAGCAGACTTTAGTTCACCCAGATCTGCTTTTAGTTTGTCACTTAAACAATTAAACAGAAAATGTTTTTAAATAACTCAATCCTGCTCCACTGTAGCTCTTAATAACTTTGGCCAAAAATTTAATTGAATGTTTAAAAAATATCTTTTAAAATTCCAGCTTTTTTCCGAGGGGTTTTTATCCACAACATGCATAACATTTCCATAAAAATATTCTCTTGTAAAAAATGAAACATGTTTGTGAGTTCTGCAGACTGCACTGCAAAAACACAAAATCTTATCAAGTACTTTTAGTCTAGTTTCTAGTGTAAATATCTTAGTACACTAGAAAAAACTAACTTACAAGTAACTTTTACCCACGATACAGGAGCTTGATTGACAAAATGTTAAATGAAATAATCTGCCAGTGGAACCAGTTATTTTTCATTATTATTAAGGAATTATTAACCAAGACAAGCTCCTATCTTTTTTTATTTTATTTTTGGAAAAAATGTACTTGTAAGTTAATCTAGTCTTATTTTAAGTGAACTATAGTATTCAACTAAACTAGACAAATAATACTTGGTAAGATTTGTATTTTGCAGTGAACTTCATACATTTTCAGTGTAATTAATGAAAAATCCAAAAGATAAAGTTTGACAGTGAGAAAGTCGATGAGTTTTGATAAAATTTGTTGTTTTTTTAAAACAATATTTTAACTAGAAACTAGACCAAGTATGGTGTCTGTTTTTTATTCTTGAAGCTGCTTTAATAACTTTGTTTACATGTCGACAAAACAAAATTTACAGGAGCTGCCTGTTAGTATTTTGTTCAGAGCTTTCTGAGTTGATGCATTTACCTTTTTTAAAAAATAAAAACTGTTCTCTTATAGCTGCGGCTGCTGTATGAATGCAACCCCATCGCCTTCCTCATGGAGCAGGCGGGCGGCCTCGCCACCACCGGCACCCAGAGGATTCTGGACGTTCAGCCCGAAACGCTCCACCAGCGGGTTCCCTTTGTGGTCGGCTCGCCGGATGACGTCAACGAATACCTGTCGTTTGTGAAGAAGTTCTCATAAAAGCTGAATGTGTTGGATATTACGTTTTCCATCAACTGATGTTTTATCACCTGAAAGATTCAGACTTTTTTTTTTTCTTTTTGGATAAAACTAAATGTATGTCGGCTTTGTAAACAAGATTTTAAATTTGACTTGTAATAAACTCCAAATATTTAAATGTTAATGTTAAGTGGTAAAATTGGGTTTTACACGTTTGTCCTTTCTTTTTTTTGTTGCCATGATGCATTACTCTGAAGTTTCTTTTCTTTTGTTGCAACCATTTATAAGAAACTATAAGGTAGAAACATCAGTCTGGACAGATGTTGGTTTACAACGTTTATTGATTACATAAAAAAAGAAAAGAATCACGCTCAAATTTACCATTAATAACTTTGAAAACAAATAAAGAAATATCAGTCAGTAAAACCAAATAAACAAAAGCCCAATCATCAAGTACTTTTTCCCCTCATTAAAGATTTTATAAACTTATTTTCCACTTTCAGGCCAAGGAAACAGACCAGCAGTGCAACGTGCTCCGATGTGAGGATGCTCATCAGATCAGAGGGTAGCTGGCAGCGGTGGCGATGCCGCAGTTGTTGTTGTTGTCTTTAGACATGTAGATGTAGCCGTTGTCACCCCAGCTGGAGCCCCAGCTGCAGAGAGAAATCCACAGATTTATATATAACATCATATAGTCAACAATTGTGAAAACCAGGACCAGATGTGCATTAAGTTATCAATACACATAAAAAATGTTGATGTTTCTTTTATTATGATTCCAAAGCAGCTTTATACAGCTGGACTTTAAGTCTAGACTTGAAGAAACTCAGTGTTTCGGCTGTTCTGCAGTTTTCAGGAAGTTTGTTCCAGATTTGTGGTGCATAGAAGCTGAATGCTGCTTCTCTATTTTTGGTTCTGGTTCTGGATGTAGAACCAGAACACTTAAAAGGTCTGGAAGGTTGATACAACAACAGCAGGTCTTTAAGTGATTTATAAACTACCAAAAATATTTTAAAGTTTGCTCTCTCAGTGGAAGGACTGTAGAAATGGGTGATGTAGAACTGGGTGATATGTTCCAACATCCTGGTTTTAGTCAGAGCGCCAGCAGCAGCATTCTGGATCAGCTGCAGGTTTGATTTTTATCCAAACCTGTGAAGATACTGTTGCAGTAATCAATGTGACTAAAGATAAACACATGGATGAGTTTCTCTAGATCTTACTGGGACATAAGTCCTCTAATCCTGGAGATGCTCTTCAGGTGATAGAAGGCCGACTTCGTTTCCGTCTTTATGTGGCTCTGAAGGTTCAGGTCACAGTGATTTCGAGCCCGACTGCTAGTTTCTAGCTGTAATAACTGCAGCTGTGTGCTGACTCTAGATTGTTACACGCTGTGACGTCACAGTGTGGATTCCCCGTTCAGCTTGTTGAACATTGTTTAAATCAAAAGAAAATAAAACCCAACTGAATATGTTATCATTTAAAAACTGACTGGTATTTTCTAATTGACAGACATCGAAGCTAAGTGTTGCGTTAACTTTTACCTGTTCTTGACGATCCAGTAATTTGCATCAGAAAGGAGACTTTGCGCTGTGCCATAACCCACCACCAGCACGCCGTGGTCCAGGTCCAGGCTGCTGCAGTCCTGTTCACTGTAGATGCCTAAAACACACATCCAGTCCTTTTACTATGGGCACTCTTCATGTTCACTGAGTAGTGAACACATAGTAGGAGAGCAGACATGTTTCCATTATCTGCCTCCCGACAGCAGCCATTTTGTTAATGTATCTTTCTCTAGCACTTTGGTCAACAGTGTCCAGACTTTCTTTTTGCTGGTCTCAAAGCCATGGTTGATCTATGCTTTGTGCTGCACTTGCCTACCAAGATGGCGGTGGATCACTTCTGGTTCAGACTTGTGGGAACTAAGTATTGCATGTTTAACCTTGACAGTTAAAACAAATATTAATATTTTATAGATCAACACCTACCTGACTGGTAAAACTGGAAAGACGTATGACCGGCGTCAATGGCAACGGAAACTGGCCCCACAGAGCCCACGGCCTCCATCAGAGATGCCTCGCTGCCACTGAGGACGTCGGCGTATCCTGCAAGGCTGATGACGCTGTACCTGGGATCATAGTGGCATGGCATGTCCTAAAATTAGGAAACAGGAAAAGCAGTTGACTTGTTTTGAAGCACAGAAGCAGTTTGGAGGCTTTAACTTTTCCAACTCACCACTCCCATGTACGGGTAGGAAGACTCTGAGTCAAGACCTCCGTTGTCTAAAACGTACTGAAAGGCACGGTCCATCCACCCACCGCTGCAGCCTTCGTTCCCCTCAGGTCGTGAACAGTCCACCAGGTTCTGCTCACTCAGAGACACGAGTCTGCCGGTCATTCTGTAGAGCTGGCCCTCCATGGCCCCGGTGGCACTGAAAGCCCAGCAGGAGCCACACCCGCCCTGAGGACAGCACAAAGCTGGACTGAGGAAATGCAATTTTGACAGTTTACTCCATCTTCATGAGATAGAGCAGGGGTGTCAAACTCCAGTCCTCAAGGGCCGGTGTCCTGCAACTTTTAGATGTGCCTCTGCTGCTCCACACCTGAATACAATAATTAGGTCATTAAGGCTCTGGAGAACTGAGCTACACAAGGAAGGAGGCAATTAAGTCATTTCATTCCAGCGTTTTGTACCTGTGGCACATCTAAAAACTGCAGGACAGCGGCCCTCGAGGACTGGAGTTTGACACCTGTGTGATAGAGGATAAAAATAAAATAAAAAAAACCTTTCTAACCAACTTAAAGGGATGGCATTCTGTCTTTTCCAGGCACAAAGTGCCACTTTATAGCATAATCAAGTAACTGTGTTACCTTCAGTTGTTATAAAAATGCTGTATATAAATCAAATATGAGTTAAAAGACATTCGACTTCCTAATTTAACGTCTTGAAATTGGACATCTGTCTCTTTAAGAAGTTCCTGCTCTTTCTGAAGCTCTGCTTTCAGGAAGTCATCACAACACGATTTACCCTTTACCAACATTTTTAATGTAGCTCCTGTAATGAGTTCAGCAGGTGTTTACTAATTGCAGCTGGCTAGTCTGAAGGAGCTGAGTGGGGGAGGAGCTGCGCCTCGAAGGCGGAGCTACGTCCACCAAGGCGTTTTGTACAGCTGAATGGAGATTAAAGGATTTTTCAAACAAATGAAAGAATAAAAGCAACACTATGTCTGTTTCTGATGATGGAATGACATTATAACATGATGGAAAGCTCATATAAAGGGACATAATACTGACCCTTTAAATAATTAACTACAGTTTTGGATAACGAGGGTCATCAACTTGAATCTAAATCCATTTCAATCCCAGTGATAGGATTGAAGAGACTTTTTTTGTACCTTTAGATGACGTGTGTTGTGAATTGGCGCTATGTAAATAAAACTAAATTAAATCTAAGCTTTTCCATTGTAGCACTTTCTTAGTCTCTGGAAGGTTAACCTCCAGAAAGATCTCGTCTTGATTTTCGGCTCTTTGCATCCACTGATCTTGGGCTGAATTTGCTGTAACCTCCACTCTCCACACATGGCAGGAATCTTAAACCATTTCCACTCTCCTTCTTGTGTTATGACCTGTGAAACAGTTTCCTTTTACCGTGACTGTATATGACGTTGTTTACTGCGTTCTAATGTACGTTAGAGCTGGTTGAACCGGTTTTCATCTTACTGAAGATGTACATCGGTGGGGGAAGGGGAGAAAAGTTATACAACGTGAGGAAAGAAGGAAGAATTCATGACTCACAGATCTTAAAAACAACCTGCGTGTTTTCTGACTGTATTTGGTTAAGAACATAAATTAATTTCTTCTTGAGATGGGTTTAAATAAATAAATCACAGACCCCTCAGTCTGAAGCAGCAAGGCAGAACTTTCTTTGTTGTTACTTTATATGTTGACTTTACCAGAGTTGGAGGTGTGAAAAGGAGAAAATCCTGTCACCTGGTACTTGACAGGTGTGACGTAGCCGCTCTCCCTCCAGTCCACAGAAGATGGGACATTCAGGAAGTTGGGCTTCATGAACAATGACCCGTTGACCTTTTTCTCTGCTCTGGGTTTGTAGCCGTTCATCATCTGCCTGAACTCCTCGTTAGTCTGTGAAGAACATTTCATCAGATCAGTTAAATCTTTACATAAAACCAGTTTTATCCTGGAGTCCCTCAAGGATGTGTGCTCAGATCACTAGTATTTATTTTATTTGTTCCCATTCACACTGCAGAAACACAAGATCTTATCGAGGATTTGTGATCTAGTTTCTAGTGCAAATATTTTAGTACATTTTGAAATAAGACAAAACTAACTTACAAGTAACTTTTCAGCAAGATATGGGAGCTTGTTTTAAGTCAATTATTTCTTAATAGTGATGAAAACGTTCTATGTCCATTGGCAGAATATTTCACTTATGATATGAGGAAAATGTCTCACAATAAGTGAAATAATCTACTAATGGAACTGAAACTTTTTCATCACTATGTTAAGGAATTATTGATTAAAAGGAAGGACCTATATCTTGTTGAAAAGTTAATTGTAAGTTAGTTTAAGTGTACTAAGATATTTGCACTAGAAACTAGACCAAAAATACTTGGTAAGATTTTGTGTTTTTGGAGTGTTAAATTGATGGGCCTCATAACTGCCCCATTTGTGGCACTTTTAGAATGTTAGAAAATTTGATTTATTGAGTGTATCAATGCTTAATATGGTTACATCTGGAATGTTTGTTTAGTTTTTTGAGTATGTTCATAATACAACTTTACCAAGTCCCCAAAGTGGTTCATCCCCAGGGTGAAGGAGTGTTTCCCCATGGACTGCTCCAGGTTGTGCAGCTCGATCTTCTTCAGGTTTTTCTCCCACACCATCCGCCTCCAACCTTCCTCTGTCTGCAGAAAGAGAAAAACTAATTTAATCAGTGACCAATAATCTAAAATAGACTGTCTTATGTTTCCATGAAAACCATACATTCGTGACCTGCAGGAGGATCTTGTTTAGAAATTCTGTCAACATTGTAAAAAGATAGATGATAAGATAAGGCATCAGTAAATGGCTTTTTCTCTATTAATCTGGTCATATCACTTCAAAAACAAAATCTTATCAAGTGTTTTTTCTAGTGCAAATATCTTAATACACTTGAAATAAGACAAAACTAACTAGTTACTTGTAACTTTTCAGCAAGCTATAGGATCTCGTTTCAAACAAACAATTCCTTAAAAATGGGAAAGAATTGCATTGGCAGATTATTTCACTTACAACAAGACAGTTATTATAAGTGAAATAATCTGCTAATGGGTCTATATTTTCATCTGCATTGAGGATTTATCTACTTAAAACAAGATCCTAATTTTTAAAATGTTACTTGTAAGTTAATTTTGTCTTATTTCAATTGTATTAAGGTATTTACATTACAAAATAGACCAAAAATGCTTAGTAAGACTTTGTGTTTTTGCAGCGTAGATAGTGCAACTTCTAGTGAGCCAGCATGATCCAGCTTTACATAAATGTCTTCATTCTTTTGTCTGATTGGCATCAGTTTAAATTTTTTACAATTTTCTCTTGAAACAGCTTGCGTCCTGTCAGTATTTTTGATTAAATGCACACAAAGTAAAATAAGAAAGGCCTGAATTAACAAACCTTTTCATGCCACTAGTTATCTCTGATTGAATATTTAAGTTCTAGATGTAGAAAGGAAAACCTTGCTGGGTTGAAATTGTCCAAGAAATCAACAAAAGAAATCTGTTGGATGACCTTATTGTAGGTTTTACTGTAGCGGTTCTTCCACAGCTCCCAGTGCTGATCCAGCGTTGGGTCGGTCGTCATGGCCGACAGGACTGTGTTCACCCACAGCATCAAAACGAGCAGAGGCAACATGGCGCGGCTTCCTGTGGGGAAAAATAACAGAAATAGCATGAAGTCATTCATAAAATATTCTGGTTTCTCCACTTTGTGGTTAATCCAGCAAATCCTGCTGGAAAAATTTACTTTCCTTCTAAAAAAAACAACCAAAAAACAGCAGAAGATAATCCTTGGAGTTTTATTTTTTATTTTTATTAATTTACTTTTATATTTCCTGCAGAACTAAAAAGTTGTATCTTATATACGTACAACTATTCAAATATATGTTCAAAACTTTTTATACAGCTGTCTTTTTCTGTCTTATTCACCTTGGCCAGATATCATTTCTAATATTTAATGTTTGAAGATAAATTACAAATAACTAATTATTCGGATCAGGTGACAGTGCTCTCACCAGTGTCCTATTTTGTATTTTTCTGCATACAAGGTGTCTATAAATTGAGATTTAGCCATCTCAAATCATAGCAAGACACATTATTTTCACATTTGTTTGTTTAATTTGAGAAATGTTTCATCTATAAATCTGTGGCATCTAAAAAAACTGTGCCAGGCATTTTTGTTTTGAATGTTATGGTATATTGGATCTGCCTGTCGGTGCGTCTTGTTTGATTACGTCTAGTTATTTGCCATCTTGAAACAGTTTTTGTTGTGTGAACTTCCGTACATTCAGAACAGTGAAGCCCAAACTGAGGATTCAACTGACCACTGGATACTTCAACAAAAAGCTGAAAACATTCCATTTTAAAAAATGTTTACAGTATATTATACACTTTTAAAAAATGTTTACAGTATATTATACACTTTTGATCCTGGTGATTTTATTTTATTCTGTTTCTGTCATTAATTTTATTGCTTTTATTCTGTAGTATTTAAATGTAAAGTGCATTAAAAAGCTAAATTATTATTACATTAAAATATAAAAAAAAGAATAAAATGTGGATAAATCATTTAAAAAATAAATTAAACTAACTTCATATTTTACTGTAGAAGCTTTAAGAGTGTAAAAGTGTTTTGATTTTAGTTGTATTAAATAAAACCCAAACATTGCACCTGATGTAGGAAATGAGCTTCTTAGATTTAGTGAGAGAAAGATCAGCGGTGGATGAAACCCAATCTGGGAGGAATTTCATGTGAATAAACCAGTTAAAACAACATCATATCACTGCTCACTCTTTGGAAAAAGGTGCAAATCGTTCCATCACATAAAGTAGGTCCAGATTGTCTGAAGCCACACACACCCGGTCAAATGTCAAAACTTACTTCGCTGCAGAAGATGATTAAGTGACGAAGAGGCTGATGTCTTGTAAAACGTCCTGTTTGTCTATGAGATAAACGTGTTGAGGCGTTTTATTCTTCTACCGGTGATTACAGGTGATAAGGAAGAACGTAACGCCTCCCTCTGAAGAGGCGCTGAAAGACAGGAAGTAAGCAAACAGGCAGCCAAAGGTATGAGGTCTCAGGCAGAACGTTCCTCATACATTCAGTTAAACACCGACTCAAAACGGCCATATGAGAATATTTTTGTTTCACTTTACTGAATAAATGTTTAGGACTTGGGAATATGTGTGCATTTTAAACAAATTTTTCCTTATTTGTTCTTTTATAAAGGTTTCTTTGAATGGGAATGGAAGCATTTTTATTTCCACTTTGTTATATAGGTTCATAGAGAATTCAAGCCATTTTGGGGTCTAGTGAAATATTTTTATTTGATGGCGTTTTGCATTATTTACCTCATTTCTGCAACTAATCTGAAGAGAAATATATAAACAAAATGAAAAGCATTTTTCTTTAACTTAAACCTGAATGCTTAGTTTAATCAACAAACCCAGAAGAAACAGCACTGCTACATTATACTACAAATTATGTAAAATATGTAATTGACAGTGATGCTCAGTCTTTATGGTTGCCAGTTTAAAGTTATAAGAATATTGCTTATAATGTTAATAGAAGAATTAATAATTTGATAAGCTTGGTTCCTACACATTAGCTTGACTTATGAGCTTAAATGTGATTTAAAACAACAACAAAGTATTATTATATAACTAATTTTATATTATAACTGTAACTAATACTGTTTCATTATTTTTCCACAGTTAAGTCCAGTTATTCATACTCCTGACAGATTTGGATTTAAAATTTCTTTAAATGTAACCAAGTTAGTTATCTTTCATTTGCTAGCTATAGCTACCTAGCGAGCTAGCTACCTAGCGAGCTATCTACCCAATTAGACAGTTTGCTAGCTAGTTAGCGAACTATATAGCTATATATCCAGTGAGGTGCACAAGACAAAATATAATTTTACAATTATTTTAGATGTTCTTAATTTTCTAGCCATAGCTAGTTCGCTAGCTGCTAGCTAGCTAGTTAGCTAACTATCCAGTGAGGTGTGGGAAAACAATCTCTACAAGCTCAGCTAGTAGCCAGTTACTCTGGACACATATTGACTGAAAAGTGTAACTTCTGTTACTGTGCCAGATTTAAGACACCCAATTTCAACTGGGTGTAAAAGTTGAAGTAATTTCAGATTAAGGATTAGACCCACGAGGATTAGAGAGTCCGTCTTTAAAGGGAAAACTGTTTTTCTAGGAAGCATACTCCATGTTAATTAAGACTCTCACCCTGTGTTCTTTTTATGACTTTTTATTTGTGTTTTATGATTTGAAGCACTTTGAACTGCCTTGTTGAAATGTGCTGTACAAATAACCTTGATTGACTGAAATAACAAGGGGTTCAGATATTTTATTGATTACTGCAAAAGCTGAAAATGATCATAAAACCAGAAAGTGTTAGTAAGTCATGAAGCAGCATAACTATGCAGCTTATGGGCTACATATACATGAGCATATTTACATAAATCATTGCACAATCTCCTGTTAATAAAAAAGCACAACTTTGAGACTTTATTCTGGTTCTTTGGCTCTCAGGAGTACAAGGAAATATTGCTTAGAGGATAACAGGAAAACTGGCATCTGTTGCAATGCCACAGTTGTTATTCCTGTCTTTAGCCATGTGGATGTAGCCGTTGTTGCCCCAGTTTTCACTCCAGCTGCAAAGAAAAAAATAAAAAAGCCATATGACAGTTGGTAAAGGAATAATACACCTTAAAATACAAAACTCAGAAATGAATCATTAAAAACTATACACTCTACAACAAAGTAATGTTAAAGATGTCACTGACCTGTTCTTCACGATCCAGTAATCCTGATCAGAATAGCTGTAACCCACCAGGAGGACGCCGTGGTTCAGCTCCTCAGAGCTGCAGTTCTCTTCATAGTAGACGCCTTCAATACGCAGAGACTCATGTTACACAAACTGAACAGCTAATGGGTTCAGATTCAGAGGGAGCCTCGTGTTCATGTAATGTCCATCAGAAATCATGCATTTGTTTTTGAAATGACAATGTCTTCAGTCAGAGGCTTCTACGGATTTGCTGTAACACATACTGCTACAAGAGATCTTTCCTGCCATCAGTATCTACAATAACTCTATGAAGAATCTGAATTAATATGATTTACATTTAATTTCCCTTTGGATTCAATAAAGTATGTTTGAGTTTAAATTGTAGAAGTGATACATTGATACAACTCTTACATTATTACACTAATTATTTTTATGAAACAATGTAAAAGCACTATATTGTAAATCAATCAGCTAAATCAGAGTAGATTTAGCAGGTCTGTTCCTGTCAACATTGTGGACGCCACTGGATTTAGAGCAGAGTTACCTGACTGGTAAAACTGGAAGGAATCATGACTGGCATCTATAGCAACAGAAATGGGCCCCATGGTGGCCACGGCCTCCATCAGGTCTTCCTCACTGCCACTGGGAATGGACGCGTAGCCGTCGACGATGATGGCGTTGTAGGACGCATTGTAGAAGCATTGCAGGTTGTCCTGAAGGTCAAAGAAGAGAATTTAGTGTCATAAAACTTTAAGCAGGAGACATAATGTAGAACTTCCTCCATATGATTAAGTGTTGACGTACCTTTGCCTGGTATGGGTACGATTCCTCAGAGTCCAGACCACCGTTTTCATGAACATACTGAAACGCCTTCTTAGCCAAACCACCGTCACAGCCCTTGTTGCCCAGATATCTAGAACAGTCCATCAGGTTCTGTTCGCTCAGCGAAACCAGTCTGCGAGTCGCCCTGAACAGCTGGCCCTCTAGACAGCCAGTGGCGCTGAAGGCCCAACAGGAAGCACAACGGGCCTGAAGACGGCATGAGAGAAGAGCCTGTCAGGGTCCAATGCTTTGGATATGTAACTAGAAACCCACTGGCTGCAGGATGAACCCCTTCCTCCTGAGCCACCTTTACTTTTGGAGTATTGACTCATTTTACTGTGGACAATAGCTGTGTTTCCATTGACCATAGAACTGAGCAAATTGGAATTATGAAAATAAATTTGCTTAATGGAGACACAAATTTTGAAAAAAGAAAAAAATCAGTTCAAAGCCCTTTAACTGCCTTGCTGCTGAAAAATGCTATAAATAAAACTTCTTCTAAAAAGTTTTTGTGCTAGAATGAGTTGTTTTTTCCGCCACATCGAATGGATTTCACAGAACTGCAATGGAAACACTTTTTCGCATCACACAAGTCGTGATCAATAGCCGGATGTTGCTTCTGGCGGAAACGATGAAGAAGACGACAGGAAGTAGAAGGAAATTGATGGCTTGTTTTTTTCAGACAGTGTGCAGCTGGCTCCACTGTAGCTTATCATAGTTGTGTCAATCTAAAGTGTTGAATCTGTAGCACTTTTGTAAAATCATCGACTACAATTTCCCAAAATCGCTGCATCTATAGCCGCTCACAAGTAGGCGGGGCCTGTCCGTCCAGCAGCTGAATAAGACGCCGACGTCTTCCTTCTGATGGCCGATAGATGAAGAGCGCTAGCACAATGTCAAGTAACTGTTTACATCCTTTGTTGCCATGATTTTTTACTGCGTGAACAAATTTATTCACGAATGACTTTAATTTAATGATTTATTATTACTGCCTTCAGCTTGGGATTGCCATGACTGAAAAACTGGTAAAGCTCTGATCTACAGTAAGCTGGTTGGTTCCAGCAAGTGTTGCTACACGTTGAGGAAGTGGAGTGGAAAATATGTCCTCAGACAAGTCAGATGAAGTTAGACAACTCACAGCTTGCCAAGAAAAATGTTTATTTTTGAGAAAACAGATCATGTTACCTGGTTCTTGACGGGCGTTACATATCCTTCTGTCCTCCAGTCCAAAGACTCAGGGACGTTCAGGAAGCTGGGCTTCTTGAAAAGGGTCCCAACCTTCAGCTCTGCTTTCGGTTTGTAGCCCTGCATAATCTGCCTGAACTCCTCCTTAGTCTGCGGGAAATGTTTTAGTGAGTAGAACAGGCTACAACAAAGACCAAAAAATAAATAAAATAAGTGTTTTAAGTAGCAAACCACTCAATTACTCTTGGAGTTCCTCAGAGTTGTGTGCTTAGACCCATAGGTTTTACCAGTACCAGTACCAGTACCAGACCTCATTGGGATGCGAACTGTAAAAGCTGAGTTATTGTTGTGGTTTTTGAGGACGGTGTTGCGTGAGCCAACCAAGCGGTGAGGCTTTCTGCTCTTTACACGTACGTTAGTGTTGTGTTCTCTGAAAATAAATCCTCACACAGGGATCCTGCCGATGCAGATGAACCTGCTCTGCAAGGGCAACTTCCAAATCGCTCATTTTGAGTCAAAGTTATGCAAGACAACCAGTTTAACATGTTAACTATAAACCTAAAGCCACTTACTTTCATTTAACTTCTATTACTATTTTAATTATACAAAAATATTTATTTTTACATGTCCTCATCAAGCCCTTTTCATTATTTTGAAGTTTTGGTAATGTTGTACCTAATTTTTAGGAGCATTTTTTTGTGCCCACCGTTTATCTTTTTGTACCTTCCTTCAGATCATAACATAATTTCACAACATTGAACTGTAAATTGTATTAAGGATTAGGTTAAATTGCAAATAGATGAACTTTTTTTTAATAATCTGGTAACTTTTCACTCAATCTTCTGTAGGAGGACTAGAGTAAAGAAAGTTGACCTGATAATATCCATAAAATGTTCTGGTTGAGATGTAAATAAATGATTCTGTTGCCTCACCATGTCTGCGAAGTGGTTCATGCCCTGCCGGTAGGAATGTTTCCCCATGGACTGCTCCAGGTTGTGCAGCTCGATCTTCTTCAGGTTCTTCTCCCACACCATCCGCCTCCAGCCCTCCTCTGTCTGCATGAACACAAACATTCAATCAGCTGCTTCTGGTCAAAAATGGACTCAAAGGGTCAAAATTAGAGCAATTCGTAGAATGGACGCTGCTATTGTCAGAGATTTTATTAAAATTAGATGCTGATGCTGTAAAATGGGAGGATTAGATTTGTCTTTCTAGCAGGATGGTTTATGTTAACATCTGGATCAAATCTGAGACTTCAGATCAAACTTTAAGTGCATCTGTTGCATTTTATGTCTGTTTTGTTGTTCAGTGGCCCTTTCTACCTGGTGGTAGGTTTTGTTGTACCGGTTCATCCACAGCTCCCAGTGCTGATCCAGCTGTGGGTCTCGACTCGGGGCCGACAGCACTTCACTCATGCAGAACGTCATAACAACTAAATGCAGCATTGTTCCCACTTTCAGCTGGAAGAAATAAATAAAAACACATCAAAAGAGCTGAATAAATAGGATGTCTGGCAGCATAAGTAAATTATTAAGCTGTAAAATTATGATTTCAAATAAATGATCCAAACCTGCCTGGCTTGTTAAACAGTGAATTAACTGTTAACTCTGAAACACAAGTTCCACCTGACAGACCTGTAGAATCAAGAACCTGTCTGGCACCAAGTTGGCAAAAATATCTATTTCAAACGGAGAAAATGTGCAAATATTAACTTGTCTTTGTGTTTTATTTTCACCCCAACTTATAGATTAAACTCTGTTATTCAGCCTTGACAAAAAAAAGTCAAATGAATTACTTTACAAGTAATCCAAAGAATAATCAACAGATCAGTTGATCACTGTATTGATGTTAAGTAAAGCAGAAACAGATGAACGTTTCACATGTTGATGTATTTTTTAGCTGCAATGATTTGTAGCTACAAATGATCAGTAAAGGAATAATATGTTGTTGCATTTTATGCAATAAAATGTACGGAAAAGTGATAGTATTTGCTAAGCTGAACATTTTTATGTTTTTAGTTAGTGGAAAGTTGGACAGGTTCCAGTTTGTTCCCAGAAAGAAAAAAGCCTCAAACTAAGTTATTTAATATAGAAGATTATTATTTCTTCAAACTCTGACATGCAACTATATTCTTCTTTCAGTTCTAGATCACAGCAAACCACAATTTAATGTTAACAGTTTAAAAAGTAATGCATATAACAATTTCAATATAAAATTTAAAATAATTTTGCTTTCTTAGAAAAACTAAACCAGTTTTACTGGTTTTAACTTGTTATACCTGCTATCAAATCAAACATTTAAACCTGGTTTTTATCAGGTTTTAAAATTATTTACATTCAACACAAAATTACTCATTAAATAAAGACAAAGCCAAAAATGGGAACGTGGGTAAAAGATGATCTCTGTATAAAATTGTTGGGAAGAAAAACCAAAAACTTGTAACGTTATAAATCCACCAAACAGAAACAGCAGCTTCCTTTTAATAAAGGCATTTTATTCAAAAACAAAAGAACAAAAAGTCTTGTTGAACGTTGTTTTTGTGTTATAAAATATAATTAATGGTAGAAAGCATAAACAAAACTTTATGTTCTAAGAAAAGCATTGAAAGCTGGAACAAGATATGGAGAAAAAAGACAGTTTATCCTGCAGGAATGAAAAATGTCTCCATCCTTAGACCTGAAACATCTCTACAGTGAAAATGTTCAACGACACAATAAAAAAAGAAAAATAAAGTTGATCATGTTGGTCATAAAGCTGAAAATTGAGGTAAAACCGTTGAAACTTACTGTGATTTTTTTCTGTTGATGGAGGAGAAGCAGAGGACCGATTCCTTTCTGCGCCGAGGAGCTTAAAGTTTTTAAAGCCCAGATTCGCTTCAGTGTGAAAGCGTTGAGCTTTCTGATTGGTCCATTTGTCCAGGTGGTCAAGGTGTCTCCAGGTGATGGGATTCCTGCCTCTGAAGGGCTGCTGAAACAAAACACACACGGCTGCATCAGTATGAAGATCAGCATCTGGGATATATGAATTAATGTAAATAATAATAATAATAATAATAATAATAATAATAATATTTAAATGAGTAGATACATTAATAATACAAAATTAATTAATAATTAAAAACTAAATTTTTTGGAATAAAATTAAATTAATTAAATTGTCCAACATTTTAATTCAAAGAAAAAAGAGGAACATTAGAAAATTTTACTTGGCTTATTTTGGCTGGAATAAATTTTGAAACTGACTAAGCTGAAATCAGAATATACATTTATAACAAGATGTCGCACATTTTCTGTATTATTTGTCACTTTTCCTGCATGTAAGTGAGCACAGCTAACTCTGCTACGGCTAATGTCAACGATCTGATCGAAAATAAAATGGTGGATTTCTAATAAAACAATGGATTAACTAAACAAATGCTAAGATTTTAACAAACTACTTCAAATTTTAATCAGCTAACATGAAATTTGATTATTGGTTTTAAAAATATGACTGACATTTCTTTAAAATAATGGTCAATAGTGTCAAATGCCTTACATAGATTATTATTGGAAGTTAAAATATGCTACTTGACACGTTACTGGCTGGCGTTTACAAAGTAACCAATCCCGGAGCAGCACTTATTTTCCTCTGCGCTGATTGGCTGAACCCCGGAAAGCGGAAATAAGGAAGACCCTAGCTGCCTTCCACGGTAGCGCTACCATGGTTTCCATCTTAAGGTATATTTGGTGTTTGAACTTTTAAAATATTCAGTTTTCAACATTTAAGATTGAAGTATTTTAACTGTTTATAAATATTTGTGAGCGACTATATTTTCTAATCTACACTGATAATCAGGATCCGCTGCATTGTTTATGTTTATAAAAAGCTAAAAATATTAACCAACTCACCTGGTATGGGGCTGATTTGTTTTATATTAAAGTATGTCTTTTGCAAAATATTAATTCAAAAATAATTTTAAAAAATTAATAAATCTAAATTGAAACAAACCAATCCCCCAAAAGTAGACACTGTAATCTTATGGTTAAGATCTAAGATTTACACGTCACCTTTTCTGCTAATATTTGACCAAATAAATGTTTAGAATTTGTATATATAAAAAAAATTGAGCCCTAATTGCTTTCAACTTGACCGTCTTGGCCTTCATGGAAATGTTTGGGTACAATATTTGTCCAGCAGTCACCAACACCGTAAACCACAGAAATATCACCTCTAAAGTAGCTGGGTGTATCCAAACATATTGGAAAGTTAGGTGGAAGGAAAAAGTGTGGGAGAAAAAGGTCAACAGAAATTTAATATGGTAATCAAGATCCCAGAGTCTGAAGAGGCCCAGAGCCCGAAGGGGGCTCTTCAGGTTTCCTGAAGTTTCTACAGTCAGTGATGATTTGGGAAGCCATGACAGCTGCTGGCTCAGGTGAGCAAAAGGAACCCCAACCATGTGTTCATATACTGCACAACTTTACATTTTCTGTACAACAGAATTTGGGTTTCTACTAGCTGTAAGGTAGGGGTGTCCAAACTTCTTGCAACATGGGAAAAAAAAAAAGTTTTTGTGAACCAGAAAACAATTTTAATAAAACTAAAATTTCTTTTTAAAATGACATTTTATAATAGACTAAATAAATTTAGTCTATTCCTACAAAAAAAATGCATAATTTATGTTGCTCTATTTGAAAACAGTTGCTGTATTTAATAAAATTTTAATGTCATTAGGAGATTTGGGTGAACAAAATGTCTGCAGACGACATTTTATTAAAAACAAACCACAATTTTAGTGTTTCACATCTTTAATTGATCACGGTAAAAGTAGCAAAAAAAAAGAAAAGAAAAAGAAAATCCATTTACAATGACCAAGGCAAGTATTAACGAATTACTTCCAGAGTAGGGTTCACATATTTACAGAGAATAAAATTACAATTTTTAAGAGAAAATAAAAATAAAGTGGCGTAGAATCAGGCCATAAAACGGCTCCTTTTCCCTAAAAGAAAGAGTTTCCTCCTCCTGAAACGCAGCAGAATCTCCTGCTGATGCTCCCGTCCGACCGAAGCTTCGCCGCTCGTCTTCAGCCAAACTGCTGCAATGAAAACCATGACAACCATGATGCTGCAGCGCGCGGCCGTCACACCAGCGGGTAGCTGGCTGCCGTGGCGATGCCGCAGTGGTTCTTCCTGTCTTTGGCCATGTAGATGTAGCCTTTGTCGCCCCAGTTCGCACTCCAGCTGCAAGAAAACAAAAATCAGTAAACAGTTCAAGTTTATCCAGTCGGGTTTAGCAAATGTAAAGCTACTAACGATTAGTTATTGATTAATTGGCACAGTCTACAGATTGTTCATTTTTTTAAAGAAAGAATTAAATTCCTTCTCAAAAGCTCAGCCATTTCTGCCCGACTTCACACAACGTAGAGCTGATCAGTTGAATAATTAAACAGCAAAATGTACGACAGCATATTAACCCATTACAGATAAAAAAAAGTTAAAAATTTCTGCAAAAACACTCAAATTTTTAGATTGACCTCAAACTTTCTGCAAGACAAACTAGAACATTTCTGCGATACAAAAGTTTAACATTTGCCAGGAAAAAATAAAACAAATTTTTTATTTTTGAAAAATTCCAAGTTCTTTCTAGAAAGTTTCTGAGATTAAACTCAAGATTTGTCTTGCAAATTTTTGACTTTTGAAGCTCAGAGACTTCCAAGTCTTTTCTACAAAATTACTGAGGTCAGAATAAAAATGTCTTTTTTTCCCTTGCAATTTTTATTTTACTTATGGAGCACAGAAGGTTTTTAGCATAAATTTATTCAATCTGAAGTAAAAATAAGATTTTTTTTTCTTTTTCTAACATTTATTTTTACAGAATATGACCCAGTTGAACCTAAAACTGCCATTTGAGTTCCAGGTAGAAAATATCTGATGTTTTCTTTCAACAAAAGGCCATTTTTTGAGTCAGTTTACTCCAGTTAGAGATTAAGCTGATTACTAAATTAGTTGATCGTTTCAATAATCGATTAATCGGACCTGTTCTTGACGATCCAGTACTTCTTGCCATCCACATCTTCTCCCTGGAAGCCGTATCCCACCGCCAGAACGCCGTGGTCCAGCTCCTCGCTGCTGCACTCCTTGTCATAGTAGATCCCTAAAGCAAAATAAAAAACTAAATATTAAGAACAGTCAAGCGGCGGGATCCAGACCCGTTAGCGTAGCTTCTCATGCTAACCTGACTGGTAGAACTGGAAGGACTGCTGACTGGCGTCTATCGCTACGGAGACGGGTCCGACGGCGGCCACGGCCTTCATCAGAGCGTGCTCACTGCCGCTGGGGATGTCCACGAAGCCGGTGTCGTTGGCGGCGCTGAACTTGGGGTCGTAGTGGCACTTCTGGTCCTGAAACGCAGAGCAACATGAGGACGTGGCGCAGGAAGGGACAAAAACGTACAGCTCACAAAAAGATAGGGCTGGGCGACACGGCTTAGGAAAAAATAAAAAAAAATGTTGCAAATGCAAGGCAAATGGTCTCAAAACAATATTATCGTTTATCGCGATAACTTCTGGGACAATTCATCGTCCAGCAAAATTTGCTATTCTGACTGAGTTAAAGTATAACGTCACAAGATGCTCAGATTCTAATAATTAAAAATAAATGATATTTGGTTGTAGAGTTGACCTGAATCATGATAAATTACCCCAGTAATTATTGCTATAAATGATAATTAGTCTTTTGAGATCATTTTCATTTAATTCATTTCTTATTGAGTAATATTGTAAGTTTGTTCTCTCAAAGATCAAAAACTTAATTTTGTAACGCTTAACTCTGGAATTGGCAGAAATTTTAAATATCCAAACAAATTGACCAAAAACAGTACATATAGTCGAAACTATAAATAAAATAGATTATGAAATCTCTGCAAACAAAATATTAATAGAATAGAAATTGAGTCCAAATAAATGGATGTAAAACAAGATGGCTACCCAGATTTCTCCATAAATCATCCAAACTTAACTAAATGGAGCCAGTGTTAGTGGGTTTAGTGGTGTTAGTGGGAGCAGAGGCGTACCGTTCCCACGTAGGGGTACGACTCCTCCGAGTCCAGGCCTTTGTTGTCCTTGACGTACTGGAAGGCCTGGTCCATCAGGCCGCCGTTGCAGCCCTCGTTGCCCTCGGGTCCGGAGCAGTCCACCAGGTTCTGCTCGCTCAGCGACACCAGCTTACCCGTCTTCCTGAACTCCTGGCCCTCCAGGGCGCCGGTGGCGCTGAAGGCCCAGCAGGAGCCACACTGACCCTGAGGGAGAGGAAGAGGAGCAGGAGGAAGACGTCAGGACAAGTTATCTTAAAGAAACGATCCAGAGTCAAAACAGCTTCAGTTATAACAGCTGGAAACTAGAGATCAGGATGAACTCTGACCTCAACCTTCAGAGCCACATAAAGACGTTAGAAAGTCAAGCTTCTATCAGCTGAACAACATTTCCAGGATTAGAGAACTAATGTCGTCTCAGCAGCAGCTAGAGAAACTCATCCATGTGTTTATCTTTAGTCACATTGATTCCTGCAGCAGCGTCTTCACAGGGCAGAGAATTTACTACATATCTGGAATAAACCAGCCATTCATTTTCTAACACTCTTGTCCCTGCTGGGGTCAGGAGGAGCTGCTGCTTCTCCAGCGAACGTTTCGGACGAGAGGCGGGGTCACCTGGACAGGTCACCAGTCTGTCGCAGGGCAATGGAATAAACTAAAAAACTAAAACAGTCGAAACACTGTAGACTAAAGTCCCAAATGACATCCTGCCGTTTTTTTTTTTTTTATTTATTTTATTTTCCAGAATTGTCCCTTTTGCATCTTTTAGCACTGTGTGCTAGCTTAGACTTTCATCTCATTTTACGGCTTTAGCTCACTTAGCATTTTTGCTTTTTAAATAAAAATAATGTCAATTTTCTCAACATTTTGTTTCACTGTGACCATGTAAAAAACTCTGGTGTACATTGTTGCCTACACCTGGTTTCCATGGCGCCGGTCAGTTTGTTTCTGTATACAGTGTGGGGTTGGGAGAACAAGCTGTGCAGGATAAAGATAATTAAAAACACCACCCAAATGGCCGCCTTATCTCCGCCTGTGGGCAAAACTTCAGAGGAGAGCCTCTTTACAGGCACGGAGACAAAAATGGAGGCTGCAACGTTTACAGAAGAAAAAAACAACCAACTGCAGATCTTATTATTTCTACTAACTACAAGTTGCCTAGACTACCCTGCAAACATTTTTATTTAAATAAGACATTTTGGAGAGTTTCAAACAACTTTAGATGACTGATGAGTAGTAAAATATTTGTAAAAATCCAAACTTGTTTGTAGGAGAAAATGAGCCGATTCTTTCAGAAACGTTCGTCGTTACCTGGTCCTTTACGGGGGTGACGTAGCCCTTGTCCCTCCAGTCCAGCGAACGCGGCGCCACCATGAAGCTGGGCTCCAGGAACAGCGACCCCGCCACCTTCCTGTCCGCTTTGTGTTTGTAGCCGTTCACGATCTGCCTGAACTCCTCGTGAGTCTGGGAGGAAAGGTCAGAGTGAAACACGCAGCGTGAACCTGAAGCCTCCGATTACAAAAAGGCAAAGATTCTACAAGTAAACAAATAAAATAATTACATTATAAATTAAAACAAGCTTGATTATTTCTATTTGGACAACAAAAGCTAAATATTTTTGAAAAGCCACCATTTTGAAAAATCCTGAACTTTTGCCTGTTTTCTTTGTCCAAGATGAAGAATTTATATTTTTTGAGATCCAATTATTGTCGTTTTGATTATTAGTTTATTTTAGATATTTAAAATGTTTTCCAGTTCAGCCAGCTATAGTAATAAATTGTCCCAAGATATAATAAAATGTAAAAAAAAAATAAAAATAAAATTGCGTTTTATTTCCTTAATAGTAATAAGGTGGAAATAAAAACAAAAGCAGCCAAAACCATAAATAAAATGGATTGTGACGTCTCTAAACAAAACTGCCCTTAAAAAAAATAAAGAAATAAAAAGGATACATAGTTCATTTTATCATATGATTAATTATTTGACTGTTTTTTGTGACAGACTTGGTTCAAATGTTAAAATTATTAATCATTTCAGTTGAAAATGGTGTCAATATCATTTAATTGCAACAGTTTATATGCAGTAAAATTTGTTCTCAGGTTGTTTTGATAATTTTTTTTTTTAAGTCTGTGCTTTAGCAAAAATAATAAAAACACTTTTTAGGCTGAGCATAAGTTCAGCAGGTCATAAAACCCGTGTCTGTGCCTCACCATGTCTCCGAAGTGGTTCATGCCCAGGCGGTAGGAGTGTTTCCCCATGGACTGCTCCAGGTTGTGCAGCTCGATCTTCTTCAGGTTCTTCTCCCACACCATCCGCCTCCAGCCCTCCTCTCTCTTTGGAAAGCAAAAAAACACAAAAAGCCACATTTTTATGATTCATTCTGGAGACAAAACACAAGAAACTCCCTGAAAACACGTTACCTCGTGGTATTTTTTATTGTGCCAGCTCTTCCACAGGTTCCAGTGCTCGTCCAGCTGGAAGTCCACAGTGGGGGCCGGCAGGACGGCGCTGAGGCTCAACATCAACACAACCAGAGGCAGCATGGCGCCGGCTTCCTGCAGTAAACAACACAGCTGGATCAGGTTTCAGGGCAGCAGAGGGGAGGTGGGCAGGCCACAAACAAACAGCTACACATGCAGGCAGTTTACTCTGGTTTGTCACGAACTGCTCAGAAATTCACAGGAAACTTCCCTCTGCAAATTACTGGCATACTGGAACACTGAAGCTGGTATGCGATTCAACTAAAAGGGCTATTTTCACGTTTAGTAAAACAGTTTTTAATCAGAGCAGCTTTCAGCCCAGATATCTCGACTTTTAGATGAATCTCTGTGAAACTACACAAGAACACCTTTAACATGATTCTGTAAAACTGTAATGCAGGAAGTTAGTCACTGGAATCAGGTGTGTTGGACCAGTTTGTCACCCTCCATTAGGCAATCACCAGGTCAGTTCGGCCAGCTCTGTGTCAGCTTTAATTAAGATCTAAACACAAAATATAAAGTTTGTATCTGGTGATTTAACTGGGGCTAAAGCGAGAGGAAAAAAAAAAAAAAAAACACCTTTAACACCGAATCGGAAGCGAACTTCAGCGCCATTCCCAACTACAGGAAAATACGCCAAGTAGTAAGGCCAAAAATAATAAATATTATTTTCTCAAAAAGCCTTTTTCACAGACTCAACGTGTATGAAATAATAGTAGTAAGAAAAACACCGGTAGTGACTCATTATTTGGCGGTTTTCCAGGTTTTTACTGCTCAGGATTCCGGCTTTATCCCAATAACAAGCCGATCCCAGCTGGTTTTTTGCTCAGTCACGGGATGAGCCGCCCGGGCAGAGAGCCAGGAAACACCGAGCGGCTCCAAACCAGGAAAACGAAACAGAAAACCAAAACTGGAACCGGCGCGTAGCGGCTCAATTCAACCTGATCCCGTTGATAATGATGTGATGAATAAAACAAGCAAAGACGAGAAGCAAACAATGGCGGACGTGGAAGAAAAGCAGCTGGGACGGCGACAAAACCAGCCGAATAATGCAGAATACTCAAGGCTGTAACAATACAACGACATTTAAAGATTTTTTCCAATCTAAAGAACAAATTTCCCGACAAACATTTTAAAATAGACAGTTTACAAATGCAAACTGGTGCTCTGTTTACAAGAAACATAAAACCATCACATATATGCCGTTTAACTATAAAACCCAGATTTTAACCGAAATGTTAAATTACAAATCTTCAACATTCAAGAAACATCAAATGTTTGTACTTACTGTAAAATCTTTTCTGATGAAAAGCCAGAAAACAATCGCTCTGTTAGCTGAGGGACGCTTTATAAAGGCCAAACCGGGAGCGCGAGCTCATCCCACCGAGCTCTCCGATTGGCCCAAAACTTGTTTGTACTCAACGCTGATTGGTTAGTTTCTTGTCGTTCCAATCTAAGCCCCGCCTCCTGGTCTGATGCCATCATGGAAGCACGTGATTCCCTCCAGTTGGAACAAAAGCTGAAATGAAGCCAAACTTGTTGCTGTTTTTAGGTGATTATTTTATCTAAAATTATATAAAGAGCCCATTCTAACCAGCTAATCATCAATTAGATTGATCCTCATTCAAAACATCACAATAATTTGATTCTTTAAACTATTAGATCTAAACTGCTTACGGCGAGAAAACTGAATAAGAAGTCATTTTAAAAAGACGCTAATAGAGAAAAATTGAGATAAAGATGAAACATGAAACCAGCGTCAAAAGCTTTTCTACTTTGTTTCATTTTTATCACTAGTAAAATGTCGGGCTTGGTTTTTAAGGTAAAACAACAATAAAAGTGATGATAAAAAGTATTTACAACTTATTTTAACTTTTTTTCTGCTGTTAAACACAAACAGTGCTCATACCCATTTCGAAATAGGCTTTTAGGGACACAATTGACATAGAAAACTGAGGTAGACATTTATATCCAGCTGTTATTAATGGCTAAATAAAATCAAGTGCAACAGAGCGCCTTTAAAAGCTGCTTAAAAAGTAAAATAAAGTCCATCTGTGTGTAATTTCTTAGAATATAAAAACAATACAGCTGTAAACCTCCCTGTGAGGCCTGAGGTAACTCTGGAGGAGCTGCAGAGATTCACAGCTGAGGTAGAAAACAACATCTTTGGTCAGATGAGACCAAAGAATGGTCTCATCTGACCAAAAATGTCAGATTTTTGACATTTTTGTCAAAGTCTAACCCTGCACATCATTCTGAACTCTGAAACATGGTGGTGGTCGCATTATACTGTGGGAATGCGAGTTAAATAAAGGGGTATGAATACGTATGATACCATATTAAGAGTCTCCAGATTAGTATTTTGCATCGAGATCTCAGAAACAGATTAATTAACTCCATTTATTAAGGTTGCCATTAGAAAACGTTGAAAATGAAGTTTCTGTGAAAGGTTGCACAAGATGCTGAAAAATCAACTTTTTGAGTTGATTTAGAAGAATCTATACATGTCTGCCTGTTCAAGCCTTGTTTAGAGCGCCAGGTTTCAGAGTTTAAGATACGTTATCGTATCGTTTACTATTCCACAGGAGATAATGAAGAGTAAATTCCACGAGCAAGCAGTCACACAGTCCATCACAGCATTGATAAATCTATCAAATTGTCACAATTGTTCATTTTCTCCCTCGTGTGTTTGACCTGAACAAATAGAAAACAACTTTTTAGGTCGTGTAAAACATTCCTCAGCCACAGATCTTCTGAAAACTGCTGGCCAATCAGATCCAGAGTTAATCAATGCTGATGCTCATGTGACTGATAGGGTTGAGAAACAGACGCTCAGGACTGAACGTGTTTTCACGTTTGGTTCATTTCTCCTGACACGCAGACACGTGTTGAGCAAGAACGCTTCCTCACGCTCAGCACATCTGCACTTCTGGAGTCTGATTGAAACAAATGGTCAGTTTGATCAGGATAAAGTTATTATCACGGCGAATTAGAGACTTTACTGATGGGAAAGACAGTAAATTTCTGCCAAAAAAAGAGACATTTTGATATTAATCTTAGAAATTTTATAGAAAAAACATGTACAATTTCTGAGTTTGAAAATGTGGAAATTTGCAAGAAAATATTCATAAATTCTGGAGTTAATCTCAGAGATTAGAAAGTTGGACCTTTCTAACTTTAAAAAGCCAAAACGTTTCTGAAAAATCTCAGAACTTTGAGAATAATCTAAAAAAAAATTCAGGAAAAAACGTGGACATTTCGACTAACAACAATTTAAGAGCAAACTTTTTTTAAAACGACACAAACTTTTAAAACAGGAATTGTTTCAGGTCCGGTTCTCCAGTTCAATGACTCAAACGGCTTGATGACCTCGTTGTATCGCGCCTGCGTTGCCAGGCAACCAGGAGCAAACAGTCGGTTTATCGCTGCGACCCGAACAACTGCAAAGGTCAAAACTCAGCTGGTCAGCCCTGACCGGGTGGAAAATAACTTGATTCAATCTGAGTTCATGAAGAAGCTGCAGCCATGACAGAGGCATTAAAGTTATTTAAAATACTAAAAAAATTAAATATTAAAACATTAACAGAGTTTTTAAAAGCGCTGATTTTTCTATTTGATTTGAGCTGAAAGTCCCACATGGTCCAAACAAGATCACTTCTGTTTTATTCTAATTACATCTGGGGAAGTTAGACGACATCCAGGTTTTACTCACAAACAGATCAGTTCAAACAGCTTTCCAATAGATGAAAAACCTCAACATTTCTGGGATTTTCTTACCAAATTTTCAACTGTTCAGATTCAGAAATTATTTTTTTCCAGAAAATTTCTGAATCTGCAGAATCTGTAGTTGAAAAAAAAAACTTCTTGATGAAGTCCAAAGATTTCATCATGAAGTGCCAAAAAAGAAAAAGTCAAAAAATCTGATATTTTCTAGCAAAAAATTGGAAAATTTCTCAGCTTGAAATGTGAAGAGATTATTTTAAAAAACTCAGAAATTTTGAGATTAATCTCAGAAACTTCTAGAAAAACATGAACGTTTCTGAAAACCTTTGACTGAGAAACTTGCCTTTTAAAGCTCAGAAATCTCCAGGTTTTTTCTAGAAAATTTTGAAATTAATCTCAAAATTTCTGAGTTTTTTTTAGCGAATTTTTCACGTTTCAAACTCAGACATGTTCTAAAAAAAAAGATACATTTCTAAAGCTATAGACTTTCAACCAAACAGTGAAAATTTGTGCTTCAGGATGTTTAACAGAAAGTATGTAGGAGAACATAAATAGGGAACATTGTTGGTCTTAGAATAGAACCCTGAGGAACTCCAAAAGAAGTCGGTACTGAAGAACAGGCACATTGGACCGACCGTTTAACACCAACACACTGAACATTTAATATTTTGTGGAATGCAGCTGATCTGAAGCAAGAATGAGGTAGAAACTGTAAAAAGGTTCATTAAGAACAGTAAGAAACGTGTGTAATGAAATAATCAGCAGGTGTCTGGGTGAGTTGTGCAGATTTCCTCTTTCAGCCTGCTGAGGTTTCGTGTCCCAGCACAGATCTGAAACCACTGACCTTCTTATTTCTATAAAAACACAAACAATAATTTAATCACCAACGACACAGAAACGGATTAAGGCTTGAGGATTTATTGGGGACGTGTTAGTTTTGTCACACGCGTGCAGGATGTGTGATCGAACCTCCTGTGACAGGATGCGCTGCTGAAATATTCGCTTTTCCTGGCATTTCTCTGCTGACTGCAGCAGATGACTGGACGGCGTTCCTCAAGAACTGATGACTCAGCATTTTCTCAGCTTACCAGCCGCATCTTCACCCGAGTCTGGAAACCAGAGAACTTTATTTTCACATTTACAGCTCAGTTTGAAAGTTTAAATCTTCATTATATTCTTTTTCCAGCTGTAAAGGGACAGTGTTATAGAAAATCTGCTTTCCTTTGACCTTTGCATCATGTTATGATGTCATTTCCTCATCAAAAACAGTGTCGCTTTGATTCTTTCATGCATGTTTGAGAAATCCTTTAATCTCCATGGCAACCATTCAGCTGTGCAAAGCACCCAGCTGGACCTAGCCCCGCCTTCGAGGCTGCAGCTCCTCCTCAGCTCCTCCAGACTAGCCAGCAGAAATTAGCAAACACCTGGTGGAACTGCTGGTGTTGCGATGACTACCTGAGATTCAGAAAGAGCAGGAGCTTCTTAAAGAGACAAAGACCCAATTTCAAGGTGCTAATTACCAAGTCAAATTTCTTTTTGGCCATATTTTATATATATATCGTTGTTATAAAAACTGAAGGCCACATAGTTGCTTGATTGTTCTATAAAATGTCTCTATGTGGTTGGAAAATACATGAATTTTGCATCCTGGGTGCACAAAGGAACGTTATCACAGATCCTTCCTTCCAAAGGTTTTAAAAAGTGTTGATATCCCTGATCATATTTGTACATTTCTGTTATTTGCACAGTTTTATTGTTACTTAAACCGTCTGGTTTAATACAGAAACATATTTTTTTAAATTTTCCTACATTCGTTTGGTTTAGTTTGCTATTTTTAATAACTGCACAGTATTTTATGTTTCTTAATGCTGTTCTTCATATCTATTTTAAAATTTTATTTCTGTGTAAATCTGCTTGCTTTGATAATTTGTCACTTTGCACCAGAATTTCCCCATTTTGGGACAATAAAGAATTTTTCTATTCTAACCTATTATAGCAAAAGCTAAATAAAAATCAGTTTTAAGTTGAATGTTTGAAGAAAAGACAATAAATATATATTTAACTCTAACCTGGGACACTCAGATTAAAGATAAAAACATTCAGATTAAGTCATAAAAGACTGGAAAACGTGACTTTATGTGAGTCAGACGTTTATTTCTACCAGAATCAGGCAGGAAATGACATAATGATGATTATTGTGCCGTGTTTCCGTCCTGTCTGCACATTTACAGCCGATTTCACCTGAAAGCTGTGAACAGCTCATCAAACTAAACGTTTAGTTTAATAATTCATTACTGTAAATGTTTTCTTAAAACCAGAATTGCTTAAGATTTCATATTTAGCAACAGATATGCAAACAAAAGTATATTTTTATAGAAGTTACATACTGCAGCTTTGAGGAAACAAAACACTTTAGGATCTGGATGCTGAAATGCAACCCAGGTTGATTCCTCCCTGCAGACGTTTTGCTGACGTTTCTTAGGAAGAGAAAGAAAATCAGCTGCGACAGAAATGTTTCCTCACGGGATGGATGGTTTAGCAGGGAACCAGGAAGAGAAAGCTGTGTGTTTGTTGTTCCTCTAAAGGTGTTTTTACTCACAATAAACTTCCCTTCAGGCTGAGAATGAGACCCGGCCCGTTTGTCTATACAATAAGATCGTTCCCTGTCGGCTCGTGATTCAGCTTTGGAGCAAACAGTCACATGATTTCATGGGAACCTAAAAAACAAAAGCATTAACTTCTCACTACTCCTCAAATATTGAGATAAAAAATGTGGAAATTTCTGGGTTTCAAGAGTCAAAGCTTCTAAAAATCAGCAATTTTTAGATTATTCTAAGAAATATTCAAGAAAAAATAAGAAATTTCTTTGCTGGAAAAGTTGAAACTTTACTAGATTTTTATTTTTTTAAAGCTAAAACAAATATTTGAGAAAAAACTGAAAATTTCTGAGTTTGAAAAGTTAAAAATGTTTGACTTTTGGAAATTGTCTGAGTTTCATAAGTCGAAAGTTTTAAACTTTTCAAACTCAGAAATGTGCCTCTTTTTTTCAGAAATTGCTGCAATTAATTAAAAAATTCCTGATTTTTTCTAACAAATTTTCAACTTTGCAAACCCAGAAATTTCCTTGCTTTTTCTAGAAACAAATGTGAGATTAATCCCTTCATCTTCTCAAATTTTTCTAGCAAAATTTCAACTTTTGGAGCCTGGAAATTTTATTTTGTTTTGTCAAAAATGCACTTATTTTTCTCCCTTTCCATACAGCGGTCAGAATACGCTGCCATACGGAACCAAGTCTAAAGAACAGCAGAAACCTTTTCAGATCAGATAAATCCTGCTGATGCTCTGCCACAAACAGCTGCAGAGCGTTGCTGATCTGAAAGCAGCGTGGGGCGAGTCCAGACAGAACCGGGCCGGTGGCTCTCATGTGACTGCGTGGGTTGGGTCGTCTGCAGATGAAGCTGCACAAAGAGCCCAGAGGAGTGGAAATAATGATAATAATAATAACCTGGGGAGGAGCGGCTGCTGTGGAGATTCAGAGTCACCAAAACCCGGAGTGAATATTTCACTGGACCAACAACCTGCTGCTGGGAGTTTCGCTTTCAAAACTAAAAAACTGGACTTTTTCTTTTAACTTGTTAATGATTCTTGTTCCTGCAGCATCACTGTGAAATTTCTGAGTTTCAAAACTTGAAAATTAGCTTGGAAAAACTCAAATTACTTTAATTTAAGACATTTTTCAGAAAAAAAACATGGACATTTATGGCTTTCAAAAGTAAAAAACCTGCAGAAAACCCCTCATTTTTCTTTTAGATTAGTCTAAGAAATATTTGAGAAAAAACTTGGAAAGTTTCAAAAGCCAAAAAGTTTTTTATTTTTTTTATTTTCTTAGTTTAATCTCAATTTCTGATTTTTTCTTTTTATACTAAAATTTTACATTTACAGTGATGCAGCAG